>NC_031989.1:42289687-42313470 GCF_001879085.1 Nicotiana attenuata
AGTACTTCTCATTTTTTTTGGGTTTGGAGGGGGGGGGGGGGGGAGGGGGTCAATCAATAAATTCCAACCCTCTTAATTGTTCTGTTTAACACAAACTTAAATCAGAGAGCTTGGTGTCTAGCCTTCACATGTATTAGGGTCATTTCTTGAAGAAGGCCATTGGGAAGTGAAAGACATAGGAAATCCGGTGCATAAAGTATCCCGTATATATACAGAATTCTGGAAAGGGCTGCATCTTAAGGGGTGTGATGCAGAGAGCCTACCCTAATGCAAGCATTAGTAGCTATTTTTACAGTTGGAACCCGTGACCTGTAGGTCACACCGAGATAACTTTATTATTGCTCCAGGGTATTCCGTCACCTGTTGGGAAGAAGTGAAAAATATAATTAGGAAATTCAAATCAACCTCCTCTTCATCACATGATGGGTAAAAGTCAGTCCATGTGATAACTGATCAATTCCATAAGTGTTACAGATACTACTGGAAATTTCAATTTTGCACATTAAAAAATGCTGCTAATTTTACTTTTTCGAAGATTTTCCTTGAAATGATTATCTTCAAGATCCAAATAAGATTAGTTGGTAAGTAGTAAAGTATTATTTGTCTGTAGTTGTGATTTCTAGGTTGATTTATTAAATGGATCAACTACTGAGCCAAAAAGAAAAAAGAACTCAGTTTCTTCCTTCTTAATACACTTGCAATACAATCCACAGATTTCTGAATATATATAATATATTCTTTCATAGTTTTGTGTTAATGTGACTGAGCACCACCTAAAACAACATGCATTTTTTATAGATGTGATTGGCTTAAGGGTAAGTGAAATTGTTGGAAATACATCATCAATCCAATCCTCTATCAGTTTTAACTAAATAATTCCAGAAAGTGCAAATACATCATTATTATCGGCGATATCCCGGTATTGACGGATAAATGCAATGGATAAAATTCACAATTAGAATTTGGGATTGTTACACAAATAGCCTATCAGATTCAATGTTTTACTTTTTCTAGCCGGTAAATTGTAACAGTCCAACGCGTTAGTGATATTGTCCGCTCCGGGTCTAGGCCCTCACGGGTTTAAAACGTGTCACTATGGTCTAAGGCTTGTTAGCTTATATATCCAGTATCCCTATTGTGTTTTGCCGATGTGGGGACTCCGTCTAAAGTCTGAAGTGTTACATATACATAAATTATACATTCATTATATATATATATATATATATATATATATATATATATATATATATATATATATATATATATATATTTATGCATATATTATACATGAATTGTATATATATTATAGATACGTCGCTATTTATAGTTTAAGAAATTAGGTGGCGATATTTAATGATTTCCTAATCGCTAGTACTTCTTGGTAGAGTCTTTTCATAGTTTTGTGTTAAGGTGATGAGATAAGGGGAGAAAAAAGAGTACACAAAAAGAGAAAACCAAAAGAGGGAATGCTAAGAAGATGGGAAACAAAGAAGAAAAACCCATGTTTCTTACATGTGAGTAATGTCCCCTTCCCATGTGCATTTATGTACTCCTTCCAATATTTTCCCCCTTTAATTCTTTCTCTTTGGTCAGAAAATTCACAGACTCTATATTTTTCAAACTATATTATTTCAGTCATAACTTGGAGATTGGGCCATTCACTTTTCACTTTTTATGAATACCTTTTCTCTTAAAAGTTGTGTGCCTTTGGGCCTACTTTTTGTCACTTAATATATACTATGATTCAGTTAAGACTCAAATTCCTTTATTTTAATCTAGTGGTTGAACATAAATTTAGTTGAAACTCGAAAAGTAAATTCTGAAGTTGTGTTAAAATATTGTTTTTGAAAGTTAAAGTTGTATTTGTATATATATTTTACTTTAAAAAAAATTAAAATTTTGCGAGTGGAAAAAAAAGTTCACCAAAAACTGATCTAAATCACTTTTTTGGAACTTGAACTTTTTTTCTCAAACTTTTTTTAGAAAACTAATCAAATTTCATGAACAAATAATAGTATTATTTATTTTTTAAAGTAAAAATATCTATATCCAAGTGGGAGCTTCATGTCAAATTTTTCTTTTAAAATTCTGCTTTTTTCCTCTTTGTTATAGCCTACTTGGTCAAGCTTCTCTAATCCTAGAAGTGCTTTTTCTTCAAAAAAAGTAATTTTTTTTCTGATGTGTTTGTTTTGGAAGAAAATAAAGTGCTTTTGGGGATAAGCAGAAAAAAATAGCTTCTTTCCAAAAGCACTTTTGAGAAAAAAAACATTTAGAAGTATTTTTTAAAAGCTTGGCCAAATACTAATTGTTGCTCAGAAGTATTTTTCAAATTAATTAACGAAAAACAAACTAATTCTCACCAAAAATACTTTTGAGAAAAAACATTTATCAAAATAAGCTGATTTTTACAACCTGGTCAAACACGCTATTAGTCAAATGTATAAGAACAAGATGCTTGCTTTTGGGGTTCACTCAGTTCAATCCGAAGAAATAATGACTTGGAAATCACCCGAACGCTCAGCTTTTTGACACAAACTGATTGAAAGCTCAATCATTTGGCAAATTTGGTTATAAATCTTTAGATTGGTTACTTTAACCAATTGTTATAACAGATTACGTCCTTTTTCCCGAGTCCGGAACCTAAATATTATATTTTTGGACTCAAAATATATTAATAAGCGTAAAAAAAAAGTTGCATATCTATGTATAGCGTTTAAATAAAAGACACTATACCTTAACGGTAACTTTTTCCATTAAGGTATAGCGTATAGCGTCTTCTATTTATACGCTATATTGACAGGCGATTTGACTGCCACAATATATATAAGGCATGAAATCACCACATTATGCATGAAACCGCTGGGTTGCCCAATGGTTGAAGGGAAGTTATGAAGATGGTTTTGTCCTTGTGGTACAAGGTTCGAACCCGTAGACCAACATTCTTATATTTTCTTATTCCATTTTCATTTTTTGTTTCTTTCATTATTTGGTTTAAGTGTTTAGATATAAATACTTTAATAGAGAAGCCTTTTATTATTTCTTTAAAAAATCAACCAATACTTTTAATAGTTGTTATTTTGTGTTATACGTAAAAAAAAATTATTTTTTTCTTTTATTTTCAAATTAGAATTATAAGTTTTATTTTATAGTAAAAATTTCCATAAGAGAATAATATATATATATATATATATATATATATATATATATATATATATAGCTTAATCTATTGGGTTTTTGATATATTTCTTTCTAAATTTAGTTAGCAAATATATATTATTTAATAGATAAGAAAAGAATACAATCCAAAAAATAGAATTTTCCTATTCCATTTTCATTTTTTGTTTCTTTCCATTATTTGGTTTAAGTGTTTAGATATAAATACTTTAATAGAGAAGCCTTTTATTATTTCTTTAAAAAATCAACCAATACTTTTAATAGTTGTTATTTTGTGTTATACGTAAACAAAATTATTTTTTTCTTTTATTTTTCAAATTAGAATTATAAGTTTTATTTATAGTAAAAATTTCCATTAAGAGAATAATATATAATATATTATAATAGTTAATATCTATTATATCTCTATTGGCGTTTTTGATATATTTCCTTCTAATTTAGATTTAGCAAATATATATTATTCAAATAGATTAAGAAAAGAATAACAATCAAAAAAATAGAAAAACTATCTCGACATTCTATATTCATATTAAAAAGGAGAATGGCTGAACATGTTGGATTTTAATTTTTCAAACGAGATCAATGGGCACAAACAAAGAAGAAAACTTGATTGCTTTGATTTTTAATTTTTAATAAATGATAAATTTTGATATTGATTTATAGATTTTAATGAAAAATAATTGAACAACTAAACTACGAATTGACTATATAATACATATCTTTAAAATTAATATATATATATAGTATATATATATATTTATATATATATTATTATATAATATATATGTATTTCTGTAAATCTTAATTTTTTTTACATAATTTATATTTTTTTTGTACAATTGACTTGTGATAATTTTAAAAATCGATAAATTTTGGTTTGATTTTGATTTTAAGTGAAAAATAATTGAAAAAAAAAACTATATTGACTATATAAATATATATCTAGAAATAATAATTACACACACACACACACACACACACACACACATATATATATATATATATATATATATATAGTAAAATTATTCCTACAATGTTCAAATTCAGAGTCCGAAACCTAAATATTGTATTTTTGGACTCAAAATACATTAATATATTTTGAGTCCAAAAATACAATATTTAGGTTCCGGACTCCTTCTTCCCAGTCATTTTAATCACGAATTGTGAATTATTTTCTAACTTGACTATTATTTGTCAGCTATCTCATTTCGTAAGTTGTTTTCGTTTTAAATGCATAGCAAATGTACTTGTAATTTAACTAAATGACTCCATTTTTCTTATTGATGATCTTGAATATCTTTATCATAGTTAGACCATTTCATAGATTAAGTTCCGCATTTATAGCCCCAAAAAAATTCATGGATTATGGTTAGAGCCCACGATTAAAGTGGGTCTGGGTCATGAACCCATCAATTGAGTAGAATTGGACTACATTTTTTTCAGCCCATTTCAAATTGAGGCTTTGTATCCCATCCCCAGTCAGTCCTCTGGCTTCATGTGGGGGTGGAAATGACACCAGATAGCTACTTTTAAGCATTTTGTTTAAAATATATTCACAGTATACTATGTATTTAAAGATTGGCCGATTTCGCTCAAACTTCAGGACACGACTTCCTAGAGTTTAAGTCTCAAAGTTCAAACTTAACGACTTCATGTCATAAAGTTCGAAAATTGTGTCCAGAATTTCGTATCTTATGTCTGAATTTTAAATTAGTAGTTCAGAAATTCAGGACTCTTAGTCCTGAATTTCAAATTAGCAGCTCAAAAATCCAGGATATTAAGTTCTGAATTTCCAAATTCAGGGTACTTAGTAGGCATTTGGACATGAATTCCAATATTTTTTTCTTCAAATTTGGAATTTTATTAAAATTTGAATTGAAGATGAAGTTGTGTTTGGTTATAATTTTTGCAACATATTTGGATGTCTTTTTTTCAACATATTTTGCAACTAAAACCTAGCAATCTTCCCATTTTCAATTGAAAAAATGGTTCTCACAGTTTTTCAAAATTGAAAATACATTTTCAAGTGAGATTGAAAAAATTGTAAGAATTGGATAACCAAACACTGTTTTACAAAAAACAATTTGAAAAAAGGAAAATTTTCTTATGTCCAAATGGGCTCTTAGTCCTAAAGTTTGAATGAGTTAGCTAATCTTTAAATACATTATAAATTATGGATATATTTTAACAGCAGACTTAAAAATGGTTATTGCTGCACTTCTCCCTCATATGGGTGGGTTGGGCTGGCGTCACGCCAGACAATTAAAAAATAGATGAAAAATTAATTAATTGAACAAAAATAAAAAAGGTAGAACATTGAACTAAATTAAAGGAAAGCAAAAGATTTTTTTAACTTGTGATTTCGTCAATTGATTGTTTGTTCACTGAAAGATCCTGATTTTCTGTTTGTGATTGGTGAATGTAAGTAGTGGATTGTGTCTTCCTATTTGATCAGAAGCTTATTTGTTCAATTTTTTTCTGATTTTGTTCATGCTAAATCATAATAGAATGTTTTCAGCAAACACTGAAAATAGGAGTTGATATTGTTGTACCAAAGAGGTGAAAAAATGAATAATTTTGTTAGTTCTTGCTCAAGAAGTTGAGTAAAGAATTACTTGTTGTAATTAGACTAATTACTTGAGTAATTGGAATATTTTCTTTTGAAATTCTTTTCGAAATGCTAATCAGCTGCCCGCTGAGGACTCGACTCTAGCGTGAGCTGGATTGGTCCATCATGATAACAGGTAGCTAGTTGTAGCACCGCTATTTAAAACATATTTAACATTAAAAATTATTGTAATTTATTTAATTACCAAACAAAACTGATATTTTTTTTTTGGCTATAGCTTTATTTTAAATATTGAACAAGAAAAAAAATTAAAGTTACTTTGATAAGTGCCTGATTGAAACAGGCCTTAGCAGGAAATTTGGAGAGTCTCTATTTAAGGAGGAATTTCTTCAGCCAAAGAGCAGAGCCTTTAGATTATCCTTATAATCAAACATAATTAAGACCAAATTTTTGACTGTATCCTGAGGTCCATTCGAAATTATCCAGAAACGACCATGCAAAATAGTCCTCTTGGTACAACAAAGAAAAAGGCCGATCCTGTCTGCATCCCAAGGAAAAAAAGAAGACAAAAATAATATTATAAAAAATAAACCATTAAAGAAATATATGGTAATTATTTCTCTATTAAAAAAATGAGAACGTGCCGGTTCACCAATGAGCTTTCCATTTCTTTCAGCCACAAAAGAGAAATCGACAAAAGATGAAAATGTAATATAGAACAGTACATAAGATGAAAAGGAGGTGGAGAATCTGTATTTTGGTTTCACAAATTAAAGTCTTATAGTAATTAACCTGTTTGATTTACTTGGTAATCTGTTGAGTAGCGAATGTTCTCTTTACTTGGAGTAACAATAAAATCTGCTACACAAAATGATGTGTAGTAATTTAGTCCCATGAAATCACATCATATTATCACTAATATAATGTAGAAATCACATCATATTATCACTAATATAATGTAGAAATCACATTGAAATCTCATTTCCTCGTCTGTGAATTTTGGTAAACGATTTCCTACGATTTTGCTCATACTTTCTGGATAATCACCATATGTATGGATGCATAAACCTGCAAAAAATAACATGTTAATCTATGTTTTCTCTACAAATCAACTTTTAAACAATTAAATTGAAAATCTCTTCTATTATCACTAATATAATGAAGAATTCAAATCGACTTTATAACTTTCGTGTCTAGTGTGATACGAAATGAAACAGAGAGAATATTAATTAGGAGTTGTTATGAAACAATAAAACAAGAAGAATAGTATTGCGGAGAAAAGTAGGGAGGGAGAATTCTATTGAATTTTGGGATGAATTACAATGGAATAGAACCCTCTATTTATAGGGAGAGGGTGACTTAGCTACCAAGTAATAAACCCTAGAATCTCTCTAAATATAGACATTCACCATAAATAAAATTCTATTTATAACACTCCTCCTTGAATGTCTATTCAACAGATAATGCGCCTCGTTAAAACCTTAACTAAAATAAAATCCAATGGGAAAAAAAATTCTAGAGAAGGAAAAAGAGTACACATATCTAACAATACGCCTTTTGGTTGCCTCGTTAAAAACTTGCAAGGAAAACCCAGTGGGACAAAACCTAGTAAGGAAAAAAGAGTGCAATGCGCATTAACTCCCCCTGATGGGAGCATCAATTCACATTCTTGAGTCTTCGCATCCCAATCTTGTACACTAGCTTCTTGAAGGTTGATGTCGGTAGAGACATGGTGAACAAATCAGTCATATTATCACTTGAACGAATTTGTTGCACATTAATATCACCATTCTTTTGAAGATCATGTGTGAAAAATAACTTTGGTGAAATGTGCTTTGTTCTATCTCCTTTTATGAATCCTCCCTTCAATTGAGCTATGCATGCTGCATTGTCTTCATACAAAATTGTGGGTAACTTGTCATATTTCAAATCACATTTGTCTCGAATAAGATGTATTATAGACCTCAACCACACACATTCTCGACTTGCTTCATGAATAACAATTATCTCAGCATGATTAGATGAAGTAGCCACAATTGATTGCTTAGTCGATCGCCAAGATATGGCAATGCCTCCACAGGTAAATACATAACCTGTTTGAGACCGAGCCTTGTGTGGGTCAGATACATACCCAGTATCAGCATAACCAACAAGATCGGGACTGCAATTGTTGCCATAAAATAAGCCCATATTGGTAGTCCCTTTTAGATACCGCAATATGTGTTTGATTCCATTCCAATGTCTCCTTGTGGGAGCAGAGCTATATCTTGCTAAGACATTAACTGAAAAAGTTATGTCAGGCCTTGTAGTATTAGCAAGATACATTAGTGCACCAATTGCACTAAGATATGGTACTTCAGGACCAAGTAGCTCTTCATTCTTTTCTTGAGGTCGGAATGGATTCTTATTCACATCTAATGATCGAACAAGCATCGGAGTACTTAATGGATGTGCTCCATCCATGTAAAACCCTTTCAATACATTTTCTATGTAGGCAAATTGATCAACAAAAATTCCGTTTGCCAAATGTTCAATTTGCAAACCAAGACATAATTTTCTCTTTTCAAGACCTTTCATCTCGAATTTCTTCTTTAAATAATCAATTGCCTTTTGGAGTTCTATAGGAGTTCCAATAAGGTTTATGTCATCAACATATACGGCAAGTACAACAAATTCCGATGTTGTTTTCTTTATAAAAATACATGGACAAATGGCATCATTTATATAACCTTCCTTTAATAAATACTCACTAAGACGATTATACCACATTCGTCCTGATTGCTTTAGACCATACAAAGATCTTTACAATTTGATTGAAAACATTTTCCGGGACTTTGAATTATGTGCGTTAGGCATTTTAAATCCCTCGGGAATTTTCATGTATATCTCATTATCAAGTGAGCCATAAAGGTAGGCAGCAACCACATCCATTAAATACATGTCAAGCTTTTCATGGACAGCAAAACTAATGAGATAACGGAACGTTATAGCGTCCATAACGGGTGAATATGTCTCATCATAATTGACACGAGGCCTTTGTGAAAATCCTTGTGCAACAAGGCATGCCTTATATCTTTGTACCTCATTTTTCTCACTTCTCTTGCTTACAAAGACCCATTTATAGCCAACAGGCTTAACACCGTTAGGTGTTTGGACTATAGGCCCAAAAACTTCACGTTTTGCAAGTGAATTCAACTCTAATTGGATTGCTTCTTGCCATTTTGGCCAATCAAGTCTTTGTCGACATTCTCCAACAGATTGAGGTTCAAGATCCTCACTTTCTTGCATAATGCTAAATGCAAAATTATATGCAAAGACATAATCCACCACTATATCCACTCGATTCAAATTTGTTTCAATATAGATTGGATTTATTGATAGTTCCTTATTTTCTTGAGTCTCGGGCTCAGTGGATTCCTCATGAATCTCAGAATTTATTAAATCGTGAATTTCTTCATGAGATTCTTTCGTAGTGTCATTTTGATCATTTCTTTTTCTTTTTCTAGGGTTTCGATCTTTGGAACCTAATGGTCTGCCACGTTTTAGGCGTGCTTTTGACTCATTAGCTATGACACTAGAAGATTGTCCAATAGGGACATCAATACGGATTGGAACATTCTCCGCAGAGATATGTGATTTTGTTATCCTTTTCATATTCGTAAATGCATCTGGCATTTGATTTGCTATTATCTGCAAATGAATAATCTTTTGCACCTCTTTTTTACAAATAGAGGCACGTCGATCAAGATGAGATAATGATGGATTTTTCCACAAAATTTCCCGTTTGGTTTCACCATTTTCTCCCCCTAATTTTGGGAAAAGTGTCTGATCGAATCGACAGTCTGCAAATCGTGCAGTGAACAAATTTCCCGTTAATGTTTCGAGGTAGCGAATAATGGAGGGCGATTCAAACCCAACATATATTCCTAACCTTCTTTGGGGACCCATTTTGGTGCGATATGGCGGTGCTATAGGCACATATACTGCACATCCAAAATTTTTTAAATGGGATATATTAGGTTCATGACCCAAAACTAATTGCAACGGGAAATATTTATGATAATTTATCGGTCTGAGACGAACTAGCATTGCTGCATGTAAAATGACGTGACCCTAAACAGAAGTGGGTAACCTCGTTTTCATGAGTAACGGTCTTGCTATCAATTGCAGACGTTTAATTAAAGACTCTGCAAGGCCATTTTGAGTGTGAACATGAGCTACAGGATGTTCCACTTTTATCCCAATTGATAAGCTATAATCATTAAATGCTTGGGATAAAAACTCAGCAGCATTATCAAGTCTAATAGACTTAATTGGATTATCGGGGAATTGCGCCCGTAATCGAATTATTTGTGCCATTAATTTTGCAAACGCGAGGTTGCGTGATGACAATAGGCACACATGAGACCATCTAGAAGATGCATCTATTAAGACCATGAAATATCTAAACGACCCACTAGGTGGGTGAATAGGTCCACAAATGTCCCCTTGTATACGTTCCAAAAACGCAGGGGACTCAATTTCAACCTTTGTTGGTGATGGTCTAATAATTAACTTGCATTGATAACAAGAAGTGCAAGAAAATTCATTATTTAAAAGAATCTTTAAATTCTTTAATGGATGCCCATTTGAGTTTTCTATAATTCGTCTCATCATAATTGATCCAGGGTGTCCCAATCGATCATGCCAAAGTATAAAAGTATTGGAATTAGTAACCTTTTGGTTTACAATAGAATGTGCCTCAATTGCACTAATTCTTGTCCAATACAGGCCACAAGACAAAGATGGGAACTTCTCAATAGCCTTTTTCTGGCCAGAGACATTTTTGGTAATGATGAGATATTCAAGATTATTCTCATCTATTGTCTCAAGATGATATCCATTTCGGCGGATATCTTTAAAACTCAACAAGTTCCTCTTGGACTTGGAGGAGAATATTGCATTCTCTATGATAAGTACTGTTCCCTTAGGTAGAGTTATAGTAGCTCTTCCAGAGCCTTCAATTAATTTACTACTACCAGAAATTGTAGTAACATCTGCCTTACACATACTTAAATTAGAGAAATATTTCTTCTCTTTGAATATTGTATGTGTCGTACATGAATCAACTAAACAAATATTTTTACAATTGAACTTTGACCCAAGTATGCTTTGTGGGATATCCATATTTGCTTCCCATGGTTTGACATACAAAAAAAATATGTGAATAAACATCAGTATTTTTACAGAAAAGGAAAAGAAACGAAGTTAAATCAATAATAGAGATCCAACCAAAATGAACATAGAAAGGATATATCATTGAACGAGCACTGTTGTAGTCTTGCTCATTCCGTAATGGTTGCGTCTTTTGAAACCAATTCAATTTGAACTTTGTCCTACTAACGTGAATACGTGATAATGTTCTCATTCTTTAGTTTTTCATAAAAGTAACAGTATTCATTATAAAGTAACATGATTCTGAAAAAATGAGAAGTTAACAAGATTTGATACTACTGGACAAAATAATTAACTTTGCAAATTTTGACTGGTAATATTCACAAAGAAGACGATACTCAATTCAGCGAAAACAGTAATATTTTACTTTATACCATATACTGGAAATAATATTACCATATTTAATTAAAACGAACTAATACTATTCCATAAAATAAATAGTACTTATTGGTACTAATGACTACTATTCATGTAAAAAATTATGATTACATGAAGTTTATTCACTAACTATTATGAATAGGCAAAAATAAAAATTAAACTACTCAATCATCTTTAACCACGGATCCATCACCGATCAAGTGGTCTATTTTTCCATCAGGTTGCTCAAAGAAGTCTGCCACATCCAAGTGGGTGATGTCAAAATCATTGTCAGAGACAAAATTGGCTTCATGGCCTTTATTCTTTAGAGATGCTTGATAAAGCTCAACCAAATATCTTGGTACACGACAAATATTTGTCCAATGCCCTTTTCCACCGCAATGATAACATTCAGTTTCTGAACCATTTGCCTTTGGCTTCTCATCTTTCCCTTTTCACTTTTGGTGGTTATTTCTCTTTCGGGGATGATTAACACCAGGAAAATTTCTTCTTTGTCTACGGCCACGGCCACGACCACGACCACGAATAGGGTCACGGCCTTTTTCACGCTTAGCATAATGGGAATACACCTCATCCGCTTCAGGCAATGGTTTAGACCCAGTGGGTCGATTTTCGTGATTTCTCATGAGCAAATCGTTGTTTCGTTCAGCCACAAGGAGAAGAGAAATCAACTCAGAGTACTTCTTGAAACCTTTCTCTCTCTACTGCTGTTGCAGTACCATATTGGAGGCATGAAAAGTTTTTTCAAGCATATCATAGTCAGTGATAGTATCTCCACAGAGTTTCAATTTAGAAGTAATTCTGAACATTGCAGAATTATATTCAGAAACAAACTTAAAGTCTTGGAGCCTCAGATGATCTTAATCATATCGTGCTTGTGGAAGAGTGACCAACTTTAAGTTGTCATATCTTTCCTTTAAGCCATTTCACAAAACAAGTGGGTCTTTGACTGTGAGATATTCTATTTTCAACCCTTCATCAAGGTGATGGCACAAGAAAATCAAGGCCTTAGCACAGTCTTGGGTGGATGCTTTATTTCTGTCTTTAATGGCGTCTCCAAGAGCCATCGCATCTATATGGATATTAGCATCCAACACCCATGTCATATAGTTCTTGCCCGAAATTTCAAGGGCAACGAACTTTCTTTTCATAATGTCAGTCATAATTAAAAAGTGGAGAAAAGTTATACCTTAATCTTCCCAAAAGTTTCTTGAGACGGTAGAGTCTCGTGCTGATAACGTGTTATGAAACAATAAAACAAGAAGAATGGTATTGCAGAGAAAAGTAGGGAGGGAGAATTCTATTGAATTTTGGGATGAATTACAATGGAATAGAACTCTCTATTTATAGGGAGAGGGTGACTTAGCCACCAAGTAATAAACCCTAGAATTTCTCTAAATATAGACATTCACTATAAGTAAAATTCTATTTATAACAGGAGTGAAATTGTCAGAATAGTCTAAATTATGGAAAGTGTACTGACCATCCAATGGACAACTCAATGGCTCGTTGAGTTGCTTCTAAAATCTAAATCTTTCTTCAATTTGGAATAGGGCTCAAACCAACTAGCCACTAGTACGGCTGTCCAACGGGACGGGATGGGACGATATTTAGCCGGGACGGTGGCGGGGCAAAACGGGACGGGATAAACGGGAAGAAATGGTAGGCCCATCCCTTCCCGCTAACAAACGGGATGGGACATGACGGGACGGTTTCGCGTGCCATAAGTGGGCTATTTTTTTAAAAAAATTAATATATTTAAGTATTAAGTCCGGCAATGGCTAGCTTTTTGACAATGACTAAGTTTTCAAAGTTTGCAACGGCTAGTTTTTTGACTTATTTAATAAACTTAAAAGTTAAAACTTAATAAATTATAAGAAAATTAGGAAACTAAGTAAAGAATAATAAAATATTAAAATAAAAGACTTATAATGAAATATTCTAGTAATTATAACAGAGTTATAATTTATTTAATGTAATTTCAAGCCATTAAGTAACTAAGTAAGAGTGTAAGACAATTCATTAAGAAAATTCAACGCTTAGAGCCTTTTATTTTATTAATAGAACTTTCAAATCTCACATACAAATATAATTCTTTTGAAGAGCATCTAATCTACGCAACCACCTTCTTGGAATGGTTCTGTTTGAACTAGTCCTCTTAGTAGCCAATTACAAATTGTCATACTAATATTTGTAAGCTCCTATATAGCTTCGTTGTAACTTATTTATAATTTCTCTCGGACATTGTTCAGGAATTGGCAATGTTGATTGATGTTCCATGAGTTCCATGCCGTCATCGCTCCCAGTGCTAAGTATCTCATTGTATTCTTCTTCTTCCCTAGTGGTTAATTTTTCAAAACCAAGATTTGTTCTTTCTGAATTAATCCAATCTCTGAATAATACGGAAATATCTAGGCTGTCCTCCGCAAATGAATGTCTATGATCTCTGATTTGAAATTTTTCGCGCTAAAAGCACTCTCCGATGCTACGGATGATGCTTGAATAGCCAGGATATCTCGGTCCATTATTGAAAGTATTGGAAAAGCCTTTCCACGCTCCCCCCACCATGCCAAAAGTTGTTCGGTTCCTTCTTCGTCTTTAATATTTTCCAATCCTTGATTAAGATAAGAATCAAGTTCATCATCAATAGAGGAATCAAAACCTGTTAAATCATCCATATTTTTCCATAGAATTTCTACTCTAGACTTACAAGTAGAAGGAGCAGTTTCACCACCTGTTGTTTTCATAGATTTATATTTATCAAATGTTGATCTAGCATAAGAATATATGTTAGCTTGGCAGTCTTCGGGAGATGGTTGTTCATTTTCTTGAATTGCTAAATTCTTATAAATTTTACGAACAAGTCCTTTTGCACCTCTTAATCTTAAAGATGGGTTAAGTATAGTAGAAATTAAATAAACTTAGGGAATAGGGAAAAATACTTTTTAAATTTTGCAATCATTTCATTAATGGCCGGTGCATAAGTTGGATTTGTTTTATACTTACCAAATACAACAGAAATTCCATAAGTATACCATAAAATTCGTATAACAGTAGGATAATATATACCAGAAAATCATTTTGTAGCATAATAAAATTTTTCTAAAAATTTAGTAAGCTTTTTGATCTCATCCCGATCAGAATCAACAATTTGATCACCGGGGATACCATTATGCATATTAAATACCTTTTGTATAGGCACCAATAATCATAAGCAACTTTAAGCATTTCACAACGGCGAAGTCAGAAATGTTTCCAAGGGTGTTCAGACTTAAAAGAATTTAAAAAAAAAATCCCGACAAAGGATGTTCAATCTATATTTTTACATCTAAAATCAATATTTTACTTATATATACACTGTAATTTTTTGTAATATTTTGGTAAAGGGTGGTCAGTTGGCCACCCTTTGTAAAAGGTGGCTTCGCCCCTGACATTTCATAAGTAGAATTCCACCTAGTAAAAACATCTTTTGGTTTTTCTATATGGAAGGTTAGCACTAGCACATTGTTGAGCAAATTCACGAAGTCTACTCGCTTTATTAGCTTTAAAAATATAGCAGCAAGCGTGTTGTACTTTACTACAAGCATCAGAAAATAAATTAATACCATCTTTTACCACCAAGTTAAAAATATGGCATGCACATCTAAATTGAAAAAATTACTAGATTAATTAGACAAAGTCTAGTTCTTAAGCTTGTTGATGCGGTTGTGTTAGCAGAAGAATTATCTAAGGTGATAGTTAAAACTATATCATTGAGTCCATAAAAATCAACTATTTGTAGAACAGTAGTTGCAATATATGCTCTAGTGTGTTTTGAATCAACAAATTTATAACCAATAATACGGTTTTTGCATGTTCCAGTTATGATCAACCCAATGACATGTAACAGTTAAATAATCACAACCATTAGGACTACGATCTATATCAGATGTGATAGACACTTTACAATCTAAGTGAAAAAAATACATAATGAATATACTGAAGATATTCGGTTTGAAATTTAAAAACAGCATTTCTAACTGTGGTCTTAGGAAAACCTTGAAAAGCAGGATTATAAGTTTCTAGTATATAATGCACAAAAGTAGGGTGAGAAGAAAAAGTAAAAGGTAAGCCACAGACAACCATCATTTTTGCTAAGTTCTCACGATCTCTATCTTTGTTATAGGGGCGTAAAATAGTACCAGAAGGAGGGTCAAGCTGTTGTTGTAAAAAATTAAAACCCCCGCCAGATCCACAAGGAGCGCCAGTACCGGTGCTAGGATCCGTAATTTTTCCGGCTTCTATGTTAGCTTGCATCCATAAGGATTTGTGCTCCTTAAGTAAGTGCCTGGTTAAACCACCTGTCCCACCACTTTTGGTGTGTACAAATCGTTGATTATGTTTTTCACATATAACACGTTGATTGACTTTATCATGTTTAAAAAATTTCCATACAAGTGATGTTTTGGGACGTTCAGTCTTAGGCTTACCCCTTACAGGTGGTACATGGGGTAAAGCTCCAAACTGAGATTGACTCTGATTTGGAGCTTGTGTTGCGGGACTAGTGGGTGTTTCATCTAATTCTTCTTCCTCATTTTCTTCATCCTCATTTTCTTTGTCCTCAATAAAGATATCATTGCCAAATTGTCTTTGTAAAGTTTCATGATCTAGTTGTTCTCCGAAATTAATATTATAACATGCGGGGGGTTGGGAAAATGAAGTTTCATCAACATGAGTCATTTCATCTATATGTTTTCTAATTCTAAGAGAAGGATTAGGATTAGGATTACTACTACTATCACCTTTACTACTTTTTTTACTACTTTTTACATTTTTAGGTGCCATAATTTAAATACGAAATTAAATTAAAAAAGTTAACACAAAATTAAATACACAAATGAAATACGAAAATAGAACACGTAAAGTAAATACAAAAGTTAAGCACTAAAATGATACGCAATTATTATATATTAAAATTAGGAGTGCACCGTGATTAAATATTGAAACTTGAAGAAATTGCCAAAAAATTGCTCCAAATACTTGACGAATTAATTTGAAGTTTGAAAGTTGCTCCAAAAATTTGCCCAAATACTTGAAATTTATCACTTGATTGTGAGAAAATTGAGAAAAAAATATAGATAGAATTGTAAGCAGTTAAATTTTATCGAATTTAATTCGATAAAATAATGTGGACTACATTTAAAATATATTAGACCAAAATAAATATTGTGGACTAATATAATTGAATTAATTATTTAAGTCCAATAAATATTGACTCGGCTAGCCCACTTAATCGGGCTACAAATGATGAGTCCATTTCATTAGGCCCAAGATATCATCTTCAAAGAGGCCCAGTTTGGTACCACACGTGAAATGACGTGGCACACCAAGTCAAACGGAAGAGCCAATAGGATAATGCCACGTGTCAAAATGACAGGGCATGTCAAGTCACATTAGAAGGCCACTGAAACCGTGCCACGTGTGCAAGTGACATTTTCTGGCCAATCAAATGCGGCCTTATCACACTTCAATTTGATTGGTCGGAAAGAGTTTGTTCTTATCACAACTCCTCCCTTCCACAACTATAAATAGGGGCTTCATAACTCAGAAAAGACACCAGAAGTTATAACAAGAAGTAAGAAAGAGCTCGTGGATCAAACACTGCAAATTCCTCCACAAGTTTCAAGCTTCAAGCAATCAAGTTCAACCTTAAGAACGAAGAACAAATCAAGGTCAAGTTCAAGCAACAACTACATATTCAAGATCAAGCTCAAAGGCTCTTGAATTTATTTACTATTGGAAAGAAGAATCAGAGAATTCATAGATATTGTAACACTCAAATATTTGAAATAAAATACTATGATTGTTGCGATATTTTTCGGTCTCGATTTTATTTTCTAGACGCAAATTTATTGTCTACAAATTCTGGCACGCCCAGTGGGACAATCTCTACCTCTCATCTCAACTTTTCAATCACCAAAGTTCAAGAACATCGAAATGGCTTCAAAGAAAATCAACTCCATTTCAACTTCCAGCAAGGCTGCTAATTCCAGGTTCTATGCTGATGTGGAAAACATACTCGAAGTTACCTTTGGAAGCTTTGGACCAGTTACGAGGAGCAAAGCAAGCTCGTTAGAACAACAAGTACCCCAAGTGTCGTCCGCATCTACCCCTATTTTCGGATCTTCATCCTCAAAAGGAGCAAGATCGGCCACAAACGCAACCGAAGGAGGAAGCGATATTGCTGAAAAGATCAAGAAAACTCTTGCTCTGCTTGACCTCTCCGGATCCAAGCACTCTACTGTGAAGGAAGATGATGATGCTTCAAGTGATGGATCCTCCCCACTTACACCACATAGCATGATCCAATCAAGGATCAATCTGTGTGACAATCCATGCTACTCTCCGTCGTCCACAACAATCATGCAAGCCATGGTGACAAACACTTCATCTGTGGAGGAGCAGTTGGCAAATTTGACGGAAGCAATAGCTGGCTTGACCAAATATATGCAAAATCAAGATGCTAGAATTGACAAGCTAACAGACAGGGTAGGAATCTTGATGGAAGAAGAATCCACCCATGAACCTGGCAAACTCCCAGAAGTTCAAGAGATTGATCCTCCCCCACGACAAGTTACATCCTAAGGAAATTCCAGTGTCTTCGGAAGGGATGATTCCAATCGATCAACTAAAGGAGTTCATTGAAGGGACTACAAAAAATAAATATGAAGTTGCTTCCAAGTCCTCCGTTACCTACGCAAAGCCGTACACTTCAAGGATCGATATGTTGAAGATGCCTGGTGGCTATCAACCTCCAAAATTTCAATAGTTTGATGGCAAAGGCAATCCAAAGCAACATGTGGCGCACTTCGTTGAGACATGCAACAATGCTGGGACTTATGGAGATTACCTCGTCAAACAATTTGTCCGCTCATTAAAAGGAAATGCTTTTGATTGGTACACGGACCTCGAGGCTGGATCTGTTGATAGTTGGGATCAACTAGAGCAAGAATTCCTCAATCGCTTTTATAGCACGAGACGTACTGTGAGTATGATAGAACTTACAAATACTCGTCAACAAAAGGGTGAACCAGTTATCGATTTTATCAATTGTTGGAGGAATGCAAGCCTCAACTGCAAAGACAGGTTTAGTGAAGCTTCGAGCATAGAGATGTGCATCCAAGGCATGCATTGGGGACTACGCTACATCTTGCAAGGTATCAACCCTGGTACATTTGAAGAACTTGCAACTCGTGCCCATGACATGGAGTTGAGCATGGTCTTCGTTGGAAATGAAAGGTTGCCTATCTATGAGCCTTGCAAAGGGAACGACAAGAAAGAAGTCAGGAAATGGGGCAAGTTCGTACCCAAATCTGAAAACAAAGAAGCTATGAATGTCAACACATCACTCGTGAAGTTCACAACGAAGGTGAGCAAGAAGCAGAGTAAGAAATCCACTTCTTTTCAAGATAAGCCAAGTGGAAAGTTGACTCTAAAAGAAATGCAAGAGAAGGAGTACCCATTTCTGGATTCTGATGTGCCAACTATTTTTGAAGAACTCCTCGAGTTAAATCTCATTGAGCTTCCGGAGATGAACCGACCAAATGAAGCTGGGAAAACAAATAACCCAAATTACTACAAATACCATCGACTTGTGAGCCACCCTCTGGAGAAGTGCTTTGTCTTCAAGGACAAAGTTATGGACTTGGCTCGCAAAAAGAAGATCGTGCTTGAAGATGAGAAAGAAAGCACAAACCAAGTCTCTATCACCTTTGGCTCATTCTGTCCGGATGAATTATGTGGTTTTAAAAGTAAAGATGAAGAATTACCGGAGAACGACAAAGCTGAAGTCAATCAACCTGATGATGATGAAGGTTGGACAATGGTGGCTCGTCGTAGGCACCACAGAAGGA
Organism: Nicotiana attenuata; assembly: GCF_001879085.1. NCBI lineage: Eukaryota > Viridiplantae > Streptophyta > Magnoliopsida > Solanales > Solanaceae > Nicotiana > Nicotiana attenuata. Next base: position 42,308,915 of record NC_031989.1, read on the forward strand.
GCCTACGAAAAGAATCAGTAGAAAAACCAACAAGGAAAATGATGGTAAAAAGACCAAGGAGATGGAATCCAGTTAAGCACTTAAAGAGAGCAAAAGTGGAGGTACACCACTCTCAAAAGCCACGAAATCCAGTGACCTTGGAGGAGCTTTTACCAAGTTGGTTCCGCACGAAGATTTCCCATGAGGGTATCGATGCCTCTTGTTGCCATGCTGACAAAGGGGAATAAAAGAGCGATGACCTACCGTTGGCATCATTTTCAGAAATGCTCATCGAGTCCACTCCTCAAGAAGTTAATGCGTGTGAGGAAAAAGTCACATTCACAAATGGCAATCTTCTGCTAGGTGACACTCTTCATAACCTCCCATTTTACCTGGTTGGTTATATGCGTGATGAAAGGGTAAATAGAATTTTGGTTGATGGAGGATCCTTACTGAACATTTTGCCAATTCGCACTGTGAAAGAACTTGGTATTCCATGAACGAACTCTCAGAAAGTCGTGTGATGATCCAAGGATTCAACCAAGGGGGGCAAAGAGCCATATGCGCGATCAGGCTGGAAATCACCATTGAAGATATGCAATCAAGTGCATGGCTACATGTGATCGATGCAAAGACTTCATACAATGTCTTGCTTGGAAGGCCTTGGATACATGAGAATAAAGTAGTTCCATCTACCTACCATCAATGTTTAAAATACTACGAAGGTGAAGTCGAGAAGAAGATAGTTGCTGATGATGAGACATTACCGAGGCTGAGTCACACTTCACCGATGCAAAGTTCTACTTGAAGAACCGCATTGTGATGAAGCTAAAAGCTGATGATGGCATGAAAAGTGAGAATAACGAGTCCACAACTAAAAGAGAAGAGGTGACTACTGGTTAAGCCAAAGATGTTACTGAGGAGGTACAACCCAACGCGAATAAATCTTATAGGGGGAATATTGCGTATGGCAAGAAAGTAAGTTCTGCGCTCCAATATGTCCCTAAAAGGAAGAAAGATGAAGGTGAATAATCTAATCTCCAAACTAACATGCTAAAGGAGTTAACTCTTCTGGTCAAACGAATTGAGGCAGTAAAGTCGTCCTCAATGCCGCTTGCAGGGTTTGCGGCCTAAAATCGTTTGCAGAATGTGGCACTCCCTACAAAGTGAACAGATGAAGGTTTTGATCCTAACGCTTACAGGCTATTTCCAAAAGCTGGATACAATCCTAATGAGCCGTCAAAGTTAGGGAAGCTACCATCAGAAGCTGCAACGAGACAACCACGTGAAGGTTTGGGATACAAGCAACCGTCATCAGTGCGCATCTCCATAAGAAGGGCGACCAACAATTATATCACTATAGAAGATGAATCGGGCGCTTCTAACAAGCCTTCTATCTTTGATCGACTTGGAAAATCAACTGTGAGAACTTATTTGAGAGATTGGGTCCATTACAGAAGGGGAATAAGTTCTAGAGAAATTATCGAAATACAAGAACACCCGCTTCGCCCAAAATTCAGAAGATCTCTAAGGAATTCCAAAGTTTGGTTCCTTCTAGAATGAAGCGACAAACAAAAGTCATTGTCTCGTATGATGAGGTACTGAAGGTGATGCCATACATTGTGGTCTACACTAAAGAACGTGATGAAGACGAAGAAAGTGTGGGTTATTCGTATCATGTTACTGCACAAGGCGAGCATGGTGTTTTATCTTTAATGGAGGATGACGAGAAATTGGATGATGTTTCACCATGTTATCACATATCCTTCAACGATGGGGACCCTCAAGAAGATGAAGATGCAAAAGATGCTCCGCCAGAACTTGAAGAAGGGGTGAAGGCAACGATTGATGCCTTAAAAGAAGTTAACCTTGGCACTGATGAAGAACCAAGACCCACCTACCTAAGTGCTTTACCAGAAGTTGATGAAGAAAGCACTTATATTGAGTTACTCAAAGAGTTTAGGGATGTCTTTGCTTGGAGTTACAAAGAAATGCCTGGCTTGGACCCTAAAGTAGCAGTCCATCACCTTGCAGTCAAGAATGGCGCTCATCCTGTTAATCAATCTCAAAGGCGCTTTAGGCCGGACTTGGTTCCCCTGATCGAAACCGAAGTTAACAAACTCATTGAAGCTGGATTCATTCGGGAAGTTAAATACCCAACATGGGTTTCAAGTATTGTCACTGTAAGGAAGAAGAACGGCCAGATTTGAGTATGCGTTGACTTCAGGGATCTCAACAATGCGTGTCCCAAAGATGAATTCCCGCTCCCTATTCCAGAGCTGATGATTGATGCTACAACTGGTTATGAGGCAATGTCTTTCATGGACGGTTCGTCGGGCTATAACCAAATTCGCATGGCACTTAAAGATAAAGAGCTTACTGCATTCCGCACTCCCAAGGGTATTTATTGCTACAAGGTAATGCCTTTTGGCTTGAAGAACGCTGGTGCTACTTACCAAAGGGCAATGCAGAATATTTTTGACGATCTTCTCCACAAGAATGTCGAATGCTATGTTGATGACTTGGTGGTAAAATCAAGAGAGAAGGGCGACCACCTGAAAGACTTGAGAATGGTGTTTGAGTTGCTCCGGAGGTACTAACTTAGGATGAATCCATTGAAATGCGCCTTTGGAGTTACTTCTGGAAAGTTCCTTGGTTTCATTTTCGACATGGAGGGATTGAAACTGATCAAGCCAAAGTAGATGCGATCTTGAAAATGCCTGAGGCTCGGGATATTCATGAATTGAAAATTCTGCAAGGAAAGTTAGTGTACCTTAGGAGATTCATCTCAAACCTAGCTGGGAGGTGCCAACCATTCAATCGACTTATGAAGAAAGGTGTCCCTTTAAAATGGGACCAAGCGTGTAACAATGCCTTTGAGAGCATTAAATCCTACTTGATGAAGCCTCCAGTTTCGTCAGCCCCTATACTTGGAAAGCCGCTGATACTATACATTTCAGCACAAGAAAGGTCTGTTGGAGCGTTGTTGGCCCAAGAAAATAGTGAAGGGAAAGAAAACTCCCTTTACTACTTGAGCAGGATGATGACACCAAACGAGCTAAATTATTCGCCAATTGAAAAGTTGTGTTTGGCGCTAGTCTTCTCAATTCAAAAGTCGAAGCACTACTTTCAAGCTCGTGTTGTCCGTCTTGTTTCTAAAGCAAATCCCATCAAGTTCGTGATGTCAAAACCTGTTCTTAGTGATCGAATAGCGAGATGGTACCTCCAATTTCAACAAATCGAGATTTTGTACATCCCTCAAAAGGCTATAAAAGGACAAGCATTGGCAGACTTCTTGGCGGATCATCCGGTACCTGATGACTGGGAGCTAACTGACGAACTACCTGATGAGGATGCAATGGTCGTTGAAGTTCAACCTCCATGGAAGATGTACTTTGATGGTGCTGCGCATCGTGGGGGAGCTGGTGCTGGCGTAGTATTTGTCACTTCCCAAGGTGAAGTCTTGCCCTACTCCTTCACCTTGACACAACTCTGTTCCAACAATGTTGCTGAGTATCAAGCATTAATACTTGGGCTTGAAATGGCCGTGGATATGAAGCAATTGCAATTGCAAGTCTTTGGTGACTCCAGTTAGTGGTCAATCAGCTTTTAGGTAGTTACAAGGTCAAGAAGGCTGAACTACGCCCATATCATGATTACACTAAAAAATTAATGGGGTGGCTCGGTGATGTAACTATTCGGCATGTGCCAAGGGAAGAAAATAAGAAGGCTGATGCTTTAGCTGCCCTAGCTTGATCGTTAACCCTGCCCGATCAAGCGCAAGTTACTGTTTGCTAAAAATTGGTAGTACCGCCGCCAAATGAGGCTGAAGGTGAAGAAAATGAACTCAAGCTGTCACGACCCCAAAGCCAACCCGGTCGTGATGGCGCCTATCATGGTACTAGGCCAACCGACACAATCCCAAAACCAATCAATGTTTTCATTATTAGGATAAAATCAAAGCTATTTAACAATAAACCTTTATAAAGTGTTTAACAAAAACAATAGTGCGGAAAGAAAGCCCGACATCGGGGTGTCACTAGTCATGAGCATCTACTACCCGTCTGACAACATCAAGACCAACATGGCCGGGAAAATCACTAAATACAACTAAGGGGGAATAGGGAGGGAGTAAAAACAGGGCTGCGATCGCCAGGCAGCTACCTTACTAACTCTGATGAACCTTCCACTGAGTAATCAACACCCGCTACCGGGTTCAGAAATACCTGAATCTGCACACGAGGTGCAGGGAGAAATGTGAGTACACCAACTCAGTAAGTAATAAAGGTCAATAAAGACTGAGTGCAGTGACGAGCATTTAAAAGTCATATATATCTCATAACATAAAAACCTCAGTGGAAATAACAAGGTTCAAATCAGCAGTTAAATTCCGAACATCTCGTAAATATTCCAGTTTCAACGAGAGTTGTTTAAAATATTTGTTCAACATTTCCAATAGAGGCTTAGTATAAAAGAAGAGTGAAAATAGTAATTTCATAAAAACAAGTCCCTCGGGCAAAGTACTACTCATATATATATATATATATATATATATATATATATATATATATACCCAC
>NC_031989.1:42313510-42332367 GCF_001879085.1 Nicotiana attenuata
TATATATATAGCCCCTCGGGCAAGCCTCTCAATCACTGGTGACTCAACTCTCATCAATCAATGCTCACACTCAGAACTCACGCTCAATAGGTACCTTATGATAACCGCTGCGGCGTGCAGCCCGATCCATAAATATATATATAGTCGACTGCGCTCACTAGGGGTGTGCAGACTCCGGAGGGGCTCCTTCAGCCCAAGCACTATATCGCTGCGGCGTGCAGCCCGATCCAACATATCGCTGCGGCGCGCAGCCCGATCCATATATTGCTGCGGCGTGCAACCCGATATATATATATCGCTGCGGCGTGCAGCCCGATCCGTAATTATATAATCCTCACCATCAGGCCTTCTGCCTCTCTTAATCATCAACCTCACAAGCCACTCGGGCATTTCAGTGGAAAAATCAGGGAACTCAGCCCAAACAACTTTCATATATTTAAAAATAGAGTAATGAAACTGAATCAAACAATAAACAGGTAAAAATCATGACTGAGTATATGCTTTCGAATCAAAACAGTGTGAGGATAGTAGTAAAATACCCCTGAGGGTCCAAACAGTACGCACAGGGCCCCAAACATGGCATTCAGCCCAAGTTAACAGAATCATTTCTAAAACACATAGATATCATATAGAGTTTATCAAAATATGCAACTTTACAGTTGCCACGGGACGGACCAAGTCACAATCATTACTGGTGCACGCCAACACACCGGTCCCTAGTATGTGCGTCACCTCGTTTATCCAAATAGCACGAAATTCCGGGGTTTCATACCCTCAGAACTAGACTTACAATCATTACTTACCTCGAACCGAACGAAAATCTACTCCGCAATGCCCTTGCCTCTCGACTCGGCCTCAAATCGCCCCGAATCTATCCAAAATCAGAATCATATCATCAATACATGCCAAAGGAAAAAAGCCCACGCGAAAATTATCAATTTAGACCAAAAATCCTGAATTCGGCTCAAACTCGACCCCCGGACCCACATCTCGAAATCCGATAAAAATCACAAAACTAGAAAGCCCATTCACTCACGAGTCTACCCATATCAAATTCACCAAAATCCGACGTCAAATGGTCATCCAAATTCCTAAAATTAACTCTCCAATTTTCTTCCATTTCCCCCAATTTTCACCCCAAATTCCCAAATTAAATGATAAAAATCAAGACACAATCATGGAATTTAACCAAATTGAGTGAAGAACACTTACCCCAATCACTCATCTGAAAATCCCCTCCAAAATCGCCTTCTCCCGAGCTCTCTATTGAATTTTGAAATTATGGACTCAAACCCCTATTTTTGAACTTAAACATTCTGCCCAGATACCTTCCTCTTCGCGAACGCGGTAGAGCCCTCACGTTCGCGAAGCTCAAGCTGCCTCAGACCAAAATTCTCTCCTTCGCAAACGTGAGGGCCACTCGCGAACGCGAGGGCCACTCGCGGACGCGAAGACCACTCAGCTCGACCCTACGCGAACGGGAACAATCCTCGCGAATGCGTAGGCTTAATTGCTTGAAGCTCCACATGACCGTTGACTCTACGCGAACGCGATGCCCAGGTCGCGAACGCGTAGCCTTAAACTCATGAACCTTCGCGAACGCGGGAATTACATCACGAACGCGAAGAACAATCCAGCTGCCTCGCTCAACATCCCTTCGCGAACGCGAGAGCCCTCTCGCGAACGCGAAGAAGGATTTCTCTGCAACAAAATACCAGAAAATCTGTCAACTTCCAAAACCAAGAATTGGTCCGTTAACCACCCGAAACTCACCCGAGGCCCTCGGGACCTCAACCAAATATGCCAACACATCCCATAACCTCAATCAAACTTAGTCGAGCCTTCGAATCACTCAAAACAACACCAAAACACCAAATCACCCTCGGATTCAAACCTAAGAACTTAGAAACTTCCAAATTCCACAAACAACGTCGAAACCTATCAAATGACCTCTGAATGACCTGAAATTTTGCACACACGTCACAAATGACACTACAGACCTACTCTAATTTCCAGAATTCCATTCCGACCTTGATATCAAGATTTCCACTGCCGACCGAGAAACGCCGAATTTCCAATTTCGCCAATTCAAGCCTAATTCTACCACAGACCTCCAAATCACATTCCGGACGCGCTCCTAAGTCCAAGATCACTTAACGCAGCTAACAAAATCATAAAAATTCAAATCCGAGATCGAATACTAGAAAGTCAAAACTTGGTCAAACCTTTCAAATTTAAAGCTTCAAGCTGAGAATCATTCTTCCATATCTGTTCCGATTAACCTGAAAACCAAAACCGACGATTTACATAAGTCATAATACATCATACGGGGCTAGCCATTCCCGAGAACTAGCGAGCGAAGTGCAAATGCTCAAAACAACTAGTCGGGTCGTTACATCCCCCCCCACTTAAACATACGTTCGTCCTCGAACGTGCCTAGAGTTGTTCCGAAAACCATCAAATCGCTGTATAACCTTACCATGCACATACCCGGGGGTGATCCCACGTCACCCTATCCCATATAGGTCCGATCACACAACATGACTGAAATTTCACAATTCACCCTAGCCCATAACCTTAGAACCAAATCTCCGTTTCTGAAATTATCTATAATATAAGAATCTCACATCTACACACTAAATAAGTCCGAACAAGCTGTAACAAACCATATTCGTAACCCAAGATGTAATCCCATGATATACCACATAACTCAACCACTCGTAGCGATAACTTCTAATCACAGCAGCTGCTCAAACAATCCAATACCGATAATAAACCTCTTATCAAACAAAGCCTCATTCCAACGCTTTCGTGTACTGCCAAATGATGAAAGAAACACGCAGTAATTCATAACCATTCCTCAAATCAACCAGTCATGGAGTTCCCTCTCCTTCGGCAAGGACCATAATATATTTCTAAGCCGAACCTCGATATTATCCTTCCAACATGCTGAAATCGAATCCGATAGTATCCATCCTAGATCCCAATGACCTCATCTCATCCAACACGACTATTCTAGCGACATGACACATCGATAAAATCTAAACCACAACCCGTGCGACCCGCGCACCAATAAGCAACAATCTAATTGTACTCAAATCATGAAAAAATGACTCAAACAAGAGAGCTGTACCGCAAGCTCACCAGCACCACCACAACACAATGCTGAGAGCTCATCACACATCGTAGAACCAGAACACACGAATCTAACCCAAAGGATCATACCTCAACATAACTTCGCTGCGATGCGCGACCCTATCCAAACACTGGTCCACACGAGACACCTCAAGTCACCATGCTCAAAATCATCAACCACGCGCAATTTGGTGTCTAGTACCAAAGTAACTCACCATAACCACGGAGAAGCAAATGACGCAATGCCATACCGGCCCGAAAGAACATATCCAATGCGCAATCAATCATGCAACACCCAAATATCCGTCTCACTCAAATCCCACTATAAAGCCCAAATAGAACCGCACCATATGTGCATAGAACCAACATCACAACTCCTTGTACCACAGAAGGGTAACTCATAGATCATTCCAGAACACGAATAAGCTCAATGACAATCGAATGGCACATCCCTCAACAATAGCAACTCGGAGTCAACAATTTCGACCCGGTGCAGAACAGACATCCATACTGGGCCTACCAATGAACCCTAAATCAACTCTGGACATCCACAATAGATAATTAACTCTCCGAAAGTTCACAATGACTGAATCATGACACATACCATCACCTGACTAGCTTTGCCCACATCCTCACAGTCCACAACCATGAAACAACCTGTTTATGAGAACTCCTAGTCTCGAAATCCATAAAACGCACGAATCATCATATCTGATCCCAACTCCACCACTCGAATATACTACACGCCTCTAATACCCATCATTCCACGAGGGATACTCCTAAAATTCTTCTGTGCCACCAAGCAAACTTGAATATCAGCAGTCGATCCAACAAAAGAGTGTCGCAATTCCGATGAAGTACCCCTAACTCAAACACATTGCCCTTTCTGGAATGTATACCCTCATCAAGCCGCACCAATTAGTGATATCATTTACCTAGTCATCTGAAATTGCCCATGCTGCCTAAGAGTTTATGCCCTTCCTTCCAGAACTAAACTGTGACCTCACACATGCAAATCTCAACCCTACACAACATACACATGTACCATGGCATCCTATGATAAATATGAGAACTTCATAGTCCATTCCGAGCCACAAGCAACTACGTGCTCAACTAGACAAGAACTTTCCATTTGATCCCATCTAGAAGAAGATCCATATACATCACCTGCTCCTCATGCCAATAGAAAATATACATCTCTAACCGCGGTAGAAACCATCAAGAACTCTCTGAATCCCACTCGGACCAAAACTAAACCGTCAGAACCGATTCTTTCTGACTCAACCAAGCTACACAGGTCACTAAAAACCCAAGAGCATTGCCACGAAACACCTGTAGAAACTCATTAGCTCATAAGCACCCAGAGAACTAATCAAATCCCTTACCATACCGATCCGACCTACTACCAAGCTGTCCTATTTATCCAAGTTTTCTTCTGAATTACCTTCGAATTGATACTTCTCCTTTCCATAATACTTCAATTCTCAACCCGGACTCACCACACGAGTCCCAAGAATAAAACCACACCGTCTAAGGCTCATAAGCCGCTGAATACTCTCTCAAATATCCCCAAAAGCACCATATTCAAAATACTTACCCTGAAGAGACTTCCTGCGACTCTAAAGCCATTACCTTTACCTTCCTGATACTGATATGTAGAATTCATAATGATATACAAATACTACAAGTCTTGACACCCTCCAATGTAAACCTCAGTTACTAGCCACATACACATCCTGAAGATCCCCCAATTGTTACATATACATTTTGAATCCATTAGAACAATTTTCGGGAGTCATCCACTCTGCTCAAACCTTGATTAAACTGATCAAACGGACCGAACGACCTGTGCTCCATTAGAAATCAAACACCCCAAGAAGTAGCCCCACCTTAATGCAATCAAATAAATTCTTGCTCTAGGCACATTACATCCTTCACTAATCACAACTCAAGTCATTCCATGACTCTTATACACCCAGAAAACATAACACAACCTCTATCCAGAATTTCCTTTAATCGATTCATTCTCAAACTCCACCTCTACAAGTTATAACAGATTCACCAGTATACCTCGGACTGAAACCAATACCTCACATAATCGTGCAATCATCTAATTACTAACAGACTCCCCCACTTGGCTCAAAGCTATAGGTCAAATCACACAATAACTCTCAATATCCATACTCTATTATCGCCATACTGCCATAGGGAATTAAACTAAATCTTTCATAAGCTCGTGTAACACGAACCCTCTAGTATTTCAAATCACCTGCAAATCTCGCATTCACCCTTGAAACAGTCAAGCCCACAATCATAAGCGATCCAAACCCGAATTGCAATATATACAACCCACTGGTAGAAGAGGACTTGTTACAAAACCACCTAAGGATCACACAACCTCAGGACACCCCGCAGGAAATAACCCCGCCTGTTTAGCCTCAAACTGATATCTCTCTATACCCTTCCTAAGATCTTAGCTATTACGCAATCACTTTACCCTCCTACATTTAAACACAACCAATGCCTACCCTCGAGGCATCACAATACGCGGTATAAGAACCGGAAGCTGATGGCAGAACTAACACTGGAGCCGTGGTAAAAGCAATCTTGAGCTTCTGAAAGCTCTCCCCACACTCGTCTGACCACCTGGCTACCCTCACTGGACACCATGTGCCCCAAGAATGCTACTAAACTGGGCCATCATTCACACTTGGAGAACTTTGCATAAAGCTTCTACTCATACAATTCTCAAATGCTGAGCATACTCCTCCCGGCTACGAGAGTACACCAGGACGTCATCAATGAACACAATAACTAAGGAATCCAAATATGGCTTTAATACACTGTTATTCAAATACATGAACGCTGCTGGGGCATTGGTCAGCCCAAAAGACATCACTAGGAACTCATAACACAACAGGAAGGCCCGCTTCACTCCTCAACTAAGCTACATGAGAGGTCCTTCAATACACTCACAACTCGAGGCCATATGCCAAGTTAAGACAGAAGTCAAACACTAAATAGTTCGTGCTACATTTCCAGCCAATTCTTTTTGTCACGGTCAACAACCTGAACACATCTCACTGTCAAATCACACTCACCACATAGTTATCCAGTCATAAAATCCCACCAAAAGGACACAAACGGACATATAAGTCCCCAATGCTCATGCTCACACAATCGAAATCTCAACACTCAAGCCATAGACCACACCCGGCCTCAAGTCCTCCAGACTGGCCCGTTATCAACATGCTAAAATCACATCTCGCACCTCACCCATGGAAATCACGAGCCATCGATGCACAACTGATACCGAGCGCTCACGTGCACATTCGAATACATGAAAGGAATTCAAATAGTTATGCATTTGGCTGAGTAAATGGATTCGTACGATAAAAATTCAAGAATGTGAGATTTTTCCTAAGGGTTCCGCAGCCTCTCGAAGATAAGTACAGACGTCTCCGTACCGATCCGCAAGACTCTACTAAACCTGCTCATGACTGGTGAGACCTATGTAACCTAGGCTCTGATACCAACTTGTCACGACTCCAAAACCAACCCGGTCGTGATGGCGCCTATCATGGAACTAGGCCAACCGACACAATCCCAAAACCAATCAATGTTTCCATTCTTAGGATAAAATCAAAGCTATTTAACAATAAACCTTTATAAAGTGTTTAAAACAAAACAATAGTGCTGAAAGAAAGACCGACATCAGGGTGTCACTAGTCATGAGCATCTACTACAACCGTCTGACAACATCAAGACCAACATGGTCGGGAAAATCACTGAATACAACTAAGGGAGAATAGGGAGGGAGTAAAAACAGGGCTGCAATCACCAGGCAACTACCTTGCTAACTCCGATGAACCTTCCACTGAGTAATCAACATCTGCTACCAGGTTCAGAAATACCTGAATCTGCACACAAGGTGCAGGGAGTAATGTGAGTACGCCAACTCAGTAAGTAATAAAGGTAAATAAAGACTGAGTGCAGTCACAAGCATTTAAAAGTCATATATATCTCATAACATAAAAACCTCAGTGGAAATAACAAGGTTCAAATCAACAGTTAAATTTCGAACATCTCGTAAAAATTCCAATTGGGGCTCCTTCAGCCCAAGCACTATATCGCTGCGGCGTGCAGCCCGATCCAACATATCGCTGCGGCGTACAGCCCGATCCATATATTGTTGCGGCGTGCAGCCCAATCCATATATATATATATATATATATATATATATATATATATATATATATATATATATATATATATATATATATATATATATATATATAATATATTATATATATCGCTTGCAACCCAATCCATAATTATATAATCCTCACCATCAGGCCCTCGGTCTCTCTTAGTCATCAACCTCACAAGCCACTTGGGCTTTTCAGCGGAAAAATCAGGGAACTCAGCCTAAACAACTTTCATATATTTAATGAAACTGAATCAAACAATAAACAGGTAAAAATCATGACTGAGGGTATGCTTTCGAATCAAAACAGTGTGAGGATAGTAGTAAAATACTCCTGAGGGTCCAAACAGCACGGCACAAGGCCCCAAACATGTCATTCAGCCCAGGTTAACAGAATTATTTCTAAAACACATAGATATCATATAGAGTTTATCAAAATATGCAACTTTACAGTTGCCACGGGACGGATCAGGTCACAATCCCTACTGGTGCACGCCCACACACCCGTCACCTAGCATGTGCGTCACCCCATTTATCAAAATAGCACGAAATTCCGGGGTTTCATACCCTTAGAACTAGATTTACAATCATTACTTACCTCGAACCGGACGAAAATCTACTCCGCAATGCCCTTGCCTCTTGACTCGGCCCCAAATCTCCCCGATCCAAAATCAGAATCATATCATCAATACATGCCAAAGGAACAAATCCCACACGAAAATTATCAATTTAGACCAAAAATCCCGAATTCGGCTCAAACCCCGCCCCCGAGCCCACGTCTCGGAATCCGATAAAAATCACAAAACTAGAAAGCCCATTCACTCACGAGTCCACCCATATCAAATTCACCAAAATCCGACGTTAAAATGGTCATCCAAATCCCTAAAATTAACTCTCCAATTTTCTTCCATTTTCCCCAATTTTCACCCCAAATTCCCAAATTAAATGATAAAAATCAAGACACAATCATGGAATTTAACCAAATTGAGTCAAGAGCACTTACCCCAATCACTCCTCCGAAAATCCCCTCCAAAATTCCCTTCTCTCGAGCTCTTTATTGAATTTTGAAATTATGGACTCAAACCCCCGTTTTTGAACTTAAACATTCTGCTCAGATACCTTCCTCTTCCCGAACGCGGTAGAGCCGTCGCGTTGGCAAAGCACAAGCTGCCTCAGACCAAAATTCTCTCCTTCGCGAATGCGAGGGCCCACTCGCGGACGCGAAGACCACTCAGCTCGACCCTACGCGAATGCGAAACACTCCTCGCGAACACGTAGTCTTAATTGCCTGAAGCTCCACTTGACCGTTGACTCTACGCGAACGTGATGCCCAGGTCGCGAACGCGTAGTCTTAAACTCATGAACTTTCGCGAACACGGGACTTACATCGTGAACGTGAAGAACCCAGCCGCCTCACTCAACATCCCTTCGCGAACGCGAAGAAGGATTTCTCTACAACAAAATACTAGAAAATTTGCCAACTTCCAAAACCAAGAATTGGTTCGTTAACCACCCGAAACTCACCCGAGGCCCTCGGGACCAACCAAATTTGCCAACACATCTCATAACCTCATTCAAACTTAGTCGAGCCTTCGAATCACTCAAAACAACACCATAACACCAAATCACCCTCGGAGTCAAACCTAAGAATTTAGAAATTTCCAAATTCCACAAACAACGTCGAAATCTATCAAATCACCTTCGAATGACCTGAAATTTTGCAAATACGTCACAAATGACACTACGGACCTACTCCAATTCCCGGAATTCCATTCCGACCCCGATATCAAGATTTGCACTACCGACCGAGAAACGCCAAATTTCCAATTTTGCCAATTCAAGCCCAATTCTACTACTGGCCTCCAAATCACATTTCGGCGGCGCTCCCAAGTCCAAAATCACTTGACGGAGCTAACAAAATCATAAAAATCCAAATACGAGATCGAATACTAGAAAGTCAAAATTGGTCAAACCTTTCAAATTTAAAGCTTTAAGTTGAGAATCATTCTTCCATTTCTGTTCCGATTAACCTGAAAACCAAAATCGACGATTTACATAAGTCATAATACATGGGGCTAGCCATGCCCTAGAACTGGCGAGCGAAGTGCAAATGCTCAAAACGACCGGTCGGGTCGTTACACAAGCATCTTGTCGTTGTTTCTGAAGTTGAGAAAGAAGAATGGCGACAACCCATTATCGACTACTTATGCTATGGGATACTTCCAGGAAATCCGAGGAGAAGGACTGAAATCCGTCGCCGTGCACCTCGCTTCCTTTACTACAAAGATACTCTATACAGAAGGTCATTCGAGGGAATAATCTTGCGATGCTTAGGGGAAAAAGAAGCACTCCAAGCTTTGCAAGAGGCACATTCGGGAGTATGTGGTTCACACCGGTCTGGATCAATGCTGCACTTCCATATAAAAAGGATGGGATATTATTGGCCAACGATGGTAAAAGATTGCTTGGACTACGCTCGAAGATGCAAGGCTTGTCAATGTCATGTGAATTTTATTCATCAACATCTTGAAGTGTTGCACTCAACTGTTGCATCCTGGCCGTTTGACGCTTGGGGATTGGATGTTGTTGGACCACTTCCAAAGTCTTCTGGTGGGCACCTGTACATCTTGGCTGCAACTGACTACTTCTCAAAATGGGCTGAAGTTGTTGCTGTTAAGGAAGTAAAGAAGGAAAATGTTGAAGGTTTCATCCGAGTAAACATTATCAATCGCTTTGGTATTCCTCGTTACATAATAACGGATAATGGCAAGCCGTTCGAAAATAGGTTGATGAACAAGATTTGTGAACTCTTCGGCTTCAAGCAACGTAACTCTTCTATGTACAATGCCGCCAATGGTCTAGCCGAGGCATTCAACAAGACTCTATGCAACTTGTTAAAGAAAGTCATCTCCAAATCCAAATGGGATTGGCATGACAGTATGGAGGAAGCTCTGTGGGCATATAGGACAACTCACCGCACGCCAACATAAGCGAACCTTTATGCACTCGTTTAAGGAGTTGAAGCCGCCTTGCCACTCGAGCGTCAAATACCTTCATTACGATTAGCTATTCAAGAAGGCACCACTGATGAAGAAAATGCTCGACTTCGATTATCAGAGTTGAAAGCTCTTAATGAGAAAAGGTTGGAAGCTCAATAGAGTCTTGAATATTATCAAGCTCAATTGTCTCGCGCCTCCAATAAAAGAATTCACCCAAGATCCTTTCAAGCAGGAGATCAATTCCTTGCCATACGAAGACCCATTATTATTTCCCATAAACCTGTAGGGAAGTTCACTTCAAAATGGGATGGGCCATATGTCGTGCAAGAAGCTTATTCAAGTGGGGCATACAAGCTGGTTGATGCAGATGGCATGAGATTCGACCCTATCAATGGGAAGTTTTTGAAGAAGTATTATCCTTGAAGTTGCAACGTTCCTTGACGCATGATCCTGAACTGCATGTTCCTATATTCCTGGCCCGCATGAGTCTAAACTGTGTACGGCCCACCACCAAAAAAAGGGGTCCGCTAGGTTGAAAACCTCGAAAGAGGCGGTCTAGGAAATAGTTAGGACATGAAAAGTAAAAAAACTCTACCTATTCTGAACTACGGTATGACTTGATCCTCTTCACCGAGGTACGTAGACAGCTTAGAGTTTCATTCTGAGTTCAGTCGCATAAGTTCAAAAGATACATAACCGCCCAATCGTTGTCCGAATGAAGTATGATGGAATGTAATTCATTCAATCAACATTTGAAAATCGAGCTAAGATACCATTCTTCTGTTAAACTTTGGATCCCATTTGATTTAAAGGGGGCAAGCCGCTATGGTAAATTGGTGTCTACAATGAAATGATTAATGTCTTTTAGGGGGCCGCCAAGCATTTGCATTGAAGTCCAGGGATCCGTTATGCCTTCACGTTCGCCAAACCTTCAAGTTTTTTTGGTCTGCCTTCATGATGTTTCAAATTCAATGAGACTTGGACCCAAGATATTTGGTGAGAATGAAGCTCTTGAATTTCAATTTTTGACAATTAAAAAGGTCTTACAATCTCAAGGCTTCCACACCAAGATACAAATATTTTGGTGATGTCGCGCTAATCTGGAACTGTCGGCATATCAGGAACCAAAGTTGACTTCAAAATATTATCTGAAACTATCCTTAAGGCATTAAATTTTAAATTTTGGATATGTTATATATTTGGAAGTTAAGTTTCCAATGGATCAAACGGTTTGTGATTTCGACATTCCTACTTCAAGATGCAAATGTTTTGGTGAAGTTGTACAAATCTAAAATCGTCGCCGTGTCAGAATTTAGTATTGACTTCAAAATATTATCTGAAACTATATTTAAGGCATTAAATATTGCATTTTGGATATGTTATAGATTTGAAAGTTAAGTTTCCAATAGATCAAACAATTCGTGATTTTGACATTCCTACATCAAGATACAAAGTTTTGGTGAAGTTGTGCAAATCTGAAATTATCGCCGCATCAGAATTTAATATGGATTTCGAACTATTATCTGAAACTATCCTTAAGGCATTATACCTTGCATTTTGGATATATTATAGATTTGCAAGTTAAGTTTTCAAAAAATCAAACGGTTCGTGATTTTGTCTTTTCTACACCAAAATATATTTTTTTTGGTGAGATTGCGCAGATCTGAAATTTTTAACGTGGTGGAATCTAAAGTTAGTTTCAAAAAAATATTATCTGGGGCGATTCTGAAGGTGTTTGATTCTAAGTTTTGGATATGTTTTAGATATTGAAGTCTAATTTTGTAGAAATCAAACGGTTCGTTATTTGGACTCTTCCACGACAAGATATGAATCTTTTATTACAAGCGCATAAAGCTGAAAATTATACGACTAAGATAAAAGTCGGACAATGTAAAGTAAAAGAGAAGCAATCTTATTTAAGATAAAATAAATATCCACTAGGTCAATTTAACATGAAGATAAAAGGGGAGATAATGCTAATAGCCTATTCTTAACAAAACTTGTAGTTGGTCAATTCTTGACAGCTAGTCTTCAAATTCTTCGGTCTGCAAGTCGAAATATTTAAGCCTCCAAGTCTTCAAGTTGAAGTCTTCAAGTCTGTCAGTCTTCAAGTTGAGGTCCTCAAACTCGGCGGTATTCAAGTAGAAATATTTAATCCCTCAAAGTCTTCAGGTTGAAGCGTCAAAGTCCGCCGTAACTTCAAGTCCATCAAATCTCCAAGTTTGTCGGTCTTCAAGTTGATGTCATCAAGTCCACCAAGTCTTCGAGTTGAAGCTTTCAAATTTTTCAATCTTAATGGACATGTTAGTCTCTTTGCACCTTAAGTTGGCCTCTTTGCGGGTTTGTCCTTAAAAATAACTATAACTTTCCAATCTTAAGATGGACATGTAAATCTCTTAAGAGTAATCTCTCTGATAGTCGAGCCACATTAAGACTATCTCTCCGATAGTCGGGTCATTTTGAGAGTAATGTCTGCGATAGTCGAGCCACAATGAGAGTAATTCTCCGATAGTCGAGTCATTTTGAGAGTAATCTCTCCGGTAGTCGGGCCACATTGAGAGTAATCTCTGGTAGTCGGGCCACATTGAGAGTAATCTCTCCGCTAGTCGGGTCATTTCGAGAGTAATCTCTCCGGTAGTCGGGCCACATTGAGAGTAATCTCTCCGGTAGTCGGGCCATTTTGAGAGTAATCTCTCCGGTAGTCGAGTCACATTGAAAGTAATCTCTCCGATAGTCGGGTCATTTTGAGAGTAATCTCTCTGGTAGTCGGGCCACATTGAGAGTAATCTCTCCGATAGTCAATCACCTTGAGAGTAATCTCTCCGATAATTGGACCATGAGAGTAATCTCTCTGATATTCGAACAAGGATGAGTACCCATCCCTCATGCCCTAAGATTGCCTTCTTCATGCATAGATTATCTCGTTAAATAAGAACTAATCCTTCTTATTTGACCTACAATAAAAATAAAAGACAAAAAAAAAGAAGGAAAAAAAACGCAAAAAAAAAGTAATAATAACAGTACCTGACAACGATTCACTTGGACAGGCTTGCGAGCTACAACTGATGCCAATCGAAGGAAAATCACGTCCTTATTTATAGAACTCCTAAAGACTGGTGTTGAAGATTTAATACCGATGTGGGATCGGTAGTTATCAATATTGAAGAAGAATTAGGTCTCCTACGAAATTGGAAAAGCAACTGGCGGTGGAAAGTTTCCCTAATACATTTGCAGTTGGACAAGCCATTATCCAATACTGCCGTAGCTTTTAACTTCTAGTAGGATTTGGTAAAGAGTCCAAGTAAGATACATAAGAATTGCCCTATGTGTATTATTAGGCTTATCTTTATCAATATTAAATAATTGATCAAAGAAAGCTAACACCATGATTATTAGTGAGACAGTCACGTGAAGTTATACAGAAGCCTACATCTTAAATTCCATTCTTCTTAGGTTATAACTACACGTGAGAGATCAACTGAGCTTTTATAAGAAATCAATCAAATGAAGTGTAATAATTGCTTTTTATATACTTCAATCTTTTCTTCGAAGCTCGACAAGTCTGCTATCTTGATAAGTCTTAAAGTAGGGGGCAACTATAAGTAGTTAAATTTTATTGAATTTAATTCGATAAAATAATATGGACTACATTTTAAATATATTAGTCCAAAATAAATATTATGGGCTAATATAATTAAATTAATCATTTAAGTCCAATAAATATTGATTGGGCTAGCCCACTTGATCGGGCTACAAATGATGAGCCCATTTCAATAGGCCCAAGATATCATCTTCAAAGAGGTCCAGTTTGGTGCCACACGTGAAATGACGTGGCACACCAAGTCAAACGGAAGAGCCAATAGGATCATGCCACGTCAAAATGACAAGGCATGTCAAGTCACACTAGAAGGCCAATGAAACCGCGACACGTGTGCAAGTGACATGTTCTGGCCAATCAAATGCGGCCTTGTCACACTTCAATTTGATTGGTCGGAAAGAGGTTGTTCTTATCACAACTCCTCCCTTTCACAATTATAAATAGGGGTCTTCATAACTCAGAAAAGACACCAGAAGTTATAACAAGAAGCAAGAAAGAGCTCGTGGATCAAACACTGCAAATTCCTCCACAAGTTTCAAGCTTCAAGCAATCAAGTTCAAGCTCAAGAACGAAGAACAAATCAAGGTCAAATTCAAGCAATCAAGTTCAAGCTCAAGAATAAGATCATCGTTTGGGGCAACAATTACATATTCAAGATCAAGTTTAAAGGCCCTTGAATTTATTTACTATTGAAAAGAAGAATCCGAGGATTCATAGAGATTGTAACACTCAAATATTTGAAATAAAATACTACGATTATTACGATATTTTTCGGTCTCGATTTTATTTTCTCGATGCAAATTTATTGTCTACAAGAATGTAAGAGATTTGAGAGAGAATGATTGATTTTTCTGGGAAAAAATGAAGAAGGATGTGAGGTATTTATAGTAAAAAATAGGGCCAAAGTGTAAGTTAATAAACTTAGAGGTTATATTAAAAGTTTGGGGGGGGGGGGGGGGAGGGGGTGTTTTGGGGGGATGGTGTCAAATATGGCCTTTTTTGGCCGTTTGGAATGGCTATATTTGCAATTGAGGCCGTTGCCCAACTGTAAAATTAAAAGACGCGGGACAAACGGGACGGGACGGGATGGGATAAACGGGACGAAATGGCCATCCCGTCCCATCCCGTGTACCTTTTAACATGGGCACATCTTGTTCAGAATTAAGTAGGCCAAAACGGGACGGGACGGGACGTTGGACAGCCATAGCCGCTAGTACTATTCCTATCTCCCCTTTCTGTGATGCCTACATAATTTCTCAAACATATTTCTTAAGTTTCAAGCAGATAAAATAATTTCCAATGGTGACAATATATTCTCGTAGACTAGTTGCATTTTTTCTGAATATTCATATTTCCTCCGTTCCAGTTTATGTGACATAATTTGTTTATCAATATGCTCCAAAAAGAATGACATATTTCTATGTTTCAAACAATTTAACTTAATTTTCCTTTATTATACTCTTAATAAAAAGTTTTTATATCCACAGAAATATTGCGGCATGCATGTTTAAATCAAAGTTTCAAAGTTTTTCCGTCACACACATATTATGGCTTTTTAAAAATTATAAGTTTTAAAAGTTTTTATTTCTTTCTTAGGACTCCATTTCGAGTCTAACTACATCATATTAAAATCAAATTAATTACCTGATATTTCACTCTGTATAACTTAGCTGCATGTGCATGAGCAAGAAGCAAGTGATGGGCAACTATGTAAGGCTCAGTGGCAGAGTTTCCAGCAATACAACCAATGTTCTTCCAAGAAGAGCATCTCAAAGGGGAAAAAATGCTTAAGTCATAACCAGAGGCGGCTCAATAAAATCGGTGGCCTAAAGCTAAATCTTGATGAGTGGCCTTAAGTTGTTTTTTCTATAAAAAAATTAATCCATTTTACCTCTTTATAGTTAATATTATTAAATAAATAATATAGGTATTTAGAAAAGAAGCAAGTCTTTTTATATGATTGAGTATATTGATTAGAGTATTATCTTTTACTTGTTTTATCTTTCTTTAATACTTTTAATTTAAAAAATAAGTCTAAACCATCAATATCTTTCGTCGTTAAGGCAATGTATTTCCAAAATCTCGTCATCTAGTTATATCAAATTCTTATACTTCTAAATAGGAAACCAAAAATATTTTCATACGCTTCTAATTGTTCAAAATTTTGAAAGTTTATTTCTTAGTTTATTAAAATATTGTACTTTTTTTACTTCAAAATATTCAAATTTTTAAAAAATTAACTCATATACCTAATACTGGTGAAAAATGGGGCCCCTAAAATTTTGGGGCCTAAAGCACTTGCTTTACTTGCCTTATGCTTAAGCCGGAACTGCTCTTACGTGTATAAGTTAATCTCCCATTTGTAAAAAAGAGGTAGGGTCATAAAACTAAAAACAGATTTGTAAAGAGCCAAAAAACTAATTGCGCCCGGATCATATCATCATGTGGCTAATTCTATCAATAACTAACATCCAAAGCTAGTGAGTGTCACGTTCTTTGTTCTTTTAAAACTAAATAAAAGTTATTTGTTTGTTGAGGCATTTGCGTTTCGAATTGCATGTCAATCTTCTCATATATAGAGCACAATTTCTAGCACAGTAAACTAGTTTATGCAAGACTAATTTTATTGAATATAATCTTGAACATTGATGTATTAATTTCATATGATATATGGTTTGAAATGCTCTTTAATTTGTCCATACCATGATATTTCTTTGTCATGTGTGTCATAGTAATTTTTGTAGCGTACATACCGGGGCCAGAGGTGAATTTATTTGGCTCAAAAGTTAACGATATACTTTGTAAGCTAGAAAACAATCAAAAGTAAGAAAAGGGTAAATTGTAATCAAATATAATAAACCTAGAGATGCAAAGATGATATTATTGTGGTAGATCTAGTATTGCAAAGTGATAATATGAACTCAGTAAGATATGCTCATTTGAGGTAGAGATAGAGAGAGAAAGCCAGAAAATGAGAGAGTTGTATTAGATCCGAATCCCCCCTTTACAATGTGAAGGTCTCCTTTATATAATAAGAGACCTTCCTCGAAAGAATCAAAAAGTTATAAAGACAGGTAACGTCTCCCTAGTGAAGACACTGAGTCCTAATCGATGTCGCTTTTGTCCCCACGTCCGAGTCGTACCCGCTACGTTAGTCGTCGTACACTCACTGGGCGCACCCACTGGCGTAGAGATGCTGAGGGTCAAATTTGACCCTATACAGTTAGTCCCTCTGCTCGTTGGAGACGCATTCGGTGGGCGTCTTCGATGGGCAGAAATGCGAACCTCGGCTTAGGAGAATTTGACCTCGACCAGGGGCGGCAATATGAATGAGGTGAAATATATGACGTTGTTGAGACACTGACGCGTGGCTTCCTTTTTGGAATGACGTCATCGCCTGTATGCATCATTATTATATTTGCCCCCGAGGCGGTTCAGAGGATGATGTGACATTTTTGTTTCCCGCGCACGTTTTGAATCATGACTCTTCGATTTCTGCGCAACTTATCCCTATAAGTAGGAGAGAGGTTCGATTCGGTTCAACTTTCAAGCCTTCGAAAAGCATTTTCTGATTTTACTCCTTTTGTCTTTCTTTCCTGTAACCGTTATTTCGTGAGGGACTTTCCCACTTCTGTTGAAACCACACTTCCTATCGTCAGTGCTTCGTTTCTTACGTAGTATAATCATGACAAAACGGGGACAGAGTAGTAAAAAGGCCAAAGATAATGCCCCGTCTAGGGTTTCGCCATCTTCCGGTGGTGAAGGGGAAAAGGCGGAGAAGGCCCTTGTCCTCTCAGCGTAGACAACGTCCTTCCGAAGGAGATGCATGTTCGCAGGGATTTTCCAACTAAAAGCCCAGACCTTCCCTGGGAGCACAGCGTTTTATCACAATCCCATTTAGATGATCTTCGAGAGACGCACCATATTCCGGACCACGTGGAAATGGTCCCGGCCGGGACGGACTATACCAATGTGCACCGGCCTGGATATTGCACATTCTATGAGTACCCGTTCTTGATCGGTTACAATCTTCCAATCTACCCTCTGATGGAGGAGCTTTGCCGTTTTTACAATGTGTGTCCGGCTCAGCTCACTCCTTACACCTTGAAGGTGTGCCGTATTATGACCACTTATGTGGCCAGGGCTGAGTGCAGCGTCTCGGTCCACCACCTCTTACAGTTATTCAGCCCTAGTTACCTGAGGGGTACCATGCTGCAGTTAAAAAGTCGTGGCACAAGGGGCTTGGTTGTTAAAGCCGATGATAAGCCCAACCGCCGCTTTTGGCGTAAATATTTCTACATCAGGACGGAGCACCTGGTGTCGAATCCCGAAGGGTTCCCGGAAAGATGGAATCCAGAACGTAAGTATTTCTACTCGTAGAATTCAGGACTGCTTACGCTTTTGACCATACGGCCATTGTGATTTCTTTGCTTTTCTCCCTTTTTTATTCGCAGCGAGGGCTTCTCCACCCCAGTTCATTGATGACATTAAATCATGGGTGGAAAGAATAATACCTTATGCGGAGGAATGCCGTACCTGGGCTGCATTTCTTCAACAGTACGGCCCGTCAGGTAATTCTTTGGCTACGGTTTGGGAGTTCCCTACGTTCTTGTTTCTTGACTTATTCGCGTTGGCAGGTCGGAGCGCTCCTAAGAAGAGGAAAAAGAACGTCGTCACCTCACCTGGGGCGGGGACTGATTCTGAAGACGGATACATACCCTGTGGTTCGCCCAGTGAGGGCGCTGCGGAGGTTCCTCAACCGCTGCCGGTGGCGGCGTCCACGAGGGGAGCGACTCCTTCAATGCCATCCCCACAGGCTGTGGAGGAGACTTCTAAGAGCGAGGAGCCGCCGGAATGGAAAAGACGTCGGTTGATAACCGGGTAAGGGGACAGTATACAGCTTAGACTAAAACACAAT
>NC_031989.1:42337629-42389854 GCF_001879085.1 Nicotiana attenuata
GAAGTCAGGAAGTACTGTGACTTGATGGCGTTTCTTGGATGATATGAGATATCGTGCTCACTGAGCTCATGGCCCATCGGGCGAGTCTGCCTGATAACTCAGGCTTGTGCAGGATACTTCTCGAACGGGGAAGGTCGTCACTACCGTTTATGGGGGTGGCATTGGAAATAGGGTCGGAGCTTCCGTGAAGCTACGACCAATGCCAAAGCTAATTTTTCAAGGTGTGGATACCGTGTTTCGGCGTCCACTAAGGTTTTGCTAATATAGTAAATAGGAAATTGCGTACCTTCATTTTCACAAACTAGGACTGCGCTGACGGCGACCTCTGATACGGCCAAATATACCAGCAGTGGCTCGCCTGGATTTGCTTTGGCTAGCAGTGGCGGTGAAGATAGGTACACTTTCAATTTCCTTAGGGCCTCGATGCATTCCTCCTTCCACTGTAATCCTTTGTCCTTTCTCAGCACATTAAAAAACTTATGGCATCTGTCGGAGGACCGTGAGATGAACCTAGACAATGCGGCTATTCGCCCCGTCAACTTTTGCACCTGCTTTTTGCTATTCAGTATCTCGGGTATCGCGTCTATCGCCTTGATCTGATCTGGATTGACTTCGATACCTCGTTGTGATACGAGAAACCCTAAGAATTTTCCTGATGCCACGCCGAAGGCGCATTTCTCGGGGTTCAGTTTCATCCCGTATCTTCTCAATATCTCGAAGGTTTCTTTCAGATGGTCAATGTGGTCCTCTTTTCTTGCCGACTTTACCAGCATGTCGTCGATATAGACTTCCATAGTCTTACCGAGCTGCTCTTTGAACATTCTGGTGACCAGTCTCTGGTACGTAGCCCCTGCATTCTTGAGCCCGAAGGGCATTACCTTGTAGCAGTAAGTCCCTTGGTGGGTGATGAAAGTTGTCTTCTCTTGGTCCTCCTCGGCCATCATGATTTGATTGTAGCCGGAGTAGGCGTCTAGGAAGCTCAGTAGTTCATGTCCTGCAGTGACGTTGATCAGTTGGTCGATGTGGGGTAGTGGGAATGAATCATTTAGGCATGCCTTGTTCAGATCAGTGAAATCCACGCACATTCTCCACTTCCCGTTTTTCTTTTTGACCATGACAACATTGGTGACCCACTCGGGGTACTTTGATTCTCTGATGGAGCCGTTGGCCAGTAGCTCGTCTACTTCTTTACTGACCGCTTCATTGATAGCAGCGTTGAATTTTCTCCTCATCTGTCGCACAGGCGGATGTAGTGGATCGACATTCAGCTTGTGGGTGGCGATGTCTCGCGGGATTCCCAGCATATCTGAATGGGAAAAGGCGAAAAAATCTGCATGGTTAGTTAAGAATTCACAATACATACTTGGGTTGGCGAGACCTTGCCCGATATAGGCTTTCTTCGTAAGATCGGTTTCGTCCAATTGGACTGGGTCGAGATCTTCGACCGTTGCCTTACAGGCTTCCACGACGTCGGGGTCTTTGATGGCGTCTATTGTCGGGTTGACCTTAGTCCCCGACACGGCTAATTGCTATGCTTCCGCGCTCGCCCCCTTCAGCTGTTGGGTGAGGGTTGACCTTAGTCCCCGACAAGGCTAATTGCTATGCTTCCGCGCTCGCCCCCTTCAGCTGTTGGGTGTGGGCGCAATCTTGGGCTATTTTGTAGCATTCTTGTGCAGTGCGTGGCTCGCCTCGAATACTGAATATTCCCCATGGGGTAGGGAATTTGATCACTTGGTAGAGGCTTGAAGGGACCGCTCGCATGGCGTGTATCCACGGGCGTCCTATGATGACGTTGTACGCCGTTTCTTGGTTCATCACGTGGAAGGTTGTTTCCAGCGTGACTCCTCCCGCTAAGACGGGTAGTGCTATTTCTCCGGACGTCCGTTCCACTGCATTGTTAAAACAGGTTAGTGTTATGCAGCACGGTATTACCCTATCCTCGAGTCCCATTTGTACGAGGACCCTTGGGTGGATAATACAGGCGCCACTTCCGTCATCAATCATGACTCTTTTAACATCCGTATCAGCGATACGTAAAGTGATAACTAAAGCATCATAATGAGGGAAAGACAAACCGTCGGCATCAGACTTATCGAAGGTGATACTGTCTTCGAAGTCGTCATACCGTTCATGGGCGATGGTCCGCTTTAGTCTGTGTGTGGTGGCGAGCTTGACGTGATTGATCACTGACTCGTCGCCGCCTCCGACGATCATGTTTATCATGCGCGCTGGGGAAGGTGGCTTCGGTGGCCCGTGGGACTGTTCCCGTCCGCGTGCGAAGTTGATTTTCCCTTTGTCACTGAGTAACTCCCTCAGGTATCCCTGGTTCAGCATCCTGACCACCTCTTGCCGTAGGCCTATGCAGTCTTCGGTTTTGTGTCCTTGTTCCTGATGGAACTCACATAGGGCATTTGATTTCCTTGTGGCAGGGTCTGATTTCATCTTCTGCGACCAATGCACCTTGGTGCCCAGCTTCTCCAGTGCGTACACTATTTCTGAAGGAGATACACAAAAGTTATGGGCGGTTAATAAAGGGGGCGTACCTCTTTCGTTTCGGAGTGGGGCGACGTGTCGCTGTAGCACGTTTGTATGCCTTGATGGCGGATGGGAGGATCTGGTGTATGGCTGATGTCGATCTCTGTTGGAGCGGGGGAGTTGTTCTCGCCGTCCTTCGTTCCGTCGATCTCTCCTCGTTTCCGAGTGTATCGCTGTTAGCCGTTGGGTTGGCCCATTAAGATCGTCCTCGTCCGCTCGTACCTCGGCGCAATAGGCGTTGTGGATTTCCTCCCATGTGGTAGGGGGATATTTCATGAGGCGGCTTAGCAGCTTCTTGGTTGCCCTCGAACCATCTCTGCTTAGCCCGTTCTGGAAAGCGGCGACTGCCATACCTTCCGATACGTTTGGTAGACTCATCCTTACCCTGTTAAACCTTGCCAGGAAGTCCCTGAGTCCCTCTCCTGTGTTCTGCCTGACGGCGAAGATGTCGTTGACCCTGGCCTCCGCTTTCTTCGCGCCTGCATGGGCTGTGACGAACTTATCCGCCATTTCCTCGAACGTTGATATTGCCTTAGCCGGTAGCTGAGAGTACCATGTTAAGGCCCCTCCTGTCAACGTCTCGCCAAACTTCTTCAGCAGTACCGACGGTACCTGTTCCTTCGATAGGTCGTTGCCCTTCACAGCGGTGACGTAGTAGATCAGATGATCCTCGGGATCTGTGGTTCCATCATATACCCTCAAGTAGGGTGGCATCTTGAAGGTTTTTGGGGTGGAGTGAGGGGCAGCTTCTTCAGTGTATGGTTGTTCAACGAACCTTCCCACGTCGCGTTTTGGTAGCAACTTGGGAGCACCGGGGATCTTGTCGACCCTCTCCTGATGTTCCTTCATCTGACCGCGGAGCGCCTTGTTTTCATTTTCCATTTCTTCCATCTTCTTTAGGATGGCTGTTAGCGTGCCATCGTTGGTCTGTGTCTCGATGGGTTTGTTATTCGCTAGTGTAACTTCCGGTTCGCTCAGGGCAGCAGTGGTACCTACGTTGGTGTACATCCGATGTTACTTTGTGGTGACCTCTCAACCAAGCCACTTAGAGCGCTTGTTAGCCATCTTTCCAGTAGCTCTTTGACTGCTGAGGGTGCTTCCGTAATCGCAGATGTGGAAGCTCCTTTTTCGTGCAAGATCGTCAGACCTTCGGATGGGAAGGTGAGATCTCTGCACCTGGTGTGATGCTAGGGGTTGCATTCAGGATGCCATCGTCACTGGCCTCGTTGAGAGGCCAAGAGGAATTGGTAGTGACTCCAATATAGCTTTCGATCTTGTTATTATTTTTCGGCCTTTTCTGTGTTTTTTGTTTTTGTTGAAGTGTAGAGGGTGGTAGTTGGTTGATCTCTAGGTGGATACTATGGTTTTGATTCTCGAAATCCCACAGACGGCGCCAAATTGTTTGGCTCAAAAGTTAACAATATACTTTGTAAAGCTAAAAAACAATCAAAAGTAGAAAAAGGGTATAATTGTAATCAAATATAATAATCCTAGAGATGCAAAGATGATAATATTGTTGTAGATCTAGTATTGCAAAGAGACAGTATGAACTCAATAAGATACGTTCGTTTGAAGTAGAGATAGAGAGAGAAAGCCAGAAAAATGAGAGAATTGTATTAGATCAGATGCCCCTTTTTACAATGTGAAGGTCTCCTTTATATAATAGGAGACCTTCCTCGAAAGAATCAAAAAGTTACAAAGATAGGTAACGTCTTCCTAGTGAGGACATTGAGTCCTAAACGATGTCGCTCTTGCCCCCACGGCCGAGTCGTACTCGCTACGTTGGCAGGCGTACACTTATTGGGCGTACCTATTGGCGTAGAGATGCTGAGGGTCAAATTTGGCCCTATACAAATATCTTAATAGTTTCAAACAAAATACGATTTAAGTTGTATACATTGAATGGTGTAATTTTTTTACTCTGTAAATAAATTTTAACTTAGAGTATCAGGTTAGTTATCATTTTTATCTGGTTATTATAATTAATGTTTATCGAGATATTTACTGGCACTATATATGACTTAATATTTTTTACACCTCAATGGTAGATTTAAACTATAAAAATAAAATAAAAATTATCGATAACAAAAAAGTATGAAAAGTGATTAACGTATTACTCTTTATGAAATAACTAATAAAATAAAAGGTTCTTGGTCATACATGAGTTTATTTTACTTCAGAAACAAAATAAGAACAATTATTTTATTCAAGTGAGCAACAATGTAAATGCCTCATTCATTTATTTGCTTGATACTAGAAAATATTTTTTTTCTTCATATAACTGATTCTGAACTTGTTTGGAACTGAGGTGTAATTGTTATTGTTGTTGCAGCTTCGGCATGTTATGAAAACACACCCCAAGGTATTATCATAGCAGCAGCAAGTGACCCTCTCTGGAATAATGGTGCAATACGTGGCAAATTTTTTAATGTCACATGCACTGGTCCAACAAATCCAGTGCCACACCCTTGCACTGGCAAGAGTATTGTGGTAAAGATTGTTGATCATTGCCCCGGATGTGGTGGAACTCTAGATCTCCCTAAAGAAGCTTTTTCAACTATTGCTAATCATGTGGCTGGGGTTATTAAGTTCGACTACGTCCAGTAAGTAACGTTTTTTCACATATACATATATTCTATACTCCTTATTAAAAATAATAAATTCAATTTAACTCTTTAACTGCATGTCATATTTGTCACTGAGTACATTGTTCTATGACTTTCAGGACCTCATGAGGACATCAAATATGGCGCATCGAATTCCAATCTATAGTATATTTCGCGTGTCGAAGTATACTCCATATTGAAGTTGATTTGATCAATAAATCACAACGGGATGCATGTACTTGATTAACTCTAAGAATAAAAGTTCGTCGTTTTCTTTTCTCTTTGATCTGTGCTGAAAAATATATTGAGTATGCTTTATCAAGCGCAAGCCTTTTAACATATAATTTTCTTTATTTTTTTTGCATTAATTCCTACCTTGTAAATAACACAATAGGAATCAAATTACAATGGAAGGGGACATAAAAGCCTATACCTCTATGAGAACATAAAGAAATCTGACTAAGTTTAAGAATAGAATAAAAAATACCAGATCTTGATGATCGGATACAAAAGATAATCCGGAAGAGTAACTTTTCGTAACATATATTGATCAAATTAGATACTACTCCTGTCTATATTATCCTTCTTTTAAGATTTTGGCAAACCATGTAATTAAGAAAGATATATAATAATTTATTCATACAAGTTTTTGTCTAAAAAGTAAAAATTTCTTTTTTTTTTAAATCCCGGGTATTTTAAAAAATCATTAGCTGGTTGATTGGCGAACGAGACTTCAACCTTATTGGCGAGGATTCGATTCTCTACCTTGGAATCTCATTACTATAAAAGATCAAAAAAGTAAGAGCTTTCATGGCGACAAACAAAAGGTCATTACAAAAAGTGTTAGTTTTAGTGGTGAACTCCTAGTCACCATAGAAATTGATATTTTTATCATGATCCAAAAATCTCACCGTAGGGGTGGTGATGACACCTAGTTTCTAAGACTAGGCATGTCCATCACATAACAACGCCAATCAGATTATAAAAGCTATAGACTTAATAAAACTGTCAAACGCGGATACAGTAAGTAATTTTCTAATAGCCGATAATACTGAGTGATAAGCTCTACATGAATACATAACAAGTCTCGAATAGTACAATACTCATTGGAGTACATAAACAGTAGAGAATAAGGGTAAAAATGGTGACTCCGAGGTCTGCAAACGGGACAACAGCCTGATCCTAAGGACTTGGATCTATACAAAGAATGTGCAGAAGTATAAGTACCCAGTAAGTATCAAGACTAATCTCGGTGGAGTAGTGACGAGGTTCAAATCAAAACACTCACTAGATAAAAACGGTGCAATATATCAATAGCTAACAACAGAAATTATACAGAAGACAATTATTGTAGTCTCATCAAAACAGACGCTAACAACTTAATACAAGTAAAGGCTCAGTTCCAACAGCAAGTCATTTATTCGAACCGCACACATTTGGCACCTCGTACCTAAGTTATCAATCACTCTCGCATGACAAGACCTCGTGCCACAATATATACCACACTTGCACGATAAAGACCTCGTGCCACAACGTGTATCACACTGTGCCAGTTACCAACAACTTGTTCAAGAGGAACTTATCAAGGATCAAATAAAGTAATGCATGATAACAACTTTCTTTTTATTGCAATCCATTACGCTTCCTACAACTCAACCTAACATGAGATAACAACTTCATGTAGGTAAATTCATCTTGACAACCAAATCATCAAGTAACAACAGAGGCATAGACTGCCAGGTTAGGAACCACGCAATGGATCACGTAAAAATGCATATCACACATAAAGAAGTTATAAGCACAAACAAGAATACCCCTTTTTCACCACCACACAAACATAATCAATACAACTCCCCCAGGCAATCACACAGCATCCCCACAATGCTATCTTTATCTCACCACGTGCGCAACAACAAAGTAAATACCCGCCTTGTCTCGCCACACATGCATTAACAATCATCCCACCTTGTCTCTCCACATATGCAATATCAATATTAACAATAGCACGGCAGAAATCTTGTGCGAACTCCCGAACAATCCGCCCAACAAATCCACATATGTCACAGCATGCTAAAAATTATCACCAAGACATAAATTCACAATCTGCCAGCTCAGTGCACAAGGAAAATTCAATAAGAAAATGTGGATGGGTGTTCAACATATAAGCATTAAAGTTTGTAACAACCTTACAAATGCCAGGCCAACTTGGGCAATTTAGGAAATACGATCCTAAAACATGAACTCTAGCATGGAACATAGACTCAAGTAATTATACAAAGTGAAAAACATGTATTACAGGGATCTCTCAATCAAAACAAGGCAATAAAAGCATTCACGGCCAAATCCAGTCATAAGTCACACATACGCCTGTGTACACACTCGTCATCTCATGTATACGTCGCTTACACATAACACAAAATAAGTGATTAAACCAAATCCTAAGGGACATTTCCTCACACAAGGTTAGACAAGATACTAACCTCAAATTACCCAAATAACCACTCAAAAATAGCTTTTTCTTTAAAATTCACCTCCACTCGGCTCAAATCTAGCCAAAAATGACTTAATAACATCAAACAATGCAAGAGAATTTCATTTTTGTTAATAAAGTTGTGATCTTTGTCCATTTCCAAAAAGTAAACACGGGCCCGCTCGGTCAAAACCCAAGTCAAGGAGTAGATCTCGACTACCCATAACCCCACGAGTCCAAATATATGATTGGTTTTCAAATCCAAGTCCAATTAGACTCTCAAATCTCAAATTTTTATTTTTCAAAACACAATCAAAAATCCCCAAAAATTCTTTCCATATCCATGATTTTTTATGTTAATATCCATAAGAAATCAAGTTAAATTTTTAAAATTGAGTCAAAAGCACTTACTAATAGCTAAATATGAAAATCCCCTCCAAAAAATTACCTCCCAAGAAGACTAGGGCTAAAAATATAATAATATGAGACTAAGTCCTGAAATAACCAGTTATAAACGAGCTGTAAATGTCATATTTGCGACCAGAGGCTCGCAAATACGACAACTGCAAAAGCGACCTCAGGTCCACCAATCCGAAGCCCGACTGCCTCAGCAACTATTGCAAATGCAATAATATGTTTGGATATGTGAACTTCTTCAGCCCAGCAAAATATCGTAAATGCGTACTATTCGCAAATGAGAAATTTCCCCAGGGACAAGCCATCGCAAATGCGATCAAGGGTCTGTATATGCGAACCCAGAGCATGTCACAAATGCGAACCCATCTTCGTAAATGCGAAACTGATCCCCTGGACCAACATCGCACATGCGATAGATTATTCGCAATTGCAAGCCTAGCCTCGCAATGTACGTGACCTGCAGAACCAGCAACACCTGACCATAATAAAAAATGATTCGAAACACGTACGAAACTCACCCGAACCTCTCGGGACCTCGTCTAATCATACCAACAAGTACATAAACCTCATACGAACTCGCTCGCATACGCGAATCATCAAAATAATATTTGGAACCATGAATCGAATACCAAAACGCATAAATATCACTAAGAACTCAAATACTTCTAAAATCACAACAAAACATCTATTTCCTACCAAACCAACTTGGAATGACACCAAACTTTGAACATAACTCACAAATGACCTATTCCAAGTTCCAAAACTGAATTCCAAACCCGATGGTCATAAAGTCAACCCATGGTCAAACTTAGGAAAATTCTAAACCTTCAAATTGCCAACTTTTGACAAAATGAGCCAATCAACCTAGAAACCTCCGAATCTCATTCTGGGCATACGCCTAAATCCAAAATTACCATACGAACCTATTTGAGCCATCAAAATACTGTTCTGGATTGGTTCTCACAAAAGTCAAACCTTGGTCAACTCTTCCAACTTAAAGCTTCCAAATTAAGAATTTCTCTTCCAAATAAACCCTGAACCTCTCAAATACCGAAACCAACTATACACACAAGTCATGATACATCATATGAAGCTACTCAAGACCTCAAACCACCGAACGGAATGCTAAAGCTCACAACGACCGATCGGGTCATTACATTCTCCCCCTTTTAAACAAAAGTTCGTCCTATAACATGCCGAGAGTCGCTCCGGAGTGGTCAAATCACTAAATAAACTCGCCATACACATACCAACGGTGATCTCACATCACCTCAATCCATATAGTCCTAACTATACAACCTAGTGAAGATTCCTTCTTCAATTTTAGTCCATAAACCTTAGAATCCAATATCCAACACCCGAAATTCATTATAAGATCCAAACCTCGCATGTATACACTTTACAATCCTAAAGAAGCTGCATCAAGCCATAAGTATGTTCCAAGATACAATCGCATAATGTACCACTTAACCCATGTACTCATAGTAAATCCTTCTGGCCACAATAGCTGCTCAGTACTAAATTCGGTACCGGTAAATAACCTCATATCAAATAAAACTTTGTTCAAAACTTCACTTTACTATTAAGGATGTAAGAAACATGTAAAACTCATATCCATTCACCCAATCAACAAATCGTGGAGTTCCCTCGCCCGATATAAATTAAAAATATGTAAACCTCATACTTTAAAAAAATTGTTAAGTTTAGATAGTTCGACTCTCATATTCAACCTAAAATATCCCATTATAAACTAATATAACACTACATTCAATATCTTGTCCAGTGGTTCTATATATTCATACAAGATGATTCAAAAATATATTAAAGTGTCACACCTAAAATTTGCACTTGTAATTTAAGGCAACCTTTGAACCCCTTATCACTACAGTTGAAAATTTTGATTCAATCGCTCATATATAATCCAAAAAATAATTATTTCACAGTAAAATTTTCTAGCGGAGGGGATTTAGTTAAAGCCTCATGCCTCTTTTTAGCTCTACCACCGGTCTTATCCGTACTCCCTGAACGTAGAATATCCGAGCGTGATGGCAAAGCAATTCCCGTAACAACCTGTTGTGACTGAAGTAGCTGACTTGGAAGCCAATAAAGCTGCCACAAAGGATGGTCACATGGATAAGACACATAGGAGTTTTAGAAAAATTATTCCTCTAAAAAGACTTGGAGATTACGTTTGGAAAGGTGATGGTCACGTGAATAAGGACAAAGTTGGTTAGTCAAAAAAGAGTATAAAGCAACGGGCAAAAGGGCATTAAAGAGTTAGGCAAATATTGATATGAGTGTTCTCTGTTTTCTCCCTCTTTTCTTCTAGTTCCCCCATCTCCTTCTCTATTATACCTAGTTATCTACTTCCAGTACTTCTTATTGTAATTTTCTGCTTTTGAGTAGTAATTCGATTATCAGCAATTGTAATTTTGAGCTAAGTTCCTATTAATATAGTTTGGAAGTTTTGGTTACTGTTTCATTACAGAATTTGTTCCATTGGTGCTTTCATCCAGAGGTCTTCCATGGATGACCACAAACTCAAGTCTCTCGTTGAAGAATCTGTTCAGGCAGCACTGAATTTGTTCGCTAAGGACATTGTTGATATACGTTTGATGTTGATGGAGGTTATGGGAGAACGGCTACGCCCGCCTTTAAAAACCCAGATCCAACTATGGAGGTCACTCCGGCGACGTTTCACCGCCACAGGTCAGAAATTGGTCAGTTTTGCAGTGAGAATCCAGAGGCATGGATTTTTAAGGTGGAGCGCTACTTTGAATTTTACAAAACATCATTATCGGAGCAGCTAACAATCGCATCCTTTTACCTCGATGGAGAGGCGCTGGAATGGTATGGTGGCTCTTTTGAAATAAATAATTGGTGGACTGGGACCACTTTGCAGCAAAGGTTTGAATTCGTTTTCGACAAAAAGGATTGGAATCAGAAGAGGTACGGCTGGCGAAGCTCCGTCAAACCACCGCCGTATCGGAGTTCCAGAAACGGTTTGAGACCCTTGCAAATGAAACAGACGACATGACTGATGCTCGTATGGTACGTATTTTTATTTCTGGGCTTCATGAGGAT
Organism: Nicotiana attenuata; assembly: GCF_001879085.1. Taxonomy (NCBI): domain Eukaryota; kingdom Viridiplantae; phylum Streptophyta; class Magnoliopsida; order Solanales; family Solanaceae; genus Nicotiana; species Nicotiana attenuata. Next base: position 42,348,742 of record NC_031989.1, read on the forward strand.
ATTAAGAATTCTATGTTGGTCCATAGGCCCAAAACTTACAAAGAGACCCTTGATTTAGCCCATATCCTCGAGCGCGAATCCAAGCTGAAAAGGGACCTACCCGACCCGCCTTTGCTCGAACAATTCCCTTATTACCAACCCCTAACATGGTGCCCCTCAATCAATATCCCTCCACCTCCCTCACCACTAATGCTACTGCCCCCCAAACATATACTCATCCTCCTATTAAGCGGCGTATCTCATGCAGAGGTCCAGAGCCGTCGTGAGCATGGGTTGTGTTTCTATTGTGAGGAAAAATTTGTTCAAGATATAAGTGTAAGACTCCATCCCAGCTTCGCTTGCTCACTGATGAACCTGATATTGACCCTAAATTGTTGAAACCTTTTTCCTCTGATGATTTCATTGCAGAGGAGCTGCAATGTTTGGAACTACAAGAACATTCGTCAATTTCTTATCATGCTTTAACTGGAGGTATTTTGCCATCGACTCTGAGATTTACAGGCCAAGTCAATGGTACTCCGGTTCAGGTCTTGGTAGACAGAGGAAGCATACATAACTTCATCCAGCCTCAAACCGCTAAGCACCTCTGGCTTCCTATTGAGTCTGTTCCTATTTTCTCGGTTATGGTGGGTCGTGGACAGTGCCTTCCAAGTAATGAAGTGGCGAGGCAAACCAATCTGGTAATCCAAGGGCATACACTAGTGGAAGATCTATATCTCTTGCCACTCCATGGATCCGACATAGTGCTGGGAGTGGCATGGTTGGCCACCTTGGGGCGGTAATTACAAATTATGCAACCAGGGAATTCGGGTTTACATTGAATGGATCACGAACAACTTGGAAGGGAGATTGTCCGACGGATACCCAAGCGATGCAGTTGCATAGCCTACGAAGAATGGCCGCCACTGATGCCATATCTTCGTTCTTTAGGCTAGAGATGGTTACAGAGGAGGTAACTGATACAAGGGAAGAAGTTGTGGAATTGGTTGCTCTCTTGAGTAAGTTTGAAGATGTATTCCAAAGGCCCATACGTCTTCCTCCCTCGCATGACCAGGATCATCAAATCCATCTTGCATCCGGGGCTCAACCTGTGAATGTAAATCCATATAGATATCCCTATTTTCAAAAGCAGGTAATGGAGCAGCTTGTTACGGATATGCTTCGAGAGGAACTGATACAACCTAGCACGAGCAATTTCTCTTCTCCAGTACTGCTGGTTCGAGAGAAGGATGGGACATGGAGGTTTTGTGTAGACTATCGGGCCTTGAATGCCATTACAGTCCGTGATCGCTTCCCAATTCCAACCATTGACGAATTATTTGACAAACTACATGGCGCTCATTATTTCTCTAAGCTGGATTTATCTGGGTACCATCAAATCAGATTCAGGCCCGAGGATGTTGTTAAGACAGTTTTTCGGACCCACTTCATTTTTCATCTCAAATTCAAATAAATCCTATCCTTCTACTTTTTTAGACATAATTTTTTTCTCTTTTTTGTTCCTTGCTTATAGTTTTTGCATTATTTATTACTTCAATTTTATGGTCGTGCCCGTATTTTGAGCGTTCTCCTCAGAACCTCAAGAAATTTCTAATCTCAAGTTCAAATAGTCTCTTCCTTTTATTTTTAATATAGATTTTTTTGAATTTTAATTATTTTTAACACTTTTGCTATGGTGTTATATAATATGTAATATTATCACGTTTTCATGTATTTTTTTATTAACTTTCCACTTTATTTAATAATTTTATCCACTACTATTTTTAATATATTATAGATAGATATGTAATTTTTAATATTAAATTAAATACTAAATTTATTTTTAAACTATTAATATAAGCTTATGAAAAACATTCCACAATATAAGCTCCTTTCTTTTTATGGTCCAAAGTTATCATTTGGAAATTTCATTGATTAGATTTAAATTATCAATTCGAAATCTTTATATATGTTCCCATTAAGTTTTTCCCAATTTTTTATCCTAAAATGATATATATATATATATATATATATATAGAGAGAGAGAGAGAGAGAGAGAGAGAAAGCTATTTATTTACTATCCATCTTTACCATACTCATTCTAATACAATAAAAATAAATATAAAAGTTATTCAAGTAACTTTGACTCTATTACTCACATTTCAAAATTGTGTTTTTTTAATCATAATTTTTTATAAAAAAATCTTATCTCAAATTTTACACTAATGGTTCCACTATTTTTTCTTTTACATGATGTTTCTGTAAAAAAAAAAAATGTGAAATGAAAGAAAATGAATCACGTGGTTTGTAAATAATTACTAAAATAGAAATTTTTATTTTTGGGAAGTTTTGGAATCAATTTACCTTAATTGATTTATNTGCACTGGTCCAACAAATCCAGTGCCACACCCTTGCACTGGCAAGAGTATTGTGGTAAAGATTGTTGATCATTGCCCTGGATGTGGTGGAACCCTAGATCTATCTAAAGAAGCTTTTTCAACTATTGCTAATCCTGTGGCTGGTGTTATTAAGATTGACTACGTACAGTAAGTAATGTTTTCTCACATATGTATCTATACTTATTAAAAATATTCAATTCAATTTAACCCTTTAACTGTATCTGCTACTGAGTATATTATTTTATGACTTTCAGGACTTCCTGAGGGCATCAAAGATGACGCATCGAATTTTAATCTATAGTATATGTCGCATATCGAAGTATACTCCATAGAGAAGTTGGTTTGATCAATAAATCAAAACGGATGCATGTACTTGATCAATTCTAAGAATAAAAGTTCTATCTTTTTCTCTATCTTTGTTCTATGTTGGAAGATATTTTAAGTATGCTTTATCCAGTGCAAGCCGTTTACTATATAATTATATCAAACAACTGATAATCAGATACAAAAGGTAATTCAGAAGAATAACTTCTTCGTAACATATACTGATCAAATTAGACATTCCTCTCTATATATTTTATATCCTTCTTTTAATGTTTTAGCAAACCATGTAACTAAGAAAGATATATAATAATCTTAATCTGACAAGTATTTGTCTAAAAAGTAATGCTTCTTGTTTTTTCAAATGCTGGATATTTTGAACAAAAAAATAATTGGTTGATTGGATACCGAAAGTGCAAACCTTATTGGTTAGGATTCGATTATCCAACTTGTAAATCATAGCTATAGAAAATCATCTTGCCTAAAAGAGTAAGAGCTTTCATAGCGAACCACAAAAAGTGTTAGTGTTAGTGGCGAACTCCTAGTCACCATAGAGAATAATATTTTAATGACAATTATACTTAAACTGTCGTGAATATACACTAATTTTTCATTTTCAGCTTAGAACAAACGTTGGCAAAAAGTATTTGTCACGACAGGTCAAGGTCTTCACACACATGGAACTTTTGTTGTGACTAATTATGGACATTTAGTCGCTACTAATCTTTTTACTTTGAAATTTAAAAATAAATAAAGTTAAAACTCTCAGCCTTTTGTTTATTTCCCCGGAGAAACCCTATTCTAAACTTTCAAAGAAGAAGGTTGTTCGCTCCAAAAATGTTACACATCTTACGAGTACAAAACAATATAAATTAATCCCGGGATAATCATAGCAAATCGTAATAATCCGTTGGACCAATTGAAAGAAATGAAAACAAGAACCCAGAATTAGGGGGAGAAGCATTAGAAACCTTTATTGATAATATTTGTTTGGTCTGCCTCTCCATGAAGAGGTTCAGAGCCTTACAATGGTGTTTTTCTCTTCCCATAAGAGGGGTATATTTTCTCGTTTCTCTCTCCTCTCACTAGTGGTGAAGAAGCCCCCCCATTCTAGGACTACTGCTCTTCGTATTTATAGATGTGAGCTTTGTGAGCTGGCAATAAATGGCCGTGGCCATGCTGAAGTTCCGTCCCCATGGGGGAATGACTGGGCCGTACCCTCGTAGATTAAATCGGACAAGAGTCGAGTCCTGTTACGAATAAAGTGGCCATACCACTTTATTAATTATGTATTAGCTCAAGACGAGATTAACTCCGTTAATTATCGTGGGGTCGGATTTTGACCCATACAAAGGTCTCCAACGGAAGGGTTTCTTCTTCATCTCCTTTCCTAATAAAGTGGGTTTCTGCAAATGGTGTTCTTTAACAAAAAGTAAATTGCGTAGCAGTTTTAAGTGGTCTCCGCGAATAACTTTCAGCTATAGAACTATTCATAATGTTCCTAAGTTCTCCACGAAAAGGCTATTGTGACAACTTTTTCCTTTTTTTTTGTCACCAACAAAAATTCATTTTTTCTTCTAGCGAGGATAGCACACCAGCTAAAAAAGAATCTTGCACAAAACTCTCCGGAACGCGTCAGAAACTCAACCGAGCCTCCGAGGCTCCACACCAAACATCCACACAGGTGCGTAAACATTATACAAACTCGCTCATGCGATCAAAAATATAAAGATAACATCCGTATCACGAATCGGACACCAAAACACATGAAAAGCACAATGAAATTCAGGAATCGCTAGACACATAACCATGCATCCGATTCCTATCAAACCAACTTAGAATGATACCAAATTTTACAGAAAAGTGTCAAATAACAAAACGGACCTATTCCAAGTCCCGAAACTAAAATCCAAAAACGATAGCAAATAAGACAAATCATGGTCAAACGTAAAAGATTCTAAACTTTCAAATTGCCAACTTTCACCAAAAAATGCCAAATCAACCTAGAAACCTCCGAATCCAATTCCGAGCATACGCCTGAGTCCAAAGTCACCATCCAGAACTAACGAAACTATTAAAACTATGATCCGAGATCAAATACGCAAAATGTCACTGACACGACCCAAAATCAACCATCGTGACGTGGAACTAGGCCACTACTCAACATCGCAATACAGTAAAATCTTTGAACATAAAGATGGAAGCAATTTAATATTTAAGAATATGCCTTTTTGAAAACAGAAATAATCCAAAATACGATACAATCCATCCCAAAATCGGGGTGTCACAGAGTACATGAACGACTAAACCAGAATACAGTCCACTATAGTGTCTAGAGAATAAAATTGAAATACAGATAGAATAAAGAAGGAGAGTTTGACGTAATTTTTCTACCGCATGTACATTCCCATAATGATGGTGTTTTAGTCAAGGCCTGCGAACGTCATGCAACTACCTCGATAGTCTCCGGGATCTGGCTCCTCAATCAACAGCCGATGTGACCAGAAACGCTTGGATCTGCACACGAGGTGCGGGGAGTAACGTGAGCACAACCAACTCAGTAAGTAATAAGTCCAACCTTTGGACTGAAGGTAGCGACGAACTCAACAGGTACAGTTAAAATAGAAATAACTGTGCAAAAATATATGTATGCTTCCAAGTTAAATAGATAGTTCAAAACAGTAAGGTAGATCAAGTTTGAATACTGGGAAGAATATAGCTCTTCTACTTCTACTTGCCAATGCAAATGCTGTATGTGATAGACCATGCTGACAGCCTCATGTGCTCACGCTCTAAAGTGCTCAACCACTCGGTATTGTATATGGCCCATACGGCCCAGGGAAGATCCATCCCAGAATGTATATATCACCGACCATCAGTCACCCAGTACCGAGGAAGGCCAATCTAGCCTATGGAGAAGATCCATCTCCAGGTATCAAGTGCTTCGTATAAGATCCATGTCCAGGGAAGATCCATCCCTCAATAATATAAACCGCGCTCACTAGGGGTGTGTACAGTCTCTGGAGGGGTTCCTATAGGTCAAGCGCTATCACAAATCAGTATAACCGCTGCAGCGTGCAGCCCGATCCCATAACTGTCACTCATAATCAGGCTCTCGGTCTCACTCAGTCGTCAATCTCCCTGGTCTCACTCACGGCCTCATGATGTCATGAAAACTAACCTGAAATAATAATATGATGTATCAATAAATAACAACTGAGACTGAGAAATGATATGAAATGAATGAATATAACTGAGCATGAAATATCAATGAAATCAGTAAGGTGACAACAAGACATGACCACTATGGGTCCCAACAGTACCAGCATAAAGCCTAAAACATATATCTAGCATGATTGACAGCTCAATTACTTTATCACATAATGAAAACATGGATATCAACAAGATAGAATCACTATACAGTGCCATGGAATCAACCAGGTCACAATTCTCTCGGTGCATGCCTGCACGCCCGTCACTTGGCATGTGCGTCACCTCAATACCAATCACATAACACATAATTTGGGGTTTCGAACCCTCAGAACCAAGTTTGAAAGTGTTACTTACCTCAATCCGAGCAAAACTCTACTCCAAAATGTCTTTGCCTCTCCATCGGTCTCCAAACATCCCGAATCTAGCCACAAGTCGTAAAATACAATCAATATAGGCTAAAGGGATTAATTCCACAAGAAAAGTACTAAATTATAGCTTAAAATCAAAATTGGCTCAAACCCGGACCTCGGGACCACGTCTCGAAATCCGACAAAGTCACAAAACACAAAAGCCCATTCACTCACGAGTCTAATCATACCAAATTTATTCAAATTCGATAACAAAATCCCATCCAAAATCTCAAAAATCTAACTCAAGAACTCTTCCTCTTTTCCCCTAATTTTCCACCCCAAGTCAAAAATTGAATGATGGAATTAAAGGCATAATCATGGAATTTAGCCAAAATCAAGTAAGAATCACTTACCCCAATCAACTCCTTGAAAATCCCTCCAAGAATCGCCCAAATCCGTGGTCTCTAGCTCAAAATATGAAAAATGGGTTCAAACCCTCGTTTTTGAAATTTAACATTGTTGCCCAGTTATTAGCTTATGCGATTGCGGAACAACAGCTGCGTTCGTGTAGAACAATCCTACCTAGCTCACAAAATCCTCTTTCGTGATCGCATGAACCTAGTCGTGAAGGCGGAGAACCACCTTTCCAAGCTTACGCGATTGCGTTTCCCAACTCGCGAACACGAAGAACACTGCGTGCCTCCCCAGCTGCCACACTTCCTTGTACGCGAACGTGGTCCACTGTACGCATTTGCGAAGCACAAGATTCTCAACTTTCGCGATCGCGTCCTTCACTTTGGGAATGCATAGAGGAAAAATCCCACAGCACTCACAGACCATTCGCGATCGCGGGCCTATCTTCACGATCGCATATAAGGAAACCAGAACACAGAACACCAATAGACTTCTACAACCTTCAGCTATTTCACCAACTCAAAACCAAATCCGTTAACCACCTGAATTCAACCCGAGGCCCCCGGGACCTCAAATAAACCTACCAACAAGTCCTAAATCAGGATATGAACTTAGTCGAACCTTCAAATCCCCTCAAACAACATCAAAAACACGAATTACACATGGATTCAAGCCTAATGAATTGAATCTTCCAAATTCTACAAACGACGCCGAAACCTATCAAATCACGTCTGATTGATCTCAAATTTTGCACACAAGTCACAAATGACCCCACCAACCTACTTGAACTTCCGAAAATCCAATCCGAACACGATATCAAAAAGTCCACTTTTGGTCAAACTTTCCAAAATTCCAACTTTCGGCATTTCAAGCCTAACAGCTGTAGAATACAAAAGGAGCGGAAAATGGGGGGACGGGGCTACAACTCTCAAAAACGACCGATCGAGTCGTTACATCCTCCCGCTCTTAAAAAATGTTCTTCCTCGAACGGGTCTAGAAATATACCTAGAGTCTCAAATAGGTGTTGATATCTGCTCTGCATGTCCCGCTCGGTCTCCCAAGTAGCCTCCTCCACGGGTTGACCTCTCCACTGCACTTTCACTGAAGCTATATCCTTTGACCTCAACTTTCGAACCCGCTGCTCTAAAATGGCCACCGACTTCACATCATAAGCCAAATCACCATCCAACTGAACCGTGATGAAATCCAAAACATGAGACGGATCGCAGATATACTTCCGGAGCATAGAAACATGGAATACTGGCTGAACACTCGACAAGCTAGGTGGATCGCTCTAATCCTCTGAAGTACCTCAAAAGGCCCAATGAACCGAGGGCTCAACTTGCCCTTCTTACCGTACCTCATAAAACCGTTCATGGGTGAAACCTTCATCAAAACCTTCTCTCCCGCCATATAAGACACATCACGGACCTTCCTATCGGCATAACTCTGCTGTCTCGTGCGCCATGCGAAGCCGCTCCTGAATCAATTTAACCTTGTCCAAAGCATCCTGAACCAAGTCAGTACCCAAAATTCTAGTCTCGCCCAGCTTAAACCAACCCACCGGAGATTTACACCGCCTCCCATATAAAGCCTCATACGGAGCCATCTGAATGCTCGACTGATAACTGTTGTTGTAAGCAAACTTTGCGAGCGGCAGAAACTGGTCCCATGAACCACCAAAATCAATGACACAAGCGCGTAGCATGTCCTCCAATATCTGAATAGTGCGCTCGGACTGTCCATCCGTCTGAGGGTGAAATGTTGTGCTCAACTCAACCTGGGTGCCCAACTCTCGCTGCACGACCCTCCAAAACTGCAATGTAAATTGCGTGCCTCTATCTGAAATGATGGAAACTAGCACACCATGAAGGCGAACAATTTCTCGGATGCAAATATCAGCCAACTGATCTAAAGAATAGGTAGTACTCACTGGATTGAAGTGCGCGGACTTGGTCAGCAGATCTACAATCACCCAAGTAGCATCGAACTTCCTCAAAGTCCATGGACTACGAAGTTTATGGTGATCCGCTCCCACTTCCACCTTGGGATCTCTATCTTCTGAAGCAATCCACCCGGTCTCTGATGCTCATATTTTACCTGCTGACAGCTGAGACACCGAGATACAAACTCGACTATATCCTTCTTCATACTCCTCCACCAGTAGTGCTGCCTCATCTCCTGATACATCTTCGCGGCACCCGGAAGAATGGAATACCGCAAGCTGTGGGCCTCCTCAAGAAAAACTCCCGTAGCCCATATACATTGGGGACACATATCCGGCCCTGCATCCTCAACACCCCCATCACCTCCGATAGTCACATCTCTGGCATCATCATGCTGAACCTTGTCCTTGAGGACAAGCAAATGAGGATCATCATACTGGCGCTCTCTCATGCGATCAAATAAGGAAGACCGAGATACCACACAGGCTAGAACCCGACTGGACTTCGAAATATCCAATCTCATGAACTGGTTGGCCAAAGATTGAACATCAACTGCAAAAGGTCTCTCACCAACATGAATGAATGCAAGTCTACCCATACTCACTGCCTTCCTACTCAAGGCATCGGCCATCACATTGGCCTTTCCCAGATGATACATAATAGTAATATCATAGTCCTTTAGAGCTCCAACCATCTCCGCTGCCTCAAATTGAGATCCTTCTGTTTGAACAGGTGCTGGAGGCTATGATGATTAGTAAATACCTCACTAGACACACCATATAGATAGGGCCTCCAAATATTCAACGCATGAACAATGGCAGCCAACTCCAAATCATGAACAAGGTAGTTCTTCTCATGGTGCTTCAACTGGCGCGAAGCATAGGCAATCACTCTACCCTCTTGCATCAAAACACACCCAATGCTGATCCTAGAAGCATCACAATATACTATATAAGAACCAGAAGCTGATGGTAGACCTAGAATTGGAGCTGTGGTCAAGGCAGTCTTGAGCTTATGAAAGCTCTGCTCACACTCATCCGACCACCTAAAAAGAGCACCCTTTTGGATCAATTAGGTCAAGGGCGATACAATAGATGAGAAACCCTGCATGAAGCGACGGTAATAACTAGCCAAACCAAGAAGGCTCTGAACCTCTGTAGCAGAGGACGATCTTGGCCAACTCTGAACCGCCTCTATCTTCTTCGGATCCACCTAAATGCCCTTACTGGACACCACGTGTCCCAAGAACGCCACTGAACTAACCCAGAATTCACGCATGGAGAACTTGGCATAAAACTTCTTCTCCCTCAGCCGCTGCAGCACAATCCACAAATGTTGGGCATGCTCCTCCTAGCTACGAGAGTACACCAGGATATCATCAATGAATACAATAACAAACGAGTTGAGATAAGGCCGAAACACATTGTTCATCAGATGGATGAACGCTGCTGGGGCGTTGGTCAGCCCAAATGACATCACAAGGAACTTATAATGACAATAACAGGTCCTGAAAGCTGTCTTAAGAATGTCCGAGGCCCGAATCTTCAACTGGTGATACTCTGACCTCAAATCAATCTTGGGGAACACCCTCGCTCCCTGAAGCTGGTCAAATAGATCATCAATACGTGACAAAGGATACTTTTTCTTGATTGTGACTTTGTTCAACTGCCTATAATCAATGCACATTCTCATAGAGCCATCCTTCTTCATCACGAACAGAACCGGTGCACCCCAAGGTGACACACTAGGCCTAATAAAACCCTTCTCAAGGAGTTCCTGAAGCTGCTCCTTCAACTCCTTTAACTCAACCGGTGCCATACAACACGGATGAATAGAAATAGGCTCAGTGCCCGACACCAAGTCGATTCCAAAGTCAATATCCCTGTCGGGCGGCATGCCCGGCAGGCCTGCAGGAAACACATTAGAAAAATCTCGCACCACCGGTCAAATAAGATAAACAACCCTTCCCAACCATCCGCTGGGCCTTAAAGTATAAAATCACTCTACGGGGAACATAGTCTAATGAACCACGCCACTCAATCCGTGGCAACCCTGGCATTGCCAACGTCACAGTCTTAGCGTGACGATCCAAAATTGCATGACATGGAGACAACCAATCCATACCTAATATCATGTCAAAATCAACCATACTAAGCAGCAAGAGATCAACTCTAGTCTCCAATCCCCCAATAGTCATTACACATGACCGATACACACGGTCCATAATAATAGTATCGCCCACCGATATAGATACATGAACAGATAAAACTAAAGACTCATGGGGCATATCCAGCTAATGAGCAAAATATGATGATACATATGAATAGGTGGAACAAGGGTCAAACAATACAGAAGCATCTTGGTGACATACCGAAGCAATACCTGTGATCACTGTGTATGAAGCAATAGCATCTATTCTGGCAGGGAGTGCATAGAAATGGTCCTGACCACCACGTGATCGGCCTCCCCCTCTAGGGCGACCCCTAGCTGACTAAGCTCTACCCCGAGCTGGCTGGGCGTGGTGGTGAATTATGTGGTGCTGAAGTCGTAGGCTGACTCCTCTGCTGAGATAAACCTCTCAAAAGGCAGGGACAATGCCTCTTGATATGACCCGAATCTCCACACTCAAAGCAACCTCTCCCTGCAAATGGCGTCGGGGACTGAAAGGAGCCCCGGGCATCAGGATAACTGCTAGAAGGCCCCGACATAGATGAACCCTGAGCTGATGATGCATGAAACGAACTTTGAGCTAGAAGAGCATTGAGAGATGAGTTACCCTAATGAGAACTATGAGAAACATGGCCAGACGATGCACCACGGGGAAATGGCTGAGCCGTCTGAGCATGCCTATAGGGACGACCCCTACCATGGTGAAATTGACCTTTAGAAGGAACACCACCAAAGCTACCTGATCCACGAGACCTCTTGGCCTCCCTCTCAACCCGCTCCTGGCTGCAGAACAACTCTATCTCCCGAGTGATGTCAACAATCTCATCAAAAGTAGCACTAGAGACCTTCTCTCTAGTCATAAGCACCCGCGGCTAAAATGTGACGCCATCAATGTGTCACGACCAAATCTGATGGGCCGCGACGGGCACCCAGTATCTTACTCAACCGAGTACCAACGTAACTAATATTTCTTATTACATCATCATAGTTAAGTGGGCCAGAAGGGCCGTATGAGGTAAGACGAATAGAACATGAGAGAACACTCGTACACTAAACATAGGCCGATAAGGCCATACAATCTTTCATATACATGACATATGTCGACAAGCCTCTAAGAGTAAATAAACGTCATAAGGCCGGGACAGGGCCCCAACATACCAGTCAATACATGTCTAAATCATACTAACCAAATGAGCAACTCAGAAGCAAATAGAGCGCACCAACATCTTCCGCTGAGCTGATAGCCTACTTAGAGGACTCTCAACCTATCTATCAAGACGTGCAGGCATGAAACTCAGCGTCCCCAGGCAAAAGGGATGTTAGTACAAATAATGTACCGAGTATGTAAGGAATGAAAATCAATAACAATAGACATGAGAGAAACATGGAGTAAAAGATTTAACATGTATATCTGAATAGCTTTGTGAATCATTTAATATTATAATGTCATGCATATGTGTATAAATTTCATACCATGCATGGGTATATGCGTTCATAACATCATCAAGCCTCTGAGGCATCCCATCATATCATCTCGGTCACTATGGGTAAATCATCAACGTCTACCAATTGATCAGGTGTTGGTGCGTATATAACACCGTAATCTTTTCCCATATCCCATATATATAAATAACGTCATCTGGTCATGGGTCAATGTAAATGAATTCAATTCATGAGGAGTACATCAATAAAATCTTTCGAATTTCATAAGACCCTTATGCCTTAGATTAATATCGTGAAATAAACTTTATCAACTTACGTATTTTCTGAGACCCATGAACATATGATATAATAATATGACACATGAGGAATCAAGAACAAGGCATCTCTAGTATTTCTATGAATATAGTCATTTACGGAAATTGTGCATTTGCTCGTTTCGTTTGTGTCGTATAGATCATACCAAAAGAAAGAAGGGATAGCCTTAACATACCCGAGCCGATTCTCTTGACAATCCTTCTAAGACACGTCAATTGCTATAAAACACGTAATGACGAGATCGAAGTAGGGAAAAATTCGTATGATATTCTTGAGGAAGATTTCAAGTTCTCTTAAAACTGCAAATCCTGTTGCTTTTACGCAATATAAGTTCGTATGAAATTTTTTTGAAGCAAAATCACGTTGACAATATATCTCACTTTGTAAGTTTGATCATAATCTTGTGTAAGCCTTTTGTTGATGCTTCATCCGTATGTTTGCTGAAATTTCACAAAGTCCTAAGACTTTTTCACTTTGTGAATTTAGAAAGGCTTCCTTAATAGCATTTTTCCACCCAAAAATGAGATATAGATGTAAGTAGTGCTACAACCTCCTTAGGCATGATATTGTTGGCAATTTGCTGCCAAACCTTCATGATCCCTCATGGATTATTGTCCCCCCAACAATTATCCAAATCTTTACTTAAATAATTATCCACAAAATTCAGTTACAAGTTAATCTCCCACTTAAAAATCCATAATTACCCAATTATCCACACAGTTAAAAATTATCTCAAATTATTTAAAATACTACTCACTTTAACACACCTTATACCCCTCACTATCATGGTCATGTGTTACCTTGTATAACACTAGTTCATAAATGCAAGGTATTGTATCTTGGACCGTATTTTATCTCAAAATGTCAAACTTCGACGAAGTTCACTTTCTTCGATTCGCTTACCCTCTCACCTTCATGAATTTAATTATCACTTGTTTGAAATAGCGTAATTCTTATAATCTCAAAATAATCTCATTCCCGAGCTTACGTCGATTAATCTTACGATGAAATGTTAACGTACGAAAATGCGGGATGTAACATCTCATTTATGAGCTTTCATCAATTTACTTATGGCGTACTTTCACGTATGAAAATATGGGGTGTAACATCATTCCCCCCTTTGGAACATTCGTCCTCTAATGTTGACTGATGCACTTATCATCTTCATAATCTATGGCTCTTGTGAATACTTTTATACTCTCATTGCCATTTAGGAAATTGTTCTGTAAATAAATCTAAAGTCCAAGGTATTTCCACCTGTAGGTCTCTTTCTCACACCACGGCCTGTGGTCGGAATTCTTCCAATCGCGTAACTCTTACTACCTTCTATTATGCAGCCTGTACGACTTTTTCCCTTGTATGTGCGGCTATGCAACTCTTCCCTTCAGCTTTTAGCCAATCTCTAGGCCTCACTTTGGGAACATATACAGAACTTGTCAAGATGTCCCTCTGGGTATCTATAGGTGTACTGAAGTTTTTGATCGGTACTTTGTCGAACTTACGACTATTGCTATATCTTGTTTCATAGCCCCGGTTATCTAGCCGTGTTACTGTACTGCATCTAGGTAGGTCATACCATAACTCTTACTTCGATTTATCGTTACTGAGGCCTGCTACCAATCTCCAGGTTACTCTCGTTGCTTATCCTATATAAATCTAAGTTCTTTACCGCTTCTTCATTACCGTTCATCTTAAGAATGATTGCCTAATCTCATCTCATACTTTGTAACTTTTATCTATCCATTGTTGATTCACCTCAATGTTGATCTGTAATCTAATACTGATAACTTGAAATCTCTTACGTAATACATTGTCACTAGGACTTACGTCTCATCAGGGGATATCTGAATTGATTAAACTGATCCACCTGGGGGTAATACTATACTTCCATAACCCTATTTCACAGCATCCCAATGTGATTCATCTTACGTGGGTATTTTAATCATGTACAATTCATGAAATCCCCCCCTCTTTTTTTTTTGTTCTTCAATTCATACTCAATCGAAGGCTCAAACGTCATCCTTTATTTATCACAATTACAACCTTATTTTACTACCAGATCAGCATTTTATCTCTTCTAAATGCTACTAGTCTTAGACTGCTTTGAGTTCATTCAAGCTATACTGAGCTTTCTATATATTAGAGAAACCATTAGCTCTCTTGTTTTCATGGGCTTAATGATGAGGACTTATCCATTCTCGTCACCTTCTCACTCACCCTTTGTTATCCTTACTCTTGTCTTCTAGTACCTTGTCTCTTTACCATACAATAGCTTGCGACCTATACATATTTATTTATAATACTCACAACCTTCCTTCAAATTGCTTACACTATAGATTTCCTTGTGTTATTCTAGAACATCAAGCGAGACATCACATCGTTTCTAACTCTTCTCTACTCTATTAGCTAGACCTCTCTGTATTTAGAAACCATTGGTTGGAAAATATGCCACTTACGACGCCGCTATCATTCCTGGATACTGAGTCTCAACGCTTCTGGCCTTCTATCTGAAGTATGGACTATTCACAACTTCTGTATTTGAGTATCTCGTATGTTGTTCACCTTTATCTTACTTATATTCAAATCGTGCATTACATCTTCTATCTCTTTCATGACCTCTTTTCCATCTAATTCATATTTACAACTTAAAGCTCTATTATAATACTTGCACCTCTGGTGTATACACAATCCGGTGAGAGCTTTATACCGACTTCTTATAAGGCTGGTACTTTTCTGACTGGATTTATCGTAGAGCCGTTATAGAATATGGCCACTGTACTATGTCTCTTGTACCTCTTATTAAGAGTGATTCTGCAATGTCCTCAATCACGATTTCTATTATTTTCTGGGTCCAATAACCAGACTTTTGATTTACTTGATTGATGTAACTCTTTAGTTTATTCTTCCTTCTGATCAACCTTTATGTAGGCTTAAGATATCTTCCGATCTGCGGCTCCTGGTATTAGTTATTACTTTAGCCTTTCATGGACGCTATGGAATATCCATGATACAATCTTCTAACGATTCAATCCTTTGTCTATGACATGGACTCAATTCTTTCTTTTATCTTATACAGGAGTCTTCTACGGCTGTATGATTGTCAACATATATGTTGCATGGATAATACTCCAAACTCTTAAGTGCGTTCATAACGTAACTTACTCCGGATCACTAATCGAATAATTCTTTTCCTTCCTTCTCATCTTTCTTTAAATGTAAGCCATTACTTTTCCTGGTCTTTCTGCCTCTTGCGTGCCTACTTAGTATATCTTAGTTCCTACGCATGTTGGAGTTTTTGTGCAACTCATATGATTTCGAATATTACTTTTGGTTTTACTCCCCGTTCATTAGCCACGATAGGTGTCACTTTCTTATAGAGTGCTTACAATGTTGTTGTGAGACTGTTGTTACAAGACCATTTCCTCTTTTGATCACTGTGCTTAGGTTGAAGCCTTCTTCCTTATTTCCTCAGCTAGTATTTCATTGTAGTACTTAAGGAGGACCCTCTGACTCTTGTAAAGATGCGAGCTTATTACATCGCATACTCGATGGAATTTTTGATGTCCTTCCTTGCCTATAATTATCTGTAGTTACTTACCTCCACGCCCTTGTGCTTGTACAGTTGCTTCTGAACTGATATTTGACTGTCTTCCTAGTAGCACTCTCTTTTATTTCCATAACACTCATATCACTACAAGAAATTGGATAATTAGTGGCGACATTTAGCAGCAACCCAAAAAGTTGCTACAAAATATATATTATCAGTAGCGACTTTAAAAGTTGCCACAATTTGAATATATTTAGCAGCGACTATTTATGGGTCGCCTCTAAAGTGACTAAAATTTTCACTCCCGCTAAAACTAAAATTTTGGCTCCATATTTATTTTGGCGACTATTGTGAAGTCGCCGCTAAATATTAATTGCAGCGACCGGGTCGCTCCTATTACCTTTTCAAATAACAAAAGAAGCTAATTAAGTAAACTAGAAATTAAATAACAAAGAAACACTAAAATCGGTCCAGACTCCACAGACAGAAGTGAAGAACACTCTCATCTCTCGAACACATCGAATCGATGTCAAGAACAGGGAAATGCCCAAAATCCGTCCTCTATAGCTAGAAATACCGAATTAAAACCCAAAATCGGTCCTTTCTAGTTAGAAATTTGTCCAGATATAGAAATCCCAAATCGAAATCCCTCAAAAATCTCTCCCAAATCGAAATCCCTCGAATCAGAATGTGAATTCGATTGGGTGTTTATGATACTTGCCGAAAACTTCATTTTGAAGCTAAATCTCAAGATTGGAAGCTGGTTTGATACGAGTTTTGGTTTGAATTTGTGAATCGAGTGTGCGAAGAAGAAGACCACTAGGGTCTTTCGATTCAAAGCTTCTTCAACTTCATGTATTCAAGAACTTGATTACTGCTGTGGAAGTCGGCAAAGGGCAAGAAAATATAAAAGTGAAATTTTAACAACTCAGGTATGTTAAAATCCCTAATCTTTTAGACTCGGCATTTAGAACTGTACAACTCCTTGCTAAAGCTTTAGTCGGGTCATATTTTAAACTAGTTCAGCTTGTACCCCATAGCGTGCTTCTTCCTTGTCGTGTTCGAGATTTATAGGAATAGTATGAAACTACGAATCTGATTGAATATTATTAATTCCCTAAAGACTTGACAACGATGAAGTTTATGTGGCCAGCTAGTATGATTTCATGGCATGCTGTATTTGTTTCTGCTGATTTGTCGTGTATTGTTTTGTAGTCGAATTGAAGTGTTTTAAGTTGGGTTCAAGTTTTCTACCCATTTTATTCCAAATAGATCTCTTTGGACAGTGTGTGCTTGAATTTGTCGAAATAAGCGTAAATTAACACAGCCTTCCGCAAAAGCTGTTGTGCAAAAGCTGTTGTTTCCGCAAAAGCTGTTGTTCCGCAAAAATGAAACAATTTTCCAGTTTTCTCTTTTTTCCTGCCCATGATTGTCCATCAAGATGTCCTCCTGCTGCCTTTTTGCTCTCGATTTTACCTAGTTTCTTGTTGTTTTTTGTTGATTTCCACTCTTGGATTCCTTCATTGTATGTTCTGCTGTGATGAGGTGTTGTATTCCCAATCCAATTTGTACTATGCTTGTCCGAAAATCCTAGCCCAACATTGCCTTGTGGATTGCCCTTTCCAAATTTGCTCCATCATAAATTGCACGAGCTCCATGTCGCGTGTGATTCCTATGTTGCTGACTGACCTTGTTCTGTGACTTGATGCCTGGGGTGATGTATTATGGTGCTGCATTTGTCTTATCTGTTGAGAAGCATCCATCATCAATGAGAAGAAAGAGCACAATGTCCTTGTCCTGTTGGTAGTGGACTGTTCTGCAATTTTTATGTGTGGCAGTGAGTGTTGCACTCAAATATGCCTGGCTCCCTATGTCCTGAATTTTCTTTCCTCTCCTATGTTGCATGAGTCGTGTCCAAAGCTATATCATCCAGCTGATTTCTTTCAACTCAACTGTCCACAGGATGTATATATATGTGACACAGTCTTTTTGAGTGTTTCCACTGTGAATTACATATTGTTTTCCTACCTCTGTGATTGCAGTAAAAATTTGGATTTCTGAGAAAAGCTGTTTTGCAATTCCCAGATATTTGAGTCTGCAACCTGCTCCTTTTTGTCTCTAGACTTTTAGCCACCTCTAACTTCATTCCACTGGGCTGGATGCTTTTCTATGTGGTTGTGTGTGTCTGCTGTAATGTGCCTTAGACCATTGCTGCTCTCCATCTATTTTGCTTCTTTTGGCCCTAAAACAATGATAAAAATATTGACTAATACTGCCATATTTGAGCCAGTAATATATTCAGTGAATTAATATTTTCTCTATTCTGATCAATCATTTTCTTTGTATGTTTTATTGCAGGAAATGAGAGGAATTGGACGAGGAAAACGTGGGAGAGGCGGGATGAGCTATGGTCGTGAAAATTTTCAAGGACGTGGCAATTTTGGAGCGACGTCTCAGCCACACATACAGACCGGACGTGTATCTGATGTATCTGTAGAGATAGGACAACCAAGTAACCCGAGTCAAGGACCTTTACAGATCGGACGAGTATCTCCTAACTCTCTCTGAATTCCTTCTTTAGAAACACAATCATCACGAAATGTAGCAGAAACTGTGCATTGCTCTCCAGAGGCTGAAAATTGTGCAAGTTAGTTTCTGTTTTTTGTTGTTCTGTGAAAATTATTTTTACTGATTGAGTGGAGCTACTAATGAACAATAGTATCCTTTTACTTTGCAGTTTCTTCCGGCAATAAAAAAAGAGGAAGAGGAAAATACAAATCTAAAAGTTTAGAAGTAAAAACTAAGTGTGGTGGCAAAATCAAAATTATGATTCCAGATGACATTGGTAGAGCAGTAGGTTCTGGGGCTAGAGATATTGTTAATTACTGTGGTTGGATCATGAGGAGCACTATCTCGTTCCAAGANTGTGGACTTCTTGTTAAGTTTAATGCTTAATCTATTGATGTTCTGACCTGAGTTAGTTTTTAGTTTTGTTTATAGAGTAGAGTCCTTTGTTCTTTCTGCAAATATATCTTACTGTGACAAGAGCATGCCTTTGTCCAGTGAATCTCTTTGTTTTGTCTTGCCTTTGTCCAGTAGATTTCTTACGGTTTGCTGCATTTTCATGTTTGGCTACTAAAGGAAATTTAGTATCATTTCTGCCACTCAATTGGTACTGACAAGCTTAGGCCTCCACAATTTCCATACAAGCAACTTGTTTTATGATTGAATAATGTGTTTTTGTGACTGCTTGTCTGAATACCCTTGGTATATGTTAATTATTATATATATTTTGATTATTATAATCCTTCCCCTTTTAATGGTAAATTAATTTATTTATTTTTTTGATATAGATATGATGGATAAAAGTTGGTTGAATATTAGGAATAGAGTCGACCAAAGATATAGAGATGGAGTAGACAACTTTCTTAATTGGGCATTCAGTCAACCAACGGTGAACACTATGATTGGGCATTCAGTCAACCAACGGTCAATCAAGTGGGTGAGAACCAGGAGGTCTCAGGTTCAAGTCCCAGCAGGGGCAAAAAATACTAGGTGATTTCTTCCCTCTATCCAATCCTTTGTGGATAGAGTTAACTGGTACCTATCGCTGGTGGGAGGTAGCAGATATACCGTAGAATTAGTCGAGGTGCGCGCAAGCTGGTCCGGACACCACGGTTATTTTTTTAAAAAAAGGATGGTCCATCGCAATATTACTGGCATGCTCCATCTACGTAAACTCTATTGTCATTATTTTAAATCTCTTTTCAAGCCTAGATGTTCCAGCATCACTCTCGATATTCAACTGCATCGAATTAACTAGCTCTTTGACAGACCATTGTTCCGAACCGTGAAATGTAACAAGATTAATGATATTGATAGCCCATGTGTATTCAGCCAATATTGTAGTGACTTTAAGTTGCAAGGTTTATTTATGTGGTTAGGATATTGAATATAATGTTACATTTATTGTCAGGATAAATTTGAAGTTTGCAGCGGGTTACGAGAGCATAGGTTTCAGGCCTTTGTAATTAGTACTATGCAAAGGCTTTTTAGAGCATGGAAAGCTCGACTCAGCATTCTGTACTCTAAGTACAGTACTAATGAAGAAAGATTGTCTCATCGACCTGAAGATGTTGAGCTTGAGGACTGGAAATACCTAATAAAATATTTTGGAAGTCCGAAATTTAAGGTATTAACTTAATACCTGAAGATTGTCTCTTTGAATGATGATTTATTAATCTGTTTACTTACAGGTTGTAAGTGAGAGGAACAAAAGAAATAGAGAAAAGAAAATAACGAAGCATACTTGTGGTATAAAGTCTTTTGCAGAAGTAGAGGAATCTACGGTAAAAATATATTTAGTCCCCTACTATCACATATGCTTCTTTGTTATTTACATATTTATATATTTGCTTATATATTTTTTCTCCATAACTATATTGTAGAGAAATCCTATTACTGGAGAATTGGACACACCAGATAAAGTTTGGGAGATTCAACATACATGCAAGGATGATAGAGGCGAACTGGTGTGGTTGGATTCACAATCCCAACAAATTCATGTAAGTTTAGTAATCCTCATTGCCCAGAATTTACACAAATAGCCCATTTTTGTATCAACTTTGCCTTGATGTTTTACTGGCTTCCACCTTTCATTTGTTGTGACCATTGCTTGAAACACTTCTTTGTATGTCTCCTTGTTTTGCAACATCATGTTTGTACCCCAGATTGTGATAATGATCCTCGAATCAGTCTGCCAAATGACCCATGTTGCTTTTTCATATTTTCTAGCTGTTGTATTTTTGCTCTTGTGCTCCTGTGAAATTTCTTCAACTGTTGATGTGATCTTTGTGTCCTAGCCTGCATCCCAGTTTTGCTCCCATGATCTGCTATATTTCGACAAAATTGATGCCTAAACCAATGGTTCTCATCAGTATACCATAGAGTTGTCCTGCAAGCTGCTGATGCCTCATTTGTTTTCCTATTGCCTGGCTCTCTGTAGGATCTGATACTATCAAGGTGCACATTAAAATACACCACCAAATGATCTGTCCTGCATATTTGTCCCAGATGTGCATGTAGCTGTCCCATTCGTATTCCCATAGATGTTGCTCCTGTTTCTCTTTGCCTGAGGTTATTTGGATTCTTTCCTTTGTGGAAAAAAATATGAACCTTCAGTTGCTTAGCATATCCATATGGATTAGAACGTGGTAATTGAGTGACTGAGCTCCTGCAGAAACAAGTATTCTATCTGCATTATCGACTATGCAGCAGACATGAACTGCATATGTATTCCTATATTGTTCTGCACAAATCCTTGCCTTGCTCCCTATATGAGGTCTATGCACAAAAGGTCTGTCCTGCAGCTTTGAAATCTCTATTGTCATATGGACAGCTTGCCATCTTGTTCATAGAATTGGAAATTTGTTGGTGCAGCTCTATGCCTCCCTTTTGTTGAAATAGTGAGGTGTTAACCTCCTGAAGAGTTGCAGCTCCTAACTTTTCCAATACTGTTGCTATACCTTGCCATAATACCCTGCTTCTGATGAAAAATCTGATCAGCAGAGTATTCTGTTTCTCCTCTATGCTTATGCCTATCTGTGATTTTCTTTTAGTGATTTCCTTTCTGCCCATTATTATGTTTTGATTTAAATGATTATGCATAAATGTAGGCTCAACTCCAGGAAGTTGTCGCTCAGCAACGATCTGAGGAGATCGAGCAACCCATGACTAGAGATGAGATTTTATCCTCCGTTGTTGGTGAGAGAACAGGCTATGTTCGTGGAAAAGGATACGGAAAGAAGCCTCCTAAAAAGAGTAACATTCAGCAGGCAAACATAGAGGCCAGCGTGTCTTCTGCTATTGATATTTTGCGTCAGGAGATGCAAGTCGAGATGAATAGGAAGTTGCAAGAAGAACGTGAACAAATGGCTGCTGAGTTGCGAAGAAATATGGAAATTGAGTTGGAAAGGAAGTTGGCAGAGGAGCGTCAACACGCAAATGCAGACACAGACAAGAGGATATCTCTAGAAGTGGAAAAGAAGATGCAAGAACAATTTGCTAGTTTCTTGACAAACAACAACAGGTACTTGCTCCGCTCCTTCTTAACAATTCTTCTTCCTTCTCGACATTTCTTCTTCCTTCCTTCTGTAGTGACTTCATGTTTAGGGGTTTAGTAATGTGTTGGTATCTCTGGTTTTAGTAATGTGTTGGTTCTATTTCAACAGAATGGTTGGTTTTAATACGTAATGTGTTAGTATCTCTGATTTAGTACGTAAGGTTGGTTTGCCGAGTGGTTAATCTGCTATGCTTATGTTGGCCCTGAACTTGTGACTTTCTGCAATGAGCAACATCAGTGGAGGAATTGTTCCTTCTCACCTATGTTCCTGCTATGCTTATGTTGGCAATGAGCAAGACTTTTGGTTAATTGTTTTACTTCTACTCAGCTGATTTTTTGTTGATTGTTTAAGTAGTTGTAATTGGTTTAGTTGCTAGCTGTTTTAATTCTACTTCTTTGTCGAGGAGTTTTGGGAGGAACTACAACCACTTCAATCGCATCGCTCCTTTTCTTCTTCATCAAGTAAGAAATAATTTCTGAATTTCAACTCAACTTATGGTTGATTAGCAACGGATTTCAGTTTGTATGTCCAGTAATCCAGTTCAATGCTATAAGTTTTCTGGGTTTTTGTTTTCTCGGAGCTTTTCTTAGTTCTCGCCGACCCCAACTAGTTTAGTATTGGGGATAGTTGTTATTGTAACTGGGTGGACCGACTGTGGAGTTTAGCTTTGGTTATCCTTTCGAGTTGTTCGACTCTTTGAGCTCTTTCCTAAGAAAGGATTAGTATTGTCGCTGATCTTACAATCCTAAGGTTGCTGCACTTTCCGTTTGCTCTCTTAGCTTAAGATTAAGATCCCAAATGTAAGAAACAATTAGTCTTTATGGCTGATTTTACAAGTTTAATCCCTTCGGTTTCTACTGTCAGCTCAAATATAAGAAAAGATCAGTTTTTTGTGACCCTAAATTGCTACGCTCTCTGCTATAATCTTTTTGTTTTTTTTCTTATTTGTTCCTTATATATATTCCTTTTGTCTAGTAGGGACAAGGCACTTAAACAGGGGTTCAAGCATGATGTCGAGCAAGGAGCAGTTACAAGGCACTTAATATTTTGTCTTTTTTTGGGATATGTATATGCTTACAATTACAATGCACAATGCACAATGAAGTGTTGGGTAGTATATATGTAATTGACGTTTTAGTAATGATAATATTTGTAATATTCGGCTTGAGAAATTTTTGTGGTGTTTGTCAAGCAATATTGGTTGCTTTAATATTGATAGTCAATTAATATGAATATCTCTATATGAAATTTGAGAGAATTAGGTTCCTACAGGTATGGAAATGTATATAATTTTGGTCGTTATAATTGCTGAGAAAATAACTTTTAGTGGCGATATAGTTTTGTCAAAAAATTAGTAACTGCAAGGTCAATTTCTTTTGCAGGGACTTCAGTCGCTACAGAAAACATTGTGTCGTTCATGGTTAAACCTTTTGTGGCCACTTTAGTCGCTACTAAAAGACATTTTATAGTGGCGACATAATCTTGCCACTAAACATAAATATTTTTTGTTGCAATTTTAGTCGCTACTAAATAATATTTATAGTGGCGACATAATCTTGCCACTGAACATAAATATATTTTGTGGCAATTTTAGTCGCTACTAAAGAATATTTATAGCGGCGACAAAATCTTGCCACTGAACATAAATATATTTTGTGGCGACAATTGTCGCTGCTAAAGGTGAGTATATAGCGGCGACCCATCCAATATTTGTTCTTATGGAACACTTTTTTGTAGCGTTTTTAACAACCTTTTGTGGCAACTTTGTCGCCACAGAATATGCTCTTTTAGTGGCGACTATACATGTCGCTACAAATAACCTTCAGTTACGATTTTCTTTGTGGCAATACAAAAGTCGCCGCTAATACCGTTTAGCAGCGACTTATAGGGCTTTTGTGGCGACCTTTGTCGCCGCAATAAGTGTGATTTCTTGTAGTGTGCTTCATGGTTCTGGAGCTGGAAGAAAGTCCTATTGACTCATTTTTACTACTTGTGAATGGTACAACATTGTGCTTTCACTCAGGGAGTTTGCGGAAGTTACTGGTCTCAATTGTGTTAGTGACGCTGATGATTTTAAGTTTAACACAAAGAGGCCTAACAGGATTGTGGAAACATACTTTGGCGGTGAAAAGACTGTTAAGAAGAATGATTTGTTGAAATACTTTGATGAAGAGAATTGGGGTTTTGACAACGATGGAACTACCATTAAAATAGTTGTGTTGTATTTCATACACACATTCATATTATCCACTGAGAAGAACTGCACAACCATCCCAAGACTACATTTTGACTTGGTCGAGAGCGGGAGATATTATGATTACCCATGGGGTAAGAAGGCATTCAATGCCTTTCTCAAATCTATTAGCAAGAAGATGAATTCCCAGAAGAAGTATTACGGGATAGTTGGGATGCCTCTTAATATGCAACTATGGTTTTATGAGTGCTGTTCAAAAATCGACCCCAAAATTGCACTCTGAGTTAATAACGGGGTTCCCAGAATACTCAATTTTAAGTCCACAGACAACAACCAACTTATGCTTACTCGATGGACGGTATGTTCAACGACCAAGGAAATGTGGTAATTTATTATTATTTAATTGACTGGTATTTTATTCAACATATATTTTTGTAATTAAATACAGTGTTAAAAATTGAATGCAAAATACATTTGAATACATCATACATCTAAGTTCATGTTTTCACAAATACAGAAATACAGCATAATCCATAGTACAGTAATACAACTTTTATATTTAATACATTATTACCAATATTTTATAGAATACATGTGAATACAAGTATATACAAATTTGCCCATATACATAAAATGAGTACAATAGTAGTGATACAACAAATGTGATTTACATTGAGTGTATTTCCATTTTCAGATGAAATACAACAATATTCAACCAACCGCTAGTGAGCTTGCAGTTATTCAGGTGCCTCTGGATGGCGCTGATGTAGACCAAAGTCCTCTTCATGCAGACCACAATGAAGAGGATTCAGATGACTTTAGTCCTACACCGCCTTTTCAGTCGAAGAAGAAACATGATGCAAGTGTTGGTCCATCATCAACACCACCTCACAAAAAGCGTAAGCAGCAGCTAATTGATCTCTCAACTACAAAGAGTACAATACCACATGTGTATGCTAAACCTCATGCCAAGAATCCTCCTACTGCTAAGATTGAAATCAAGGAAATTGTATTAAGGGATAAGAAGCCAGTTGATACTAAATCTGATGATTTGTCCGTCTTGAGGCAGGATCTAAACTCATTCAAGAATTTTGTAAGCATTGTTAATGCATATTCATCTTTACAGTATATGTATTAACTTTCATGTATATTTTAACCCCTCTCTAATTGTTTGTTTAATTATTAGGTGATGTGCGAGTTCACTTCTCTACGAACATTGATCAATGACAATTTCCAGAAGCTTTCTGAAGATATTAAAGCCAATCAGAATACAGAAAGGGTATATTAAACAAAAAAAATATACTGGGAGAACGACGGTGGTATTCCAAGGTCAACTGAGGACAACTTCTGTGATAATTCGGGAATTCAAATATAGCATGATACAGCTGTCGAGGAGAATTCAGAGGTTAATTTTTTATTTACAGTTTAGTATATATGTAGTATAATGATACATGTTTAATCAGTGTATTTAGATCTATTCAGTATTGAGTTCTGTATTAATGTATTGATGATTTTCTAGAATACATATTTTTAATTAGCTACAAATACGCTTCAGTTTACTCAGGTATACAACAACATACATAATTCAGAATACACTCATATACATGAGAATACAATGTTATATTAGTGAATACAGTTACATAATACATGTGAATACAGTAAGATACATGTGAATATAGTGATACTTAAGTATACACAGATCTGCCACAATACAGATATACTTAAGTGTATACACATACACTGAATTTGGTACTTTATGTTTATACTAATCTGCTGCACATATTATATTCAAATAAATGATATATTAATGTATTCTATTGGGTGTATCTTAAATCTATGAAAAAGAAACTGAACACCGATTCCTACCAATGGACTTTCACATGCTAATTTAAGTGAGACACATTAAAGGCTTCTATAGAGCAGATTCCTGTCTGTGGTGATTTTAGAGATGAAGGGCCTACTGAATCAGAGGTGCTGACTGTTGTTGATACCCAATTTTTTCCTAGATATTTTTATACTCAAAATACTTTAAAAATAACATATATATATGCATATATGAGCATACCCAAGTTTTGGTACTTTTTCCAAAATTTAAATGATTTTTAAACTAATTTATTGCCTATTTTAATACCACAAAATCCAATAATTATTCCCCAAATTATTATTTTGGTGAATAACTTATTTCATTCTCATATTTACATCAAAATATAATCAAGGTTATTTTTGTACATTTTTATAAATTTATTTGGTATTTTTAAAGCTAAATTGCGTGTAATTGCAATTATAGCCTATTTTACGGTTAATAGCATTTTATAACTACAAAAATTATTTCCAGTATTTTTAAATTAATATTTATATAGTATGTGTTGGCCCAGTATTTTTAATTTGCTTTTGAAATCATTATTATTATTTTTTATAAAATAAAAAGGGGAAAATTGGCTATTTAACACTTAGCCTATTTCTATTTCAATAACAGCCCTTCCCCCTTTCAATTGTAGCCTTAATCTGGCCCAATTCCGCCCCCAAATTAAACGACCCAATTCCTAAAATACCCAACTCACGACCCGTTCTCAAACCCGCCCGGTTTTCTTTTAAAATACAAGCCGTTGATCATTTTGATTGATCAACGGCTGATATCCTTCCTTTCCTTTTTTAATCACCTAACCCCTCTAACCCTACCTCATTTGCATAGAGACGCCGCCTCTAACTCCCTTCGTCTCCCTCAAACCCTCTCTAGCCTCTCCGAAACCCTAATCACCTCCCACCTTATCTCACCTCGTTTCCATCGGAATCCATGGCATCTCCTGCCATAGATGGCATGTATTCACCCTCTCTCATCCCTAAGCCTGAGCTACTCGAAGTTTGGAAGCTTGACCTTGATGGTCCTCTCTCAGATTTGTCTCAGATCTGTAGATCTAGGGTTCTCCGGCCACGCTCCGGCATGTTCAAGCACTGGAAGCTTGATTCCTGACCGTTTCGACTCAGGATCTGATCTTCTTCTTCCAAGCCTTTCTCGTTTCTAGGGTTTCTCTGAAACCCTAAGCCATTCGAGGTTCTTTCACCATTATTTGTTTAGATCTGTACTGTGTCTATGCTTTTCTTGACATTTTGAGTATTTTCCCCAAAAGTTTTTGTCAAAATCATTTCTCTCCGATTTTTAGGGTTTCCGCAAGGATTTTTGAAAAATCTTTCTGATCCTTTTCTTCTTTGCTTTATGTGTGTTTGTTTATACCTTGCTCGTATGATTTCCTTTATTTTTATGCATATATGGTCTTTTACCCTTTACTTTTCTCCTGTTAAATTCTGCTATGTTTTCATTACTCTTCTGCTATATGTTCCTACCGTTAAAGTTATTTTTGACTATGCTCATGTTCCTACATGCTTCATCTACTTGTGTTCAAGTTTGCACTGTCTCTTTCTTTCTGAACTCGTTTATGTTCTGAGTTTCTCGAATATGTTCTTCATGATTTTTTCTTTCCTTTGTTGTTCAAGCATGCTGTCATGACTGTTTTGTTGAGACTCTTAAAAACAAACAACCTGCTTTCCCGCTTCATGTCTGATTCAATTTTGAAACCCTAGGGTTTTGGGGTTTCCTTTGACGATGTGGATTTTTGTGTTCGAGTTAAGGCTCCACTTGGGAACCCTGAACTCTCAGACTCACTAAGGGTCTGCAAATGAACATGTATCTCTTTGCTTATGATTCTGAACTTCTCCTCGATTGAACTCTGTTCTAAATAATTTGACTTTCTCTTCTTGATTCACATGATTGTGAGTTTTATATATAAGAACTCTTCTTTCAAAAAGGTTTTGACAGCTACTTGATTGATCTTGGACTCCTTTGATGCGGTCTCGACTGATTGCCACTGATTTTCTTTGTTTGAGCCCTCCTCTACCTATTCCTGACTGGGTCCATTCGAATTAAACCTGTTTACTTTGATTTTTATTAGTTGTTTGATTGATTCCCTTTCCTTTTCTCTACAAATCAAGTACCGTTGAATTCTTTCCTTAAATAAACCTTATGTATTTTCCCCTCTTATGCTGCTGTGAAAGATTTTACTGAAATTAAATCCCTTGACTGAAGGGAGAATATTTGTGACTGAATTTTTAAAAGGTTTTCTTACCTTTCTTACTTGTTTCTCTACACTATAAAAGGGGATGCCCTTCTACATTTTCAAACACACGATCAATTCTGATCACTTTCACTGAATACTCTCAAATACACTTAGAATTTTCACAAACACTCGAGTTCTCTGAACTCACAAGCATAAAATGTTTTTCTCTGATTGTGGCTTTGCTTGAAGACTTCTGCTTTCTTTTGCTTGTCTCTTTCTGAAACTGGTATGTCCTAGTTTTAATTCCAGCATCAACTCTAATGTGTTTACTTACCAATTCTCCTGTCCATGCTTACTTTACTACCTGAAGAATTTAACCTTTGTGTAACGTGCTTATATCTTGCTTATGTCTTGCAATGAATCCCATTCCCCATGTCCCCCTATGTGTTGAGCTATAGTTTAGAAAACACGAAAATATACAAAGTTATTGTCCATGGATGTAAACTGGACCCTTTGGGTCCTAAGCTCTTTCAGTTTCCCATCCCTATTCCCTTATGTGTGTTTGAGTTAAGGTTTAGCCTGGCAGCATCCAAATTGTTGTCCAGAGTTGAACCTGACCTTCAATAGGTCCTAACTCTCCAATGTTTGGCTAGTGGGCTGGTCAGGGGTGTGCCAGCATTTTGTGTTGCTGGGCATGACCACCATCTTGCCTTGGCATCCCTTATATCCCTCTACTGCACTTACACTTGTTCCTAGACTCTAAGTTTTGCCCCCCTCCAATGAGCCTTGCCTTGGGACCTTGAGCTCCCTCTGAACTTGGACACTGGAGGGCTGGCCCTTCCACACTGCACTTTCATTCAGTTCTGATATCTGGGTGTGAGCATTGCCTGGAGTTCTTGAAATTTCTTGGAACTTTGACACATCCCAGATAAGAGAAAGGCTTTGGAACCTGATCCTAGCAGTTGGCTCATATCATATTATTAGACCTTGGGTTTGTATTAGGCTCCTTGGATGCAGCTTAAGAGTTCTGATTGTAATTTTATTTCCAGTTTTTGATTCATCTTGTTCTGTAATAAAATTTTGTAATAACCTCTGGGGTGATTAGTGAAAAGGGAAGGGTAACCATGCATGCAAAGGGGTAGATATCATGCTCATAGGGAATTACCACATTTCTGTACTCATGTATCTTGCCTACACCTTTGCACATTTACGCATCCACGTAGATACCATGTCTCTAGGTTTATGCATCCACGTAGATACCATGTCTATAGGTTTATGCATCCACATAGATATCATGTCTATAGGTTTATGCATCCATATAGATACCATGTCTATAGGAATTTTGCATTCCATATGGATATCGCGCCTATAAGTAACCAGAAATCCAGACTCTATGCATGCATTGTTCACTAGGCAAACCTATTTATAGGATTAAAAACTAACAGTACTTAGATACCATGCTTATAGTATTTCTGCGCTTTCGCTACGCCTATAAAAAGTGTTTAAATTAACGACGCTAGAAAGCATGCCTATAGGAATTATCAATCAAATCTGAATCACCCGTTTTAAGATTAACACTAATTACAGAACTCGCATCATTCTATTAAAACTGGCAACTTTCTTAATCAGTTTGTTTCTTTATTCCTGAAACCAGTAGATGCCATGCCTATAGGCCATCACGTAGGCAAACAAGTATGTAATTAATTAATTGCACTGGTCTTTGATAAGTTGTAGCCAGGCGAGCCTAATGCGAACTTCTTGCCTGAAAATATGTAATGAACCCGCCTGCCTAACGTTAAGCATAATCTCGACCTAATCAGTACATGTAAGACGTGCTAAACTACATGATTTTCTGTGATTAAAGGAGGTTTATTTGAGCCTTAATTGTTTTGTGCTTCCATAACTGCTTTCATGTGTTTTGTTTGACGCCTTAGTATTTTAACCTTTTTTAAACCTCTGAAAAACCAAGCTTCTTCCCTTTAGGATTAGTAGTGCTAAAAGCCTCCAGGACTGATAGGTGAGACGGGTAATAGCATGCAATAAGTAAACGAGACTATTTCACGCTTAATACCTTAACGGGGTGGGAAGGGTAGACATGGAGATAATGATCACACGATAACACTACGCGTACAATTGACTACCGGTGTTGTGTGGATGATCCATGTGATTTATAAACCTAGGACCCCTTTTCTTATACAACTTTGTTTAATATCTATAAAATCCTGTCTTTTCCACTACTCAAAACTCCTCCTTAATTTTACTGCATTATGCCTTTTCTTCCAGATTTTTCTTCTTTGTTTATTCAATGTATTGATTAATTTTCTGCGTTTAGTCCTCCCTTTTAAACAAATTGTAGATCAGTTAGACCTTGATCCCGCATACTTGTCACGTATTTATTTGCAACCCTTATATGTAAAATCCTCTGTGTATCTATTAAAGTCACAACATAACATGGCCGGGAACCACACTAGTGGATCTTGAGGGGTGCCTAACACCTTCCCCTTGAGATAATTTCTAGCCCTTACCCGACCTCTGGTTTTCCAACTCAAAAACCCTTCTTAGTGTCCTAATGCACTCAATCATTAGGTGGCGACTCTTCAATTCCAAAAACCCAATTTCCAAATGGGAATAGAGTTGTCTTCCCGAATGTCGTAAACCCGATTTCGCGAGAAAAAAGGGGGTGTCGACAACTGTGATACCACCCAAAACTGACGAGGATTTATCTGATGACCCAAATAGAATACAGTCTGATATTCTACCTCATGCCTCTCAAATGTCTGGAGAAATACATGTGTCCCAATTTGAGTTGGCAGACGAGGACCTTCCAAGTCAGATTCCTGAAACAAGAATTGTGAGACATCCTGCAGCTAAAACTTGTTGATTAACGCCGTTACCTTCGCACAAGACTCGGCGTCCAAATCGATGAAATTCTTCACCTTACGAGACAAACTTTGACTCAACCGATTAGCAAATTTGTATACAAATATGTCACGACCTAAGTTCTCTCCCCGTGAACTGTCGTGACGGCACCTATTCTCTACGACTAGGTAAGCCTAACAACTTGCAGAAATGAAACAAAGATACGAAAACTAATAATTAATAGGTAAATATAATAAAGGAGTTTAAAATGCCACTCGACATATACAATAAGAACACTCTCGATCTGAACATAAGCACTCCCAAAACCCGGAATCTCATGAATCACAAGCTACAGAAGTACATAGTGTTTCTAAATCCAAAAATCTAACAACGAAGATAATACAGGAAGTCTATAATTGAATGAGGAATAGAGAGGGACATCTAGGTCTGCGGACGCGGCAGATATACCTCGAAGTCTCTAAGATCGCCTCGCCTGACTGGATGTATGGCTGAGGAAGAAGTAACTGGAACTGCACGCGAAAAACATGTACAGGAAAGGACATGAGTATACCACAGCGGTACCCAGTAAGTGCCAAGCCTAACCTCGATCGAGTAGTGACGAGATCAGGTTACGGCCCAACTGGTTTATACATATAATAAGATAAAACAGTATGAAATATCGCATTAGAGTTAAAAATGCTAAAAGTCAATGAAAAATGAAATCACAGGAAGAAATAACTCAGTACACAGAGATAGCAACAGGGGATCTCCCGGGATACCGTCCCGTAGTCCCAAATGTAAATGTAAAGAGGATCTCCCCAGATACCGTCCCGTAGTCCAAATCGTAAATGTGCAGGAGGATCTCCTGGAATACCGTTCAGTAGTTCCAAAGTAAATATCCAGTACAGGGGGATCTCCTGGGATACCGTCCCGTAGTCCCAAATATAAATGTGCAAGGGGATCTCCCAGAATACCGTTCCGTAGTCCCAAAGTAAACATACAGCTCAATCAATATAAATAACAGTTCGATGAGGAAAAATCTACAGTTCTAATCAAGTCCGTATCAAAGAAGACAGGTAATTCTTACTCTAAACATGCTACACAGAATCCAAGTAAGCAGTTAAAGCAGATAGGACAGTTAACGCAGGTAAGCGTGCTTTCCTAAGTTAAACAGGAGGCTACATGTACTAGTATTGCTCAATTAAAGGAAACACAGATATTAACTTAATGAAAACGGGGTTTTTCAACAATTAGCACGTGCACACACTCGTCACATCACGTACACGACATTCATATAATAACAGTACCAATATCCTAAGGGGAGTTCCCCCACAAGGTTAGGCAAGCCACTTACCTCGAACCAAGCTCAAAATCAATCCAAAATCACGCTCTTGCCACGAGTATCCAACTCCGAGTGGCCCAATCTAATCAAATCAATTACATAACGTAAATATAGCTACAAGCAACTCATTTAACTAATGAATTCAAAGCTACGACAAGAAAATAGAAAAACACCCAACAATCCTCCCCGGGCCCACGTATCGGAATCGTGTAAAAGTTACAAATTTAGAACACCCATTCACTCACGATATCACTCGTCCAAAAATTATTCAATTCCGATGCTTAAAACCCGATCAAAACCCAAAAATTTGATTGGGGATCTTTTTCCCCAAATTCCCATTTTCCCACTCAAATTCCTTCATTAGATGGAGAAAATTACTATAGATTGATGAAATATAAACGAAACAGGGTTAGGAATAAAATCCTCACAAAATTGCCTCCTCCCGAGCTAAAAATCAAATTTGGTGTTATGAAATCTCAAACCCTCGAAAATCCTCTTTTCTGCCCAGTGATTTCCGCATCTGCGCCCATGGGGCCGCATCTGCAGTCCCGAACCTGTGGAAAAAATATCGCAGGTGCGAAAGTCACTTATCCGGGCTGGGGGCGCATCTAGGTCACTGGGCCGCATCTGCGGTCCTCCAGCCACACCTGCGGTTCCTGATGCCCAAGTCCAATTCCGCATCTGCGGCTTCCTTGCCGCTTCTGCGGCTTCGCACCTGCGGTCCCATATCCACAGGTGCGATTATATTAGGTTCAACAAACCTCAAAAAATGCCTAAGTCCAAACCAAATTCGCTAAGAATCCGAAGCTCACCCGAGGCCCCCGGGACCTCAACCAAACATACTAACCAATCCTAAAATATCATACGTCACGATCCAAGTTCTCCCCCCGTGAACTATCGTAACGGAACCTAGTTTCTACAACTAGGTAAGCCTAACAATTTGCGGAAATGAAACAAAGATACAAAAACTAACAATTAACAGGTAAATATAATAAAGGAGTTTAAAATGATGTTCGGCATATACAATAAGAACACTCTCGATCTGAACATAAGCACTCCCAAAACCCGAAATCTCATGAATCACAAGCTACAGAAGTACATAGAGTTTCTAACTCTAGAAATCTAACAACGAAGATAATACATGAAGTCTATAACTGAAGGAGGAATAGAGAGGGACTTCTAGGTCTGGGGACGTGGAAGATATACCTGGAAGTCTCTAAGATCGCCTCGCCTCACTAGAAGTATGGCTGAGAAGAAGTACCTGGATCTGCACACGGAAAACATGTGCAGGAAAGGGCATGAGTACACCACAGCGGTACCCAGTAAGTGCCAAGCCTAACCTCGATCGAGTAGTGACGAGATCAGGTCAGGGCCCTACTGGTTTATACATATAATAAGATAAAACAGTACGAAATATCACATTAGAGTTAAAAATGCTAAAAGTCAATGAAAAATGAAATCACAGGAAGAAATAACTCAGTACACAGAGGCAGCAACAGGGGATCTCCCAGGATACCGTCTCGTAGTCCCAAACGTAAATGTATAGAGGATCTCTCGGGATACCGCCCGTAGTCTAAATCGTAAATGTGCAGGGGGATCCCTCGAAATACCATTCATAGTCCCAAAGTAAATATCCAGTACATGGGGATCTCCCGAGATACCGTCCCGTAGTCCCAAATATAAATGTGTAGGGGGATCTCCCGAAATACCGTTCTGTAGTCCCAAAGTAAACATACAGCTCAATCAATATAAATAACAGTTCAACGAGGAAAAATCTACAGTTCTAATCAAGTCCGTATCAAAGAAGACAGGTAATTCTTACTCTAAACATGCTACATAGAATCCAAGTAAGCAGTTAAAGCAGATAGGATAGTTAAGTCACGTAAGTATGCTTTCCTAGTTAAACAGGAGGCTACATGTACTAAGTGTTGCTCAATTAAAGGAAACACAGAACGCACTCGTCACCTCACGTACACGACATTTATATAACAACAGTACCAAAATCCTAAGGGGAGTTCCCTCCCACAAGGCAAGCCACTTACCTCGAACCAAGCTCAAAATCAATCCGAAATAACGCTCTTGCCATGAGTATCCAACTCCGAGTGGCCCAAATCTAATCAAATCAATTACATAACGTAAATATAGCTACACGCAACTCATTTAACTAATGAATTCAAAGCTATGACAAGAAAATTTAAAAATGCCCAACAATTCTCCTCGGGCCCACGTCTCGGAATCAGATAAACGTTACCAATATAGAACACCTATTCACTCATGAGATCACTCGTCCAAAAATTATTCAATTCCGATGCTTAAAGCCCGATCAAAACCCAAAAATTCGATTGGGGAAGTTTTCCCCCAAATTCCCATTTTTCACTCAAATTCCTTGATTAGATAGAGAACATTACTATAGATTGATGAAATATAAACGAAAGAGGGTTACGAATCGTTACCCACTGACTTCCTCTTCAAAATCCTTACAAAATCGCCTCCTCCCGAGCTAAAAATCGAATTTGGTGTTATGAAATCTCAAACCCTCGCAAATCCTCTTTTCTGCCCAGCGATTTCCGCATCTGCGCCCATGGGGCCGCATCTGCGGTCCCGCACCTGCAGGAAGAACATCGCAGGTGCGAAAGTCACTTATCCGGGCTGGGGCCGCATCCGCGGTTCCGCATCTGTGGTCCCCCAGCCACACCTGCGGTTACTGATGCCCAAGTCCAATTCCGCATCTGCGGCTTCCTTGCTGCTTCTGCGGCTCCGCACCTGTGGTCCCACATCCGCAGGTGTGATTATATCAAGTTCAGCAAACTTCAGAAAATGCCTAAATCCAAATCAAATTCGCTAGGAATCCGAAACTCACCCGAGGCCCCCGAGAACTCAACCAAACATAGCAACCAATCCTAAAACATCATACGAGCTTAGTCGAGCCCTCAAATCACATCAAACAACGCTAAAACCACGAATCACCCTCCAATCCAAACCTTATGAACTTGAATTTCCAAGATTCTACAACCGATGCCAAAACTAACCAAACGATGTTTGATTGACCCCAAATTTTGCACACAAGTCATATTCAACACTACAGACTTACTCCAACTTCCGGAATCGGATTTTGACCCCGACATAAAAAATTCCACTATCGTCCCGAAACTACAAAAATTCAACTTTCACCATTTCAAGCCTAAATAAGCTACGGACCTCCAAAACGTAATCTGGACACGCCCCTAAGCCCGAAATTACCCAACGGAGCTAACAGAATTCCATTCCGGAGTCGTCTTCATACTGCTCTGACTACGGTCCAAATTCTAAGACTTAAACTCTCATTTAGGGACGAAGTGTCCGAAAATACTCTGAAACTCAAGATGAACCATCCCGGCAAATCACAATAGCAGAAAAAGACACGGGGAAAGCAGTTAATATGGGATTGGGGCATTAATTCTCAAAACGACCGCCCGGGTCATTACAAAATATACATTCTGATTTTCTCATAAATATTCTATCAACTTCTATAAAACTATATTTTGTATCATCATGTTCACTATAATTAGATGTCGCTATTTATGACTCCGATGAACTGCAGGTACTTCAGTGAAGTTAACTCCTATTTTTGACAAAAAACATCCCTTTGAAGATGATTTAATCACGGGACCACATCATGCCTTAGTCATTCAAGAATTCGAGAAATGGGTTCGTGATGGTGTGCTTGCTAAACATGATCAAAGGTAAGTTTAGTTTGATGTATAATGTATGATTTTAACTTTTATAATGTGAAGACTAATATTTTTTTTGTTGTAAATCCTTGTAGAAAGGATAAGGATGACCATTACAAGAAACATAAGTCAACACTGCCTAAACTGTTGGATTTTTGAGTTCATAAAGTCACTAGCAAAAATTGATTTTACCTTCTATCATTTGATGGACAACTATGGAATGACGATGTAAGATATATCCCTTATACATTCAATTTAGTTATATTCAGTATTTTCATTTGTTTGTATTCAATGTATTGCAATAAGTATTCAGTGTATTTACTTGTTGTATTCATGGTGTTTCAATATTTGTGTATTACTGTTTCATTCAGTATATTCAATGTTTGTATTCATTGTATTCACTATGTTGTTTTCAGTATTCAAATGTATTTGTATTAACAGTAGTTATGTTATTCCTAATACATGTTATTACTGTTGTATTCAGTATATTTCACTAGTTGTATTCACTGCATTTCTATTTGTACTCAGTGTATTTTATTGTATTCACTGTATTTCAAAATTAACTACATTCAGTGTTTGTATTCAGCGTATTTCAATATTTTATATTCACTATATTCATTGTTAAGAAGATGATTTCCTTTTTTTATTCAATGTATTGACACTATGAATTTACTAATTCACAACATATCGATGCCATATTTTACTACTTGAGAAAGAAAGTCAAGCATAACCAAAGTAACACATAACACATTCAAATACACCACTGTTGATTGTCTATTCAAGACAATGATTGCTGAAATTTTTGACAAGTATAATAATACAAGTAATGATACAAGTGTAGCCAAGGAAGAAGATGTTGTATGCGAATACATAAAGACTACAGGTTGCTAGCTAATGTACCATGGCATACAGTCGACAATGTCTTGATACCAGTCAACTTGAAAGACAAACTTCATTGGATTTTGACTGTTGTATTGTTTAAGAACATATGTATCAATGTATATGACTCCTACCGATCAGCAAGTCCTGATGCTTATGTTAGTTATGAGATAGATAAGCTTGCTAAGCTTATACCTATATACCTATCTATTAGGGATTTTTACAGAGACAAGCAAGGCATAGGTTGGTCCAGGGAACCAACATACAATGACAAGGCACAAACTGACGCTTTTGATGTTGTGTTTGTTTCATGTACCTCAACAAAGATCTGAGAGCATGTATGCATTCAATCCTTTTTGTTATTCTTGTATCATTTATAATCATATATATATGTATTGTATTTAATTGTTGTCAATCTACATTTTTCAGGGATTATGGGTTGTATGCCGCAGCATATGCAGAGTATCTGAGCACTTTCGGATTGGTTCCACAAGCAGCATTTGATCATAATTTACTCCGGCAAAGATATGGTGCACTCCTTTGGAACTATGCTATGCGGAAGTTAGACGCTGATGCGATAAGCGACAATGAAGCACCCATAAAGATTGTCCGGAAAATAACAAAATCGGATACTTCTGTGAAGATAGTTTTAGAATAGTTTTCTGTTTTACAGATTGTATTTTCTGCTTATTACTGAATAGATCATGGTTTTCCGCAACCTTTTTTGTTTTGAATACATGAATGTGTTCTTGTCTTAATCCAACTGTTATTCGGAATACATTCAATTTTTTTATATACTTCTGTATTTAAATTGTCATGATTCAAGAGTCCATTTTAACTTTACTGTTTCTTTAAAAGTGTTGAAAATAATGTAACAAAATGTAGTTGTATTAACAGTATTTTAGTTATGCTATCAATACACATATTTTGCTGTATTTATGTATGTCAAGACCCAATTTCTCCATCCGTGAACTGTTGTGACGGCATCTAGTCTCTACGACTAGGTAAGCCTAATATTGCGGAAATGAAACGAGAACACAAAGATAAAAGCTAACAGTTATAATTAATAAGCGAAAACGATGCCACTCGGCATATATAATAATCACTTTCCCGAAACCGGGAAACTCGTAAGTCACAAGCTACTAAGGAGTTTTAACTGTTCTATACATCATCTCTAGCGAAAGAAAGAGAAATGAACATAGGGGATAGAGGGGGACTCCGAGGATCTGCGTACGCGGGCAGATGTACCTTGAAGTCTCCTGAGGCAGCAACCACACAGCTAGACTCGAGGCTGATAGCTAGTACCTGAATCTGCACACGAAAAAAAATATGTGCAGGAAAGGGCATGAGTACACCACAACGGTACCCATAAGTGCTAAGCCTAACCTTAGTCGAGTAATGATGAGATCAGGTCAGGGCCCTACTGGTATAAAAATAATGAAATAAGACAGAAATAAGTATTACAACAAAATAAATATGGAAATCTAATAGGAATAGAATTAAATAACAGCCAACAGCTCAAACACAGTAATGGCAACATGGGATCTCCTGGGATATTGTCCCGTAGTCCCAAACGTAAATATTCAGGGGAATCTCCCGGAATATCATTCCGTAGTCCCAAAGTAAATGTACAGTGCCGGGGGATCTCCCGGAATACCATTTCGTAGTCCCAAAGTAAATAAGAAGTACAGGGGAAATCTCCCGGAATACCGTTCCGTAGTCCCAAAGTAAATATACAGTAATAGGGGATCTCCGGGATGCTGTTCCGTAGTCCCAAAGTAATGAACAGTGCAAACAATAGAATTACAACAACAACACGAAATCCTGCGATTTAGACTAAGTCCAAGTCAACAAAGAAGCAGGAAATTCAATAAGTAGGTTGCACAAAGTTCAGGTAAGCAATTAAGACACATAGTCATGCCACTCTAAACTAAACAGGATAATTACATATGCCAGTGTAGCTCAGCTAATGGAAAACAGATATTTTACTTAATGAAAATGGAGCTTTTCAACAAATAGCCCGTGTATGCACTCGTCACCTCACGTACATGACGATCATATATCAAATGGT
The DNA here is from genome assembly GCF_001879085.1 of Nicotiana attenuata. Lineage (NCBI taxonomy): Eukaryota > Viridiplantae > Streptophyta > Magnoliopsida > Solanales > Solanaceae > Nicotiana > Nicotiana attenuata. Next base: position 42,388,067 of record NC_031989.1, read on the forward strand.
ATCAAATCCTAAGGGGAGTCCCCCACACAAGGTTAGGCAAACCACTTACCTTGAACCAAAGGCCACTCAAAGCTCAATCACAGCTTTGCTTTTCAAACACGCCTCCGAACCAACAATATCTAGCAAGTTACCAACCAAACCTTTCAAAATAAGCCTTAGGAATCACCCACGATAATAAAAGACTCAATTTAGTTCACCATTGGAAAAAACAAAAGTCAACACCTAGGCCCGCTTGGTCCAAATCCAAAATTCAGACCAAAACCCGATTACCCATTCACCCCCAAGCCCGAATATGCAATTGGTTTTGGAATCCGACCTCAATTGAGGTCTAAATCCCCAATTTATCAAATCCCTAATTTCTACCTAAAAATCCCCAATTCCACCGTGAAAATCTTAGATTCTAGGTTGAAAACTTGTAAAATAAAGTGAAAGATTGAAAGAAACTGGTTAAGAATCACTTACCTATGATTTGGGGAAGAAGAAGTCTTTGGAAAATCGCCTCTTGTGTTCTAGGTTTTTAAAATTTGAAGAATGAATGAAAAATCCCATCCAAAAGTCATTTTGATCAGTTGCAGGTGTCGCATTTGCGACCTGAGCTTCGCAATTGCGAAGCTCGCAAATGCGAGAAAGGTATCGCAAATGCGAACCTGTCGCATTCCTGCTTCTGTCGCAAATGCAAACATATTGTTCGCAATTGTGGAACTGGGATCGCAATTGCGACCCCCTTCCTCGCAAATGCAAAGAACCTCTTTCCTAGACCACTTCGCAAATGCGAAGATTTTCTCGCAAATGCGAGGACTGCCTCACCCAGCTACTCTTCGCATTTGCGATGAGTAGCTTGCAAATGTGAAGCTGTCATGCTCGCAAATGCGAACTCTAATCTCGCAATTTCAAGATCAGAGGCTATTTCCCAGAAATTGCAGATATCAGCAATGCTTAAGTCCAATTTCACTCCCTAGCCTATCCGAAACTCACCTGAACCCTCGGGGCTCCAAACCAAACATGCACGCAAGTCTAAAAACATCGTATGAACTTACTCGTGCGATCAAATCACCAGAATAACACTTAAACCACGAATTTAGCACCAAATTAAATGAAATTCTCAAGAACACTTTGTAATTCCTATTTTCTCAACTGGACGTCCGAATCACATTTTTCTCACCAAATTTCACAGACATGTCTTAAATATTACATTGAACCTGTACCGGGCTCCGGAACTAAAATACGGACCCAATGCCAACAAGGTCAAACATCAATACTTGTCTTAAAAACCAATAACTTTTCAGATTTAAATTTTTAACAAAAATTCAGAACTCGAGCTAGGGATCTCCGAATCCGATTCCGGGCATACGCCCAGGTCCCATATTTCGATATGGACCCACCGGGACCGTCAAAGTACGAATCCGGACCCATTTACCAAAATATGTTGACCGAAGTCAATTCAAATAAAGTTTTAAATCAAAACTTCTTATTTTTAACAACTTTCAACACAAAAGCTTTCCGGAAACACGCCCGGACTGCACAAGCAAATCAAGGAGGGATCAAGGAGGTTTTTAAGACCCCAAAGCATAGAATTTGGTTCGAATTCATAAGATGACCTATCGGGTCATCACAATGTATTAGTATAATCATGTACTTATTTGTATTTTGTATTCAAATATATCTTGAATTGAATTCTAACAATGTATACATGTCTGTTATACATTATTTTAAATTGAATTATAACACATACATACATATTCATACATATATATATATATATATATATACATACATATACATATATAT
>NC_031989.1:42389898-42423736 GCF_001879085.1 Nicotiana attenuata
TATATATATATATATATATATATATATATATACACTTTATTTTTTTAAAATATCAGAAATCTTAACAGTAATTTATTTATTCATGTATACAGATGTATTTTGTATTCAACAGGATTTTGAATTATATTATAATAATGTATGTAACCACATTGAATAAATATGCATGTCCAGTTATACGTATACATACTATATATACATAAATTTTTATACATATCAGAAAATGTAACAATAATGTATTTAGTCATCTACCTTTAAAAAATTCATCCAGGAACAATCAAATACATCTAGAAATCAATAAGTAATAGAAAAACTTGAAAAAATCCAAAAAAATGCTTGAAGGAATTAAAATTAGAACATCATTCTCACGACCCAAAATTTGTTAAAAGGTCGTGATGGAAACAGACACCACTGCCAAGCAAGTCAACACCAAATAGTTAATTTAGTTCTCATTTTTAGTATTTTTTTGAAATCATAATTTCCTTCAATTAAATAATAAGTAATAAACTTCACAAAGTAAATAATAATATTTTTAACAAGTTTCAATACTGAATAATCCCAAAAGCATCCCAGAACCCGGTGTCACAAGTGCATGAGCATTTACTAGGAATTTAAAATACAATACAATAACTGTCCGTAATACAAATTTAGACAGAAAAGCAAATACAAGTACTCTGAATGAGACTCTGCTGGCTGCGGATCGTCTCATAAGATGCAGCTCACCGAAGTCCCCGTATCAACCACGCCGCTGCGCCCACAAAGCCACTAGCCATACATGTGCCTGCACAACAAAATGTACAGCAAGTGCAGTATGAGTACGAAAATAACGCGTACCCAGTAAGTATCCAGTCTAACCTCGAAGAAGTAGTGACGAGAGGTCGACACTGACACTTACTATGGCCAACAATAATATACCGATAATATGATAAGTTATGGATTTTATAAGGCGACTGTAAACTCAATAACATAAAGTAGGTAAACAATTCTTTTGTTAATAGGGGATTTCCAAACTTATTTTCATCTTCTAACAATTTATATCTCCGGCCAATGAGGCCACATCAATTATCAATAATTCCGAAACAACTAACTAAGTCATGCGCAAATCATGCCGAGGTCGTAAAGCCCGATCCAGCAAAATATTTAAACTGTGCACTGTCGAGGGTCGAATGACGTGAATCATAGATGCATCAAATTACCCCCGCTCGGGAATCATACTTACGACGCGGTCAAACATAAATTTAAGGAATTACCCCGCTCGCGGATCATACTTGCGACGTGGTCAAATATAAATTATCATTAAATCATAACCCTTTTTTATTCTTTTCAAAATAAAGACAATTCAACTTTAAGCTTTTAAATCCTTACAAATCCTCAACTTAGTTCCATTTGATACAATTAACAAATGTAATCAAGTAACGGTGTCCACAAAGCCTGAGTGTGAACCTAAAACTACCCGAACATAAACAGGAATAGTAGCTACGTACGGACTCTCGTCACCTCGTGCGTACGTAGCCCCAATAAATAGAAGCACATATTGAATTATTTATCCTATGGGGTAAATTCCCTCTTACAAGGTTATAAAGGAGACTTACCTCGCTCTAAAGCTCCATAACCGGCTCCCAAGCCATTCAAGCAATTCAAATCGATGCCCAACGCTCCAACATTAGTCAATTAATGAGAAAATCCATAAATATATACTTAATTACTCATTTTAATCCTATTTACAACAAATTCCCAACTCCGCTTGAAAAGTCGATAAAATCACCCTCAGGCCCACGTGCCCTGATTCTGAAAATTTCTGAAGATAAACTTTACCCATAACCCCAACAACTCAAATATATAATTTTCTTCCAATTCCATGCCCAAATTGATGGTCAAATTCCAAAAATATCAATTTTTAGGTTTTCTTCCAAATCCCACAATTTCTACTAATTTTCATGCTTGAATCCATAATAAAACCATGTATTTAACTTACAAGAGGTGCGATTAACTTACCTTGACATAGATGATGAAAAACCCCACTTGAAGCTCTCCAAAAATCGTCCAACAAAGAGAGAATGGAAGAAAAATGGCCAAATCCCCACTTTAAAGAAACCTCACTGCCCAGCGATCCTCGCACCTGCAGGCACTTGACCGCTTCTGTGGTTCTGCAGCTGTGGCAAATTATCCGCTTCTGAGGAGATGCCCCCAACTGCCCGCTCCGCTTCTATAACGACCTGACCGGTCGTTTTGAGCTGTAGCACGTCGTTCTGCAGTTTGAGGCCATGAGAGGCTTCACATCAGGCATTATGACTTGTACGCATGGTCGGAATTGAATTCCGGAAAGTTCGGAATTGTTTGGAAAGAAAATTCTCATTTCGGAAGCTTTAAGTTGGAGTTATCGACAAGGATTGGATTTTTTATTAAAGGACCCCGGAATCGGGATTTGAAAGTTCCAGCAGGTTCGTATGATGATTTTGGACTTGGGCGTATGTCCGGGTCGGGTTTTGGATGACCCGGAAGCGTTTTGCCGCCTATTGTGGAAGTTAACATTTTGGAAGAATTTCATAAGTCTGGGTTAAAGTGCATTTCAGTGTTATCGATGTCCGTTTGGGATTCCGAGTCTGGGAATAGCTTCGTATGGTAATTTTGGTATTTGGGGCGCGATCGGAAGTGGATTTGGAGGCCCGTAGGTCATTTTGGAGTTATTTGGCTAAAGTTAAAAAACTTGAAGGTTTTTAAGAAGTTTGATCGAGAGTGGATTTTTGATATCGGGGTCGGATTCCGATTCCGGAAGTTGAAGTAGGTCCGTGATGTCGAATATGACTTGTGTGCAAAGTTTAAGGTCAGTCGGAGGTGATTTGATAGGTTTCGGCATCAATTGAAGAAGTTTGAAGTTCTAAAGTTTATCAAGTTTGATATGGGGTGTGAATTGTGATTTTAGCATTGTTTGATGCGATTTGAGGCTTCGAGCAGGTCCGCATTATGTTATGGGACTGGTGGTGTGATCGGACGGGGTCCCGGGGGCCCCGAGTGGATTCCGAGTGGTTAACGGGTCAATTTTGAAATTTGAAGCAGAAGTGATCAGCTGCCTTCCGGTGTAACCGCACCTGCGAGGCTTGGGCCGCAGGAGCGGCATTGGTATCGCAGAAGCGAAAAATGGCTGGGCTTGGCTGGGGGCGCAGTTGCGACGTAGTTTCCGCAGAAGCGAGACCGCAGAAGCGATCCTGGCCCTGCAGAAGTGGACGTGGGCGAGTTAGCTAAGACCGCACCTGCAATGGAAATTTCTGCAGGTGCGGAGCCGCAGAAGCGGCAGGTGGACCGCAGGTGCGAGAAGGTCGGGCTATGCGGTGTGTTCTTTAAAGAACGAGTTTTGGATCATTTTTCACACATTTTCACTTTGGTTGGGCAATTTTGGAGCCTTTGAAGAGAGCGATTTCATCATCAATCATGAGGTCAGTTAATCCCACCTCTTGTAAGTTAAATACATGGTTTTATTTCGGACTAAAGAATGGAAATTGGTAGTAACTTGAGGTCTTGGTGGAAAGACCTAGAATTTGTATTTTTGTATTTTGACAACGATTTTGGGTATGAAATTGGAATTATATATTTGAGTTCGTGAGGTTATGGGTAAACTTTATCTTCGAAAAGTTTTGGAATCCGGGCACGTACGCCCGAGGGCATTTTCGTCAACTTTTTGATCGGGTTAGGACTTGTTATAAATTGGATTATTATGAGTGATTGAACATATATTAATGATTTCCATTATTATTGGCTAGTTTTGGAGCATTGTGCATCAATTTGAGTCTTCGGAAGGGCGTGGAATGCCGGTTATGGAACTTCGGAGCGAGGTGAGTCTCCTTTCTAACCTTGTAAGAGGGAATTGTCCCCATAGGTGAATTAATTGGATTGTGCTTCTGTTTGTGGGGGCTACGTACGCACGAGGTGACGAGAGTCCGTGCGTAGCTACTATTACGCTTAAGTCCGGGTAGTCTAGGACCCAAAAGCATGCTTTACTTGCAATATTTGAAATCTTTTTGTCAATTTAAAAATGCTTAAAATATATCGAACGTGTAAATGAATTTCTAAAAGACTAGTCATGGTTTCTAGGTTTATAAAAGAGAAATTTCCTTTTTTGGATAATTGCTCCTTGATGAGTTCTCGATTGACTGTTTGAATGTGTTTATATATTGTGGAACGGGCCGAATGCCTCGGTAGAATAAATAGATGCATCTATGGTTCGCGCCATTCGACCCTCTGGCAGTGCACATCTTAAATATTGTTCGATCGGGCCGTACGACCTCGGCATGATTTGCGCATGCTTGGGTTGCTTGCCTTGAAATTTATTGAAGTTGATGTTGTTTCTCCCGGCTTGAAAATAAATGTATAAATGATGAAAGGGAATTTTGGGAATTTGATACAACAGAAAGGATTGTTTACTTGCTTCATTCTATTGAATTACAATCATGTTTATGAAAATCCTCGATTTATTATATTATTGACGTAACATTATTGGACCACTAGTAAGTGTCAAAGTCGACCTGTCGTCTCTACTTCTTCGAGATTAGACGGGATACTTACTGAGTACACGTTGTTTTCGCACTCATGCTACACTTGCTGTGCATTTTTATTGCACAGGAACATGTATTTCTAGTGGCCTACTGGGCGAAGCAGCATGGATGATATGGAGACTAGGTGAGCTGTATTTCTCGAGGCGAATCGCAGCTAGTATAGTCTCTTTCAACGTATGGTATTTGCTTCCTGTCCGATTTTGTATTCCGCACAGTTATTGTACTTTATTCGATTTCTTAGTAACTGCTCATGCACTTGTGACACCGGGTTCTGGGATGATTATGGGATTATTTAATATTAAGTTTGTTAAAGACTTCAATATCTATTCAGCGAAATTCATTACTTATTGTCTAATGTATTAAACAAAAGATTTCGAAAATATTAAAACAAGAAATTACTAGAAAATTGGTGTTGGCTTGCCTGACAATGGTGTCCGGCGCCATCACGACCCTAAGTGGATTTTGGGTCGTGACAACTTCTACGCCTTTTCTTCTGCAGGTGTGGTCTCGCTTCTGCAGAGAATTGACCACCTCTGCGATCTCAGCACCTCCCCACCAAAATCGCACCTGCGCCGTTCTTGGCTGCTTCTGCGGATCCGCACGTGCGACCAAAACCTCGCAGGTGCAGTTACCCTAAAAGGCAGCTGCTTCAGCCCTTCTTCCAAGTCCAAACTCGATCCGTTTACCATCAGGATTTCACCCGAGGCCCTCGGGATCTCAACCAATTATACCAACACATCCCAAAACACATTACGAACTTAGTCGGGCCTTCAAATCATATCAAACAACGCTAAAACCATGAATCACACTCCAATTCAAGCTTAATGAACTTTTGAACTTGAAACTTCTACATTCGATGCCGAGACCTATCAAATCACGTCCGACTGACCTCAACTTTTTCACACTGATCACATTCAACATTATGGACCTACCCCAACTTCGGAATCGGATTTCGACCCGGATATCAGAAAGTCCACTTCCAGTCAAACTTCTCAAAAACCTTCAAATTTCTAACATTCGCCAAATGATTCAAAAATGACCTACGGACCTCCGAATCCACTTCCGGACGCGTTCCCAATTCCAGAATCACCATACGGAGCTATTCCTAGACTCGAAATCCCAAACATACATCGATATATATTGAATTGCACTTCAACCCAAATTTATGAATTTCTTCCAAATGCCAACTCTTACAATAGATGCCAAAACGATCTCGGGTCATCCAAAACCCAATTCGAACATACGCCCAAGTCCCAAATCATCATACGAACCTCTGGAACCTTCAAATCCCGACTCTGAGGTCATTTACTCAAAAATCAAACCTTAGGCATTCTCCCAACTTAAAGCATCCGAAATGACAATTCTCTTTCCAAATTGACTCCGAACTTCCCGAATTTCAATTCCGACCACGCGTACGAGTCATAATACCTTAAGTGAAGCTGCTCATGGCCTCAAGCCGCTGAACGACGTGCTGGAGCTCAAAGCGACCGGTCGGGTCGTTACATTCTCTCCCACTTAAACATACGATTGTCCTCGAATGTGCTAAGGACTACTTTGGAGTTGTCTGAAATCACCGTTTAACAACTCGTGCACCTACCCGTGCCACCACAACTCAGTTGAGCACATTATCTCGAGCTAATCTGAAGATTTTTCCCTTTTACTTAGCAAAATAGGCCTTAGATCTCAATTCCAACATCCGGAATTCTCTGCCAGGCCTGCTTCCATCATATGAACACCGTATCAATCTCTATGCGATGCACCAATACATGATTGCATACCTTTGCTGAATCAACACTATGCACTGCATAACTCACAAGACCATAATAATATCCCTTGATAACAATAGCCAAAATTTCACGAATCTGATGGTCACAATGCACCTCATGACATATATAAGTCTTGTATCAACTCTGGCAATGCCGCCACGACGGAAGAGATGTGTAGAAATTCATGATCAGCTGCCAAGTCAACCAATCATTGAGTTCCTCCTCTTGACGAGAACTATTACCTCATTCTGGACTGAATATTGATATTTACTCTTTAATGTGCTTCATATAAATCTGATCGCACTAATCCCAGGTCCCATAATCTCGTCTCACCCAGTACAATCTGCTCAGGCAATAAGCCACCTCAAACATTGCCAAAAGGCTCATTTGATGCCACAATGTGCCAACACGCTACCAACTCGAATGTGATACATAAGGAAAACGAACTCTGGAAAGGACTACTCAACCCACACAACTAATTAGACAACTAAAAAGGTGTTATGAACCTTCCTCAGAAAATGGAAAACAAAGCACACAAAAATAGCTATGGGGAACTGTACTCAACATCACACTGTTGCAGCGTGCAACCCGATCCAAACAATATACCCGTGTCGGCGTGCCACCCGATCCACACATAAAATCTATATAAGGAGATACTTACCGAGCTAGAATGCTCACTACTACAAAATGCCTGAATATCAACCACGAGCATGCCAAGTGCATAATACCATCCCTGGGGAGATAGATAGCGCCATACGCTGCAAAACTCAAGCACAACTAAGGTGCGATATATGATCTGAATCTCGAGAGCCATCCTGCTCACATAACACCATCGCTACACCGAACCTCAACACATATGAAATTTAATCAAGCCGTTTCACAACTCACATGGCACCATAAGTACTACATAAAATAGCCGACGACGAAATAACATCCAACGTTCGAATACTCCTCCATAAGGAGCGCTATGCGGATGAACACACCTGGCTCGATCTAGATCCCACATTCACATTTAGATCCATCCACGGGCCTCAAGACGATTCTGATCTTACCGCACTGGGCTAACAACCTTTCAAGGATTCACAATAACCCCTTTTTCCCATGACACGCAAGAACAACCGTCAAATCCGGAACAAACTTCCATAGTCCACAGCCAAATGAACCGAGCACCCTTCAAGCATAAATTATTACATTAACGATAGTACTACAATCTCCATACTTGGTTTCAATCCTTAGTCAATTAAGGACTACGTGTCACACTTATACAATCTTTCTGTAGGACACGCTCCCATGACCTTCCGCACCAGACAACGAGTCTACACATCCATACTACAGGCCACACAAACGCTATAAAGCAAATCAAGAATTCGCAATCAGTATGCAATGCCTCTCACACCTGACACCGATCTCAGATGACGCCAAAGACAATACCATCTGACTTTAGCCATCTGAGTCCCTTTCTACTCGTCCGAGTTTGTGTCATTCTTGTCAACACCGAACCCAACCTTGATCCTCAACTTCTGATTATTACGCCGCTCACTATGACTAACCATGCCACTAGGAAAACGTACAAGAATTTCATCATAACTCCTGAACCACTAATAGGGTACACACTTCTTCATAAGGAACCTTTCACTTAACTCATTTTAGGAGAACCATTGCAACACGTGGCTGAATTCCCATAACCGCAGAAAATAAAATCCTCAGGCAGTGGTTTAAACTACCATGATCCTTTCGGGATCCATCTACACATAACACACTATAATACTCGAATGCCTCCAAATAAAAATCAATTTTGGCAGCCGTCAAGCCTCGCACGTGCTGCCACAAATCACATGCATAACTCAATGCGCTGAAGAAACTGATCATTGCCACCGTCATGACTATTCAACCATTTCTAGCCGATTCGACTTCTTCTAATTTACTCTAGATTTGCCTGAGGAATAATAATAGCTCCATTCAAAACATAACGAACCCAAATCCGCACTCATCCTGAGTGACCTTGTTTCACGAGACCACATTGTCTCAAAACCCATGAACAATCTCATACCCTCCTTGTGCGCATATTCGCATCTTCAACTGGTACACCCATTCTGATAATTTCTTCATGTAGAACCGGTACACCCTTCAATGCTACACCGCAGACCGAAGATAACATAGAACACTCCAAGCCCCTTTTTCACAATTCACTGCAAAAGCTCGATGCTTAACTATGTTGCAGACTCGAAATCCTTAGACACCACACTTTAACTTTTGAATCCACTGGGACCGTTGTTGAGAGTCACCCACTCTGGCTTGGTCCCGAATATAATTGACTCCAAGGCTCTACTAGCACACGAATACCCTCTCAAAGAAACACCCGGCTGGATCACTTTCCTTGTACACCATATCTACACGAAGCATAAATCCTGAGCCTTCCTGAAGCCTGAACATGAATTAATTATGCCAATTATAGCACACATTCCTCAAATACTTTTCTCAAATCACCACTGATGTTCTCTTTCCTTAGTCGTAATAACCCATTAATATGCTGATCACTAGAAATCTCACAAGTAGATAACCATACAATCCAATCGTAGGTGGTGGGACTCTCCCACATAGCTTGAAGCTACCATTGCATAGACCTGGAACCCACCAAGATTCTTCCTTCATCGTGGACATGATCTTGCACAACGAACCCGCCAAACTCCTCGAAATCTTCCTCTTAACCATTTCATGAACACTCTGAATCACTAGCTGTGTTTACATATTCAACCTCTCACTGGATAGCCAGTAGAATTCTTCGTAAAAGCTTCATCAACGATGCAACCGTTGACCTGCTCATAGGAGATAACCCACTTGTGCAAAATTACATGCCGACATCTTCCAATGTCGCTGCACTGGGTACACTTACTATAAAATCAGTAACCCATCCTGAGCCCGTACTTATTCACCAGCTGTACAAGTTCGTTCACTCCTCATGGACATCAACTAAAGGTGAGACAATACATTCCAATCCAAAGTAATGTCGTATCCTTCTTCCTATCAAGCAACTCCTCCCCGTCGTATCCAATCTCTCCCGTATAATAGCCAATATTCTAAATTAAGTCCGTAGACCTAGTCATTGTCCACCATGAATCCCAAATCACTCTAACCTCTTCTCAAGGAGTGTAGTCATCCTACCATAACCTATATGCTACCCTACTGATAACTAGAGATTTTGACGCATTTTATACTCCTTCTTGCTTATGCTTTGAGTAGAAATTCATACAAAATAGTCCCAAACGGCTCACAAGTTGTGCTTGATTGCAGGTTTGATCATCAAAGTGACGAGATGTCAAAGATCAACTCAAAAGGAGTGAAACTTGCACAAGTGCCAATGACAAGACAAGCTCGGGAAAAACAAGCCTAGTGCGGCCTCACACCACTTTGTGCGGTCCGCACTAGGAGATTCAGAGAGGCTAACTTCCACGCTAAGAGGCAGTGCGGCCGCACTAGGTTTTGTACGGTCCGCACTAGGTTTTGTGCGGTCCAAACTGAAGGCAATGCGGCCGCAGTCGATTTAGTGCGGTCCGCAGAGCCAAGAATCAGAGAAGTTGCAATTTGGAGTTTTCAAGCCAATGCGGTCCGCAGTCCATTTTACGCGGACCCCACTAGAAGCCTCCGCGACCGCAGTCCATTCTCTGCGGTCCGCGATACCAAGATTCAGAGAGTTGTTTTTCAAGGCCAAAGCCCCAATGCGGACCGCGGTCCATTTTGTGCGGTCCGCACTAACCCCGCAGGGGCATTTTTGTCCAAATTTTTTAGCCTAGTATAAATAGCTTCTTTTTCCATTTTTAGGGAATCAGATATTGTAATTAAGCTGCTGCACTCGTGGTTTCGACTTTCTAAGCCATTTTGGGCAATTTTAGCTACTTTTAATCATTGAATCTTGTTATTTAACATAGTCATTAATAAATATGAGCTTGTCTTCATTTATTTCTTGCTTTTCTTCTTTAATTATGAGTAGCTAGAACCATAAGCTAGGGTTGTGGCTCAACCCTAGTGTGGGTAATTGATGGGTCTTGTAATTTAGGGCTAAATTGATTATGGGTGTTTGTTATTTGGGCCAATGTCATGGTTAATCTCTGAATTAGTGGTTGCAAACACTAGTTTGTGTTGAGTTGACTTGAGCTCTTTTTGAGAAAGAGAGCCTAAGTCTCCGAAATTGGTCTAACAATGAATTGGGCGTACTCAAGAGATTGATAGCCCCAATTAAAGCGTTAAACCTCGAGAGAGTAATACCCGAATTGAACCCTAGTTGCTTGTGCAAATTTGCATACCCAATTGGTCTTGAGAAAGCGAATTCGGGAAAAATCACTCGAACCACCGAGAGGTGTAAAGTGGGTAAAGTCGTGCAACGGTTATAACATAATCCCCAAACATGTCAAACGTGCCTTAGATTCAAGTACCCCTCAATTGACAACCTAGGCGGTAGTCACTACCCTAGTGCCTTTTAAACCTATTTGAACAACTCGTAGCATTATAACTCTTAGCATAATTTAGTTGCAATTACCATTTGTAGATTGATAATAGTAGAAGTAAACAAAAACCCCAAAAATGAATAGAAGTGCAATTAAGAACACATACACAATTCTACACTAGATAGATACTAGATTCCAATTTCTAGCTCTCTGTGGATATCGATCCCGACCCAAAATCGGGTAAAAGTTGCTCCGACCCTCTCTTGCTACTTAAATCGGGTAAAAGATCAATGTATGTGTTGGAGTTGAAACCATTACCTCCACACCTCAGGTATGAATTCTTGGGCTCTAATTCAACTTTACCAGTTATTCTTTCCTCTTGTCTTACTAACATGCAGGTAGATGCAACATTGGCGGTGCTCAAAAGGCAGAAAAAGGCAATTGGATGGACTCTAGATGATATTCGGGGAATAATCCCCGCATTCTGTATGCACAAGATTATTCTAGAAGATGATGGATAACCCTCCTTGGAACATCAAAGGAGGTTGAATGAGGCAATGCAAGAAGTTGTGAAAAAAATGGTGATCAAGTGGTTAGATGCCGGTGTGGTGTATCCTATCTCTGACAGCTCATGGACTTCTCCTGTGCAATGTGTGCCTAAGAAGGGTGGTATGATCACGGTGACCAATGCTAATAATGAACTTATTCCAACCCGGGCAGTGACCGAATTGAGGGTGTGCATGGACTACCGCAAGCTGAACAAGGTGACCCGCAAGGATCACTTCCCATTGCCTTTCCTGGATCAGATGCTTGATCGTCTTGCTAGGCGTGCCTTCTATTGTGTCTTGGATGGTTATTCGGGGTACAATCAAATTTTGATAGCTCCAGAAGATCAGGAGATGTTAGACAACCAGAAGAAAATCCTCGACAACCAGAAAAAGCTTGTTGAGGTAGTTGATTCACACAGCAAGGCTCTCAAGGAGCTTGCTAGGGAGCACAAGAAGCTGAGGAAGACACGGGCCTCAAAGGAGTCCATGAAGGAGCTGAGAGCGGATATTGACAGACTGAAGGCAGATCACCTGCCTTTAGATTTACTACTCCAGGACCCAGTACCAGCAAAGCATCCCAAGCCGGAGCAGTCACAGAGGCCTCCCAAGAGGAGGAGGATGATACCTAGAGCTGATGATGCAGTCATCCAGCTGGCAGACCCACATGAGACATCCTCCAGTCAGCCAAAGGGTGCACTACCTCAGGAGCCTGTCCAGGTCCAGGCCGGGGTTCCAACAGCAGAGCAGCAGGACACAGGGAACCAGTCTGAGGTTCCCGAGCACATTGAGGACCCTAGGACCACACATGATCCCATGCAGACAGACATGCCATAGCGAGTTTTCTTATATCCTTATTCCTCTCTCTTTTTGATGCTTTATTTAGACTAGTTGGCATTGGGGACAATGCCAGCTTTCATTTGACGGGGTAGGCCCTACATTTTGGATGATTGTATATATTTAACAATTTTTATGCTTTCTTGATTTTTCATCTTTGGTTTGTATATATTTTTAACATTTAGCTACATTTCTCGCACTTTTATTTTACTTTGGGTCTGTATATAAAGTTATGTTACATTGTAGATATTCATCCCATCTATTGTATATTCGACAAATCCCCTCTTGTATATATTCATTTTACTTTCCGCAAATTTTTCGTTTTTAGCTTCTTAGTTGTGATTCTTAGCTTCTTGTTTTGAAATTTGCAATAAGCCTTTGGTTTTCTTAATGCCACGATTCTTTCCAAAGGTGAAGTGTTATGTGAACCAGGTGGCTCTTCCCAATGATAGATGGCGTGACAACCTTCTTAAGGGTTTGAGTCCGTTTTTCTTTTTGTTTTTGGTAGTTAATAGTTAAGGGTACCTCAAGCAAAGCTTAACTTGGGCCTAGCACAATTGCCTTTGATCTTATGGTTAAAAACAAGTTGTTGTGTTTAGGATGGTGAAAGTCGTGACCTTGAGACTCTTGTGTCGGCCGATAATCATCAAGTGGTTTTTTGGGACCATTGTGAGCTTGAATCTTATCTAAGGTCGTTGTGGGCCACCGACTCTGTGTCTTTAGCAATCCCATAGCTTGTGTGGTGAGTAATCGTATTGCAAGTCCATGTCCCGAGCCATTGGTCTAGAACTTGCCCTGAATATTTGTTGAGGCAAAATCCTAAGTGAATTTTGACTTGAGACATGATTATAGGCTCTCCTTGGTCCAAATGATAGCTTGAACACTTCCATAACCTACCAATGATAAAATCCCTAGTCAACCCTTTTGAGCCTTAGACCTTTTTCCTTCGATAACCATAATACAAGCCTATACCCGTTTTAAAAGATACCCTCTCTTGGCACCCGATCTTTCCTTTAGCACATGGCAAAAGTATATGTTTGGGGGAAGAGACGGGGATTGCAACAAAGTGGTAAAAAGGCACAAAAATGAAGAAAAGGAAAGGCAATGAAAAAGAAAGAAAAGCAAAAAGACAAAAAGAAAGTTCAATGTGAAAAAGAATAAAAAGGGATTCAAAGAAAAACAAAGAATGAAAGGTGTGGAAAGTTGAAAAAGAAGAAAGGTTTGAAATGCATAAGAAAGTGTGACAGTGTCTCCCTAACCCCTTAGGAATAAGTGAAACGACTCAAAGAGTCAAGTGAATGGATGCCAAATGAATCAAAAGAAGTGCTTAAGGGAAGATGGAACCTACTTATACCAAAACATTTCCTACCCTGAACCAAAAGCCTTCGCAATGTCTCCACAAAAGCCCTATATGATCTTGAGTTGAATGAAGCTTACATTAGTGGATACTTACATAAGGGGCAAGCATATGGTACCTAAAGCCGGACTTGTGACTCTTTTTCTTGAGAGAGATGAGTGAATTCCCATTATCCTCGTTTTGAGTGACATTATCTTAAAGGTGAGGATTGCTTAGGGAGAGTTGAGGATGTGTGAGTTTGGGTTCCACAATAACCAAAGTAATAGAAAAGAGTTCTTTGATGTGTTGAGTCAATTCTTGATGCTCTTGTGTCGCACTTGATCCATGGTGTTTTAAAAAGAGTAAATGTGTTAATGATTCATGTGTATTGAGGGCAATTGTTAGTCCCAATTGAGGCTAGTTGAGGTTTCTTTAGGACAACTAAAAATTTCTTGGTTTTTCCCTTAAGGGGTGGGTCTTATTTAGTTTGCTTGAGGACAAGCAAAAGCTTAAGCTTGGGGGAGTTGATAACTAGAGATTTGACGCATTTTATACTCCTTCTTGCTTATGCTTTGTGTAGAAATTCATACAAGATAGTCCCAAACGGCTCACAAGTTGTGCTTGATTGCAGGTTTGATCATCAAAGTGACGAGATGTCAAAGATCAGCTCAAAAGGAGTAAAACTTGCACAAGTGCCAAAGACAAGACAAGCTTAGGAAAAACAGGCCCAGTGTGGCTGCACACCACTTTGTGCGGTCCGCACTAGGAGATTCAGAGAGGCTAACTTCCAGGCTAAGAGGTAGTGCGACCGCACTAGGATTTGTGCGGTTCGCACTGAAGGCAATGCGGCCGCAGACGATTTAGTGCGGTCCACAGAGCCAAGAATCGGAGAAGTTGCAATTTGGAGTTTCAAGCCAATGCGGTCCGCAGTCCATTTTATGCGGACAGCACTAGAAGCCTCCGCGGCCGCAGTCCATTCTCTGCGGTCCGCGATACAAGGATTCAGAGAGCTCTTTTTCAAGGCCAAATCCCCAGTGCGGACCGCGGTCCATTTTGTGCAGTCCGCACTAACCCCGCAGGGGCATTTTTGTCCAGATTTTTTAGCCTAGTGTAAATAGCTTCTTTTTCCATTTTTAGGGAATCAGATATTGTAATTAAGCAGCTGCACTCGTGGGTTCGACTTTCTAAGCCATTTTGGGCAATTTTAGCTACTTTTAATCATTGAATCTTGTTATTTAACATAGTCATTAATAAATATGAGCTTGTCTTCATTTATTTCTTGCTTTTCTTCTTTAATTATGAGTAGCTAGAACCATAAGCTAGGGTTGTGGCTCAACCCTAGTGTGAGTAATTGATGGGTCTTGTAATTTAGGGCTAAATTGATTATGGGTGTTTGTTATTTGGGCCAATGTCATGGTTAATCTCTGAATTAGTGGTTGCAAACACTAGTTTGTGTTGAGTTGACTTGAGCTCTTTTTGAGAAAGAGAGCCTAAGTCTCCGAAATTGGTGCAACAATGAATTGGGCGTACTCAAGAGATTGATAGCCTCAATTAAAGCGTTAAACCTCGAGAGAGTAATACCCGAATTGAACCCTAGTTGCTTGTGCAAATTTGCATACCCAATTGGTCTTGAGAAAGCCAATTCGGGCAAAATCACTCGAACCACCGAGAGGTGTAAAGTGGGTAAAGTCGTGCAATGGTTATAACATAATCCCCAAACATGTCAAACGTGCCTTAGATTCAAGTACCCGTCAATTGACCACCTAGGCGGTAGTCACTACCCTAGTGCCTTTTAAACCTATTTGAACAACTCGTAGCATTATAACTCTTAGCATAGTTTAGTTGCAATTACCGTTTGTAGATTGATAATAGTAGAAGTAAACAAAAATCCCAAAAATGGATAGAAGTGCAATTAAGAACACATACACAATTCTACAATAGATAGATACTCGATTCCAAGTTCTAGCTCTCTATGGATATCGATCCCGACCCTAAATCGGGTAAAAGCTGCTCCGACCCTCTCTTGCTACTTAATTAGTAGTGCGGAGTAGGCCGTGATTACCTACCACTCGCCCACTTTGGTCAAACTCACTCCTTTAGGCAACTACTCGACTCCTGTTTCCTCACACTTGGCCTCCTAGAAGTTTAACCACAACAAGGCACCTCCCATATGACCTTCCTCCTACTTCACTGCCCAGTTTTTGCTTTAAATTAATTTCTATCTCTGTAGCATTTGAACCATTAGATCGCTAACAACTTTAAACCCCTTAAAAGATCATATTTCTCGAGCCATCAACACCAGGAACACCTATTCAAATCCTTAACTACCGCACACCATGATCTCTGATAGCCGCTTCTCCGGTACTATTTCACACTTCCCTACCCCAACGGAGTTTTGACGAAGACCATTACACCAGCGAACTTAACACATTCGATCAAGGGCGATGACACCAAATTATTGATGAAAATTCCTTCACCCTTGAAAATACCAAGTCTAGTTACTCCATCAATCCAAACCCGAACATTTATAGTCCTATTGCCTTTTATCTGCCGAAAATAAATACCGAATCTCTGAATCATGCACCGAGTAAACCTCCTTTCAGGTCATTCACTGCCCCGACACATAAACAAGCATCCTACAACCACATTAATACTGTGCGATACCAACTCATGAGCATCATAGCAACCTGGGCATAGCCTTAAAGCTCTTAGAGGTACAACTACTGAGCTGAAATGACAGAATATCCTTCCGCAGGGCAACGACAATAGCCCAATCAATTACGCAGGGAGAAACATCCTGCACCACATTCGTAGTACCATTACGATTCCTCAATTCCCGATCGATAGCAAGCGCTTCACATCGCATAAGATTGAATAGAAAGAAATAAAGGCATAATCCTCAAAGGAATCAAATTCCACGATGAGGAATCAAGAAGGGAAGTGCTCATAACAGCCCTGTAGCCTCTTGAAGATAAGCACACACGTCTACATACCGATCTGCAAGACTCTACTAGACTTGCTCATGACTCATGAGACCGAAGTGAACCCAGTGCTCTGATATCATGCTATCATGACCCAAAATCCGTTAAAAGGTCGTGATGGCGCCGGACACCACTGTCAGGAAAGCCAACACCAAATAGTTAATTTAGTTCTCATTTTTAGTATTTTTTTTGAAATCATAATTTCCTTCAATTAAATAATAAGCAATGAACTTCACAAAGTAAATAATAATATTTTTAACAAGTTTCAATACTGAATAATCCCATAGTCATCCCTGAACCCGGTGTCACAAGTGCAAGCATTTACTAGGAATTTAAAATACAATACAATAACTGTCCGGAATACAAATTTGGACAGAAAAAGAAATACAACTACTCTGAAGGAGACTCTGCTAGCTGCGGATCGTCTCATAAGATGCAACTCACCTGAGTCCCCGTGTCAACCACGCTGTTGCGCCCACAAGGCCACTAGCCATACATGTGTCTGTATAACAAAATGTACAGCAAGTGTAGAATGAGTACGAAAATGTGTACCCAGTAAGTATCCAGTCTAACCTTGAAGAAGTAGTGAAGAAAGGTCGACTCCGACACTTACTATGTCCAACAATAATATACCGATAATATGATAACTTATGGATTTTATAAGGCGACTGTAAACTCAATAACATGAAGCAGGTAAACAATTCTTTTGTTTATAGGGTATTTCCAATTTATTTTCATCTTCTAACAATTTATATCTCCGGCCAATGAGGCCAAATCAATTATCAATAATTCCAAAACAACAAATTAAGTCATGCGCAAATCATGTCATGGTCGTACGGCCCGATCCAACATAATATTTAAACTGTGCAGTTGCACTGCCGAGGGTTGAACGGCGCGAACCATTCTTGTCCACAATATCTACATACATATTTATTATTTCCTTTAGCATCAACTTTTTCTTCAAAAAAATCCCATGCCCGAGATCGTTTTTCCTTTGTCTTGTAACTGTCGAGTGAGTAGTTGTAGCAGTAGACTCAGAACCTCTACTTTCATCAACCACTTGATCAATTTTATCATATTCAGCCATGTGAAGTGAATGAAGAATATAACTTACAGTCTTAAACGAGTTGAATGAAGCAAAGCAAGACGAAGTCAGCACTCCTCGCTCTTGACCTAAAAATTATGGCTGGAAAGAAATCAATTTAAATAAGATCCTTATCCAACAATACTTTTATAATAAAAATCAAAAAAAAAATTTGAACAAAAAAAAGTCACAGTAAATCAATATTTAAATTGATCTGAAGCTTCATTTGGACATGTCATTAACAATCTCAACTGAGACTGTCTTGTAGCCAAAAAAAAAATGCAGTAAAATCTTCCTTTTCATATTCTGTGGCAGTACAAAGGATGAGCCAAAGAATTCACCATCATAAAGGATTCAGTTAACATTCAAAGCTGCAAGTACTTATGTTTTTAACTGGACATAACCTAGAAAAAGCACCCAGCCTTAATGATTGGCAATATTATCGCAATCTTGCAGGTAAGAACTCATTATAAAGCCTCATTGTTCACCTCAAGCAATCATTTAGCAAATGAAGCCATCTACGAGTTCCCAAAAGCAAACAGAGCGAGAAAAAGCTCAAAAGTATCTAAGACAACTTTCTCTAAACACAAATTGAATATTGAGAAAAATCACTATTTCACGTGTAATATTGCTCAAACAATTGTTCTTTATTAAGTAACATTTTACTAGTATTTAAAATACTGAAATCAAGTGACACTGAAACACTGCAACTATGAGAAATCGAAAGTGTGACTAAACTGTAAATCTATATTGTATAATCCTAATTCCTAGGGGCCTTTCCACCTACTGGACTTCAATTTATCGCTGTTAGGCCAACAAGGCAGAGCATACGCCAGCCTCATGATTAACCAGTGATTAGAAGCAACCCAATCACCGTTCCCCATAATGCCAGCTCAGAAATTAAAATCTTACTCCATCAGAAGAAAAAGAAACAAATCTACCATTATATGCCTTGTCATAATCTAACAGAGAAATCAAATATCAAGAAAAGATATTGAGAAGGTAAAAGTGGAATACCTGTGAAAGAAGAACCTGTGAAGCGGCGCTCAAGAATAAGGGAAGAGGAAATAATAGTATAAGGGTATATTTGTCTTTTTAGTATATCTTATCGGTTTATCGATAAACCGATAACCATAGAGGACAAAATCGAAATCGAAATCGATAACTCGATAAGAAAAATTTCGAAATCGATAAACCGATAACAAATAACCGATTCGATTTATCGATAAACCGATTTGAGTGCACACCCCTACTGTGCACTACCGAGGGTTGAACGGCGCGAACCATAGATGCATCTAATTACCCCGCTCGCGAATCATACATGCGACGCGTTCAAACATAAATTTAAGGAATTACCCCGCTCGCGGATCATACTTGTGACACGGTCAAATATAAATTTAACGAATTACCCCGCTCGCGGATCATACTTGCCACGTGGTCAAATATAAATTTATCATTAAATCATAACCCTTTCTTGATTCTTTTCATTATAAAGAAAATTCAACTTGAAGATTTTAAATCCTTAAAAATTCTCAATTTAGTTCCATGTGATACAATTAACAAATATAATCAAGTAACAGTGTCCACAAAGCATGGTGTGAACCTAAACTTACCCGAACATAAACAGGAATAGTAGCTATGTACGGACTCTTGTCACCTTGTGCGTACGTAGCCCCCACAAATAGAAGCACATATTGAATTATTTCACCTATGGGGTAAATTCCCTCTTATAAGGTTATAAAGGAGACTTACCTCGCTCCGAAGCTCCATAACCGGCTCCCAATCCATTCAAGCAACTCAAATCGATGCCAAACGCTCCAAAAATAGTCAATAAATGAGCGAATCCATAAATATATACTCAATTACTCATTTTAATCATATTTACAATAAATTCCCAACTCCGCTTGAAAATTCGATAAAATCACCCCCGGGCCCACGTGCATGGATTTCGAAAATTTCCGAAGATAAACTTTACCCATAACCACGAACTCATATATAAAATTTGTTTCCAATTCCATGCCCAAATTCGTGGTCAAAATCCAAAAATATCAATTACTAGGTTTCTTCCAAATCCCACGATTTCTACTAATTTTCATGCTTGAATCCATAATAAAACCATGTATTTTACTTACAAGAGGTGGGATTAACTTACCTTGACATAAATGATGAAAAACCCCCAGTTAGCCCTCCAAAAATCGTCCAACCAAGAGAGAGTGGAATAAAATGGGCCAAACCCCCGCTTTAAAGAAACCTCACTGCCCAGCGATCCTCGCACCTGCGGTCACTTGACCGCTTCTGCGGTTCCGCAGGTGCGGGAAATGATCCGCTTCTGCAGAGATGCCCCCAGCTGCCCGCTCCGCTTCTACGCCTTCTCTTCCGCAGGTGCGGTCTCGCTTCTGCGGTGAAATGACCACATCTGCGGTCTCAGCACCTCCCCACCAAAATCGCACCTGCGCCCTTCTTGGCCAGTTCTGCGGCTCCGCACTTGCGTCCCAAACCTCGCAGGTGCAGTTACACCAGAAGGCAGCTGCTTCAGCCGTTTTTCCAAGTCCAAACTCGATCCGTTTACCATCCGAATTCACCCGAGGCCCTCGGGACCTCGACCAATTATACCAACACACCTCAAAACACATTACGAACTTAGTTGAGCCTTCAAATCACATCAAACAACGCTAAAACCATGAATCGCACTCCAATTCAAGCTTAATGAACTTTTGAACTTCAGACTTCTACATTCGACGCTGAAACCTATCGAATCACGTCCGACTGACCTTAAAATTTGCACAGCGGTCACATTTGACTTTACGGACCTAATCCAACTTCCAGAATCGGATTCCGACCCCGATATCCAAAAGTCCACTTCCGGTCAAACTTCTCAAAAACCTTCAAATTTCTAACTTTAGCCAAATGACTCGAAAATGACCTACGGACCTCCGAATCCACTTTCAGACATGCTCCCAATTCCAGAATGTAGGCATGGTAACTCGTGGATTCGGTGATATTGAATTGCACTTCAACCCAAATTTATTAATTTCTTCCAAATGTCAACTCCCACAATAGACGCTGAAATGCTCCTGGGTCATCAAAAACTCGATCCGAACATACGCCCAAGTCCGAAATCATCATACGAACATGCTGGAACCTTCAAATCGTGATTCTGAGGTCATTTACTCAAAAATCCAACTTTAGTCAATTCTCCCAACTTAAAGCTTCCAAAATGAGAATCCTCTTTCCAAATCGACTCCGAACTTCCCGAATTTTAATTCCGACCACGCGTACGAGTCATAATACCTGAAGTAAAGCTGCTCATGGCCTCAAACCACTGAACGATGCGCTAGAGGTCAAAACGACCGATCGGGTCATTACAATCAACTAATTCCTACGTGGGGCATTTCTACAAGTAGGCTTATTATGTTCACCATGCCCACATATACTACACGTATGTTGACTCTTCTTCTGAAGCAATTTACTTAATGTCTTATCACACTTCTTCTTTTGGCCTTACAAGAGGTCTCTTCCATTTGGGTGGTAAGACAACTTCCTCTAATATATGTGCTGGTATATTCCATTCACTTCGATCAGGGAGAGGATACACAGGCACCTCGTATGCCATTATAACAGACTTTGGTTTGTAATAGTCCGAGCAATAATCATCCGGCATTAGAAACTTGCTTTTCAAGACAGCCCAAGCATGTAGGCATGGTAACTCGTCAACTTGGAACCACCCATAACTGCAATTTTTCTTTAGGAGGCAAACAATGTAATACCTTCCTTCTTCATTCACCATGTGCAAGTGTTCAGTCGATAGTACAACCTACATTAAACGGAGAAACATTAGTTTTGGACATCTGTATAAAACATGTATTTGTCCATGAATACATGGCGTACACACAGTATACATGAATACATGATATGAACATTTAAAATACACCGAATACAAACACTGAAATAAATAGAATATAAATAGTGAATACATTTTTTTTGAAATACAGTAAAATACTCTAAATACAAATAGAAATACGGTGAATACAACCAATGAAATATACTGAATACAACAGTAATAACATGTATTAGGAATAGCTAAAATATTGTTAATACAAACACATTTGAATACACTGAATACAAAATAGTGAATACATTATAACTGAAACATTGAATATAATGAATGCGACAGTGAAAACCATATATTGATGCACACTGAATACAACAGTTAAATACAATTGTTAAATACAACTGAATAAAAGCAGTAGGTTTATTAAGATATATGCGGGCAATATGTTAATATTACAGGTTGTATCCGGCATAATACATGATGTATTCATATATCTTAATTTGTCAATGCAAGTAATTATAAAAAAATTACCGTCATACGTGTAAACAGCGCATCATTCAATGTAAGAATCTCTTGATATTTTTTCCTAAGCATTGTGTACGTGTGTAAAGCTTCTTTGTTATTGCTGCAATTCCAACGTCCAAACATCTTTCTAACTTCTTCTAGGAAGTCATATATTGGCAATTCTCTTGCTGATACAAGTGCCAAATTGATTGACTCAATAATATTTGACGTCATAGTCCATCCCCGGTTAACAGGTGCATACAACCTAGCCCGCTTTTCGTATCCAGCTAATTCCAACTAATCTTTTACCCGAATATCCACCTTCTCCACCTTTTCTATTAGACTATCAAATTCATACTGGTGTATGCTCTTCCATTGAAAAGTATACCTTGCTTAACTTCTCATGACTCTTTTTGAATTTTTTGTATAAATTGTTCCATAGATGCCATAGACAAGCAAAATAGGGTACAATAGGATACACTCTGGATACATATTTGATAATGCTCTCATTCCTATCTGAAATGATGCACATGTTTTCACGTTCTCTATAAGCTACTTAAATTGCTCAAAGAACCACAATCAAGCAGTGTCATTCTCTGAATCAACTACACCATATGTTAGTGGCAGTATATGTCCTGTAAATGCAATTGCATACAGACAAAAAAAATCATTACAACTGTATTAAATAATCAAATTAGCATTTTCTATGTTAGTCTAACTTGTATGTTGTTTTAATTGTCTAACCTGCACCATCCAACGTGCTAGCCAAAACGAATGTCCATGTGTATGCTGATTTTATGTGGCTTCTATCCACAACGACGATGGGTCTACAGTAATCGAATCCTTGTATAAAAGCATACAACGATATGTACAAATACATGAACTCATTTTTAGGAGATTTTCCTATTCTAATATGTGAACCA
This sequence comes from Nicotiana attenuata, assembly GCF_001879085.1. NCBI lineage: Eukaryota > Viridiplantae > Streptophyta > Magnoliopsida > Solanales > Solanaceae > Nicotiana > Nicotiana attenuata. The sequence continues at coordinate 42,412,696 of NC_031989.1, forward strand.
GGATAAGTTATATCCAGTGTATATAAGTACCCTGGTAATTTAATTAGCTGGTTCACCTTTAAGGAAATTCACTGCCTTTTCTCTAGCGCAACATGCCAACATGTAACTAACATCGACACCAAAGTCTGATTTCACATAATCAATTATATCATTTGGTGTGTATTTTCTCTTATGATTAATAAACTTGGACCTTATCATTTCCCTATTTAACCTACTGGTTGCTTGACGTTGCTCATACACTTTATCCTTCAATGGACATGTATGATTATCATTGAACTCCCTCACTTTGAACACTTGGTGATTTGTTAATACTAGAAGCCTTAAATTTACATTCACAATGCTCGGAAATACATAACAAGATATAGCTGCAAATACATTCGTGTTACAAATACAATTGGTTATGTATGAATACAATATATACAGACCACGGCAGGTTAATGTTGAATACAGTTGTATAAACGGGGCATTATGCCTATATGAATACAGTTGGAAATTACTCCTACAACTGATTCGGCTAATCGTTTTCTAACCCAGACACACAACATTTTCATTTTTCAACAAAGTTTTGAATATAGAAACATACAATGTAATACAATGTATGTTACATGAAGATAACATATAATATGTTGAATATATTGTATACAATAGTGTATTATGAATACACTAATATAAATGGTTCACTTCTTCTATAACTATTTCAGCACATTCTATTAAAAACACCGATACAGAAATATACTACGAAAGACAGCAAATATTATGAATACAACATAATATATGATGTATTCATAATATGCTGCTATGCATGAAGTATAAAACTATTACGAATACACAAACATACGATTGAATATAATATATATTATGAAGTTGTAGTAGAAAACTCAAACCTGATAGCATTTGACCTACAACCCGGAATTGAAACCTTTCAGCAATTGCATATTGCTCCATCACGCCTTCAATGTGGACTTATCCTTATATACTTGTCCAGGCATAACCTCTTTTTGATTAGTATTTGAAATAATCAAATCCTTTTTCAGTTCGAAAACTTCAATTGATTCATCTGAGTTTAAAGACGCAAGTGCAAGTGTATCAACTTTATTAAATGTATTCACATCATTTGTAGAGTCAAGTTGCATTATGTCACTTTGAATTAAACTTCCTCCATCTACAATTTCCTTATCCAATGTAGTTATACACAATGGATACATCCCGAATTTTCTGTTCTCCTTTTTAACTCACACTGAAACCCATGTCGTTGTGTATTTTCATAGGCGTGCAATTTCCTTCCACTTTGTATTCAATTTTAATTGACTGGGAGCTCAAATCTATGTCAAGTCGCTTGGAAATTGAAGCAACTAAATCATTGTATGACGCATACTCCTTTATCAATATCTCCTCAATCGGATAATCGACATAATAATTTTCAATATTTTACTTCCCAGAATGACGAATTAGCACTGTTAAGCTTGCCATCTAGTAATCGAATTACTAAATATTTCTGTAGATACTTGTATCAACTTTGGGTAGAATTTTTTTTGTTAATGACGGTCAAATCAAAACCTCGAACTATATTAGAAAAAAATTGACCGAATCTCTGAAGCTCTGCAGATTGTGTCTTGTTGAAGCTGAATATCCAATGCTCTATTTTTTGTGTGTAGCGTCTAAAAAATCATTCTAATTCATTGGGTTGATAATGAGGCGTGTTATAATTGATTTTGTTGAGTTATATTGGGTGTGTATCACGTTAATTGATCCTCTTTCCATTATTATATAGTTGGAGAGACCTATGTTTAAGATGATTGTCGTTACTGTATTCATGAATACATGGCGCGAATACATATGAATACAGAGCGAATACACTACCGTAACAACTAAATAGTAGCTATAGGAAGTAATTATGTATATGGTAGCTATAAGAAGTTATAAGGCAACTAAACAATAGTGATTTCTGAAAATTCCTATATGATCCAGTGGTCTAGTGGTAGAATAGTAGGTTTGAAATTTTTTGAAATAGCGATCTAAAATATGTTATAGTACTTTATAACACAAAAGCGAAGTCAGAATTTAAAATTTATAGATTCTAAACTTGCTACCAAACTCATAGCTCATTTTAGTTACTGTATTTATAATCAAATATTTATACATATTTGATATATTGCCTAGTACAAATACTTAGGTCGAAGCAAAAGCTAATGGATTTGTCCGAACCCATATGTAAAATGTACCTGCACCCTTATTATAATACTTTTGAAAATTCATGATTTTAAATATGTCATTTATTGTTAGACAAATAGCCAATCAGATTAAATGTTTATTTTTTCTATCCAGTATACATAGTTATACATTAATTATATATGTATTATACATCTGGCAGTTAATTTTAATTTAATAGATTAAGTGGGTGGCTACTTGGGTTAATTCTTCTAGTATGTTTATATGATATTTATATGGTTATTAAAACCTATCATTGAAAATCTATACTATATTGAAAGCACGAAGCCCTTATCGAAATGCTGATCGACTTTTTTACCCTTCGTAAGTGTATTCTATGGTTGATAAAATTGTAATTGTAAACACTAATTATTTTTCTGGAAAAGAAAACCAAAAACTGTCGTTTGTTGCCTTTTTCAGTTGAGTACAACTTATTCTTATTTAGGCTTTGGATTCATTATAAAATTTGGATTTTTCTATCAATTAAGGTTACTAATTAATGCTACGTCCTATTTTGTCTAGGTATTTATTTACCGTAAAAATGGTAATAATAATTAAATTTGATTATGGGATTCTAAAAATATGTGATCTATTTTTATGCTAGTTGTTAAGCAGTTGATGCTATGTGGAAGACTTAGAAGCGAGATAAGAGCTTAAAAACAAGATGTTAATCAAACCGAATAACTGTCAATTGGGGCCTCGAGCTCGCCTATTCGGGGGTCTCGGGGTCGAGTCGGGTGCTCGGTTGGGAGCTATCCGGGGTAATCGATGGGCGACTAACAGTTGGGATAAAATCAATGACGGCTCTTTATGGCCAATATTAAGCAGTAAATGATGAACAATAAATAGAACACAATGAATGGAAGAAATAAATGAAGTAATGAACTCAAGAGAATGTGTTAGAGAGCAGAGAGAATGTTTGTATATTTTAGTATTGAGCATCAGATGTTTACAAAATGGCAAGGATCCCCTTTATATATGAAGAGGAATCTCCACACAGTACAAGATGCATTAATTATAAAGATATGGGGCAGGTATAGCCACCTAATGCCTTGATTCATTTTGAGACTAGTCCACTAGGCTTTGTCAGCTCTAGTCACGTGCCTTGGGAACGCCACCTTGAGTCGCCGAGACCGGTGATTCACATTGTCCCGGGGCCGGTCATTACTCATAACGTATCGAAGTCAAACTCTCTCGAAATCGACCGTCGAGGATTCTCGGAGTCGAACACTGGAAGCCCTCGAGATGTCGTGATGCTCGTGAAATCGGGCCATCGATTTCTACCGTATACAGTATTCTTTTGTTTTGTTTAGGTATACGATTCACTAAGTTTTCTTTGTTTGGAAAAAAACAAAAAATTGCCATGTCTTTTCTTTGTTTAGGGATTTACTATTCTATTTTTTTTTGTAGAGGAAAACCAAAATATTGCCATTTTTTAGAATACAGATTTATGTTATTTAGGTTTAGGTCCTTTTCTTTGTTTCGGTTTGGCATTGACTAATTTTCTTGGTGGAAAAACTAAAAAATTTAGGACTGAGGCATAACTTTTACTGTTTTTGTTGAATTGATTGTGTCTAAATATTTTTTGACTTATTTTTTCTTTGTTTAGATTTACGATTCCCTTGTCTTTTGATTTCTTTTACCAAAACTGCAAAATGCAGCAATAATATCACTTTAAGTTTAGGATTAATTTAGCAATTATAATTTTACTTACGTTGAATTTTAAACTTTTAAACCAAATCCATTTAGTATAAAGAGGAGCTCATTATTTCATTAAAAGAATCTTGAGAGTGTCGGCGAAAGTAAAATTGATAGTGCTTTGAGGTAAATTTTATAACCTTTAGTTTGTTCTGGAAGTTATGTAATTCTTCATAGATAATTGTAATATTAAATGTTGTCATGTCGTGATTATTGTGTACAATATCTCTGTGATGATCCGACCAGTCGTCTCATGAGTTACCGTTCCGTTTCCCCAATTTTTGCTTCTTTATGCTTCGTTATCCGTGTTTTATGTGATCAAGTTGTTTAGTTTGCGTTCGGATTGGATTTGGTAAGAAATGAGACACTTAGTCTCTTTGAAGAAGGTTTAAGTTGGAAAAGTCAACCGGATGTTGACTTATGTGTTAGAGAGCTCGAATGTGAGTTCCGATGGTTCGGTTAGTTTCGGGAGGTGATTTGTGGCTTAGGAGCGTGATCGGAATTGGTTTTGGAAGTCCGGTATAGAATTAGGCTTGAATTGGCGAAGTTAGTATTTTGCCGATTTCCGGTTGGTAGGTGAGATTTTGATCCGAGGGTGGGAATGGAATTCCGAGAGTTGTTGTAGCTTCGTTATATGATTTGGGATGTGTGTGCAAAATTTCAGGTCATTCGGACGTGGCTTGGTTGGATTTTTGATCGAAAGCGTATTTCGGAAGTTTTTAGAAAACATAGGCTTGAATTCGATGAATTTTGGATAATTTGATGTTGTTTGAGGTGTTTTGAGGATTGGAGCAAGTTTGAATAAGGTATTGGGTCATGTTGGTGCTTTTGGGTGAGGTCCCGGGGGCCTCGGGGTGATTTCGGATGGCTAACGGGAAGAGTTTGGACTTGAGTGATTGCAGATTTCTGCTGCTTCTGGTGTATTCGCACCTGCGGTTTGGGGACCGCAGGTGCGTATCGCAGATGCGTTGATATAGTCGCAGAAGGGAGGCCTGGAACCGCAGATGCGGAAAAGGGACCGCACCTGCGGAGCCGCAGATGCGGCGAGTGGACCGCAGATGCGGTTGGGTCCGTTAAGTGAAATTCCGCAGATGCAGGGAGATGACCGCAGAAGCGGGTTCTGGACCGCAAATACGGTTATGACTGGGCAGAAGGTATATATAGTTCTTCTTCGTGATTTTTGAAGGGTTTATTCATTATTAACTTCGGACTTAGAGTTTTTGGGCGATTTTGAAGAGAGATTTCAAGGGAACTTCGATAAGGTAAGGATTTTGGACCTAAAAGACATTTCTATGGTAATATTTCACGGATTGGGACTAAAATTTAAGGAATTTATGGACAAAAATGGAGGTTTAGGGCTTGAGTTTAAGAGAGTTTAAATTGGAAAATTGAAGGGTCAATTGGACTCCGATTCTTGTGAGTTTTATATGTATGAACTCGTGGGGAGACGAGGAATCTGATGATGTAAAACTTTTTGAGTTTCTAGAGGTGGGCCCGGGGCTCGAGTTTTGCTAATTTCGGGATTTTTGATACTTTTCAATTGTTTTCGCTTGGGCTTTGTTCCCTTAGCATATTGTGACGTATTCGTAGTGATTTTGGTTAGATTCGACGCGTGTGGAGGCAGATTCGAGGTGAGTAATGATGTTAAATGATGTCTGAGGGTTTGAAACCCCGAATTTGCACATCGTAGTGCTATATTGAGGTGACTTGCACGCCGGATAGCGAGCGTGGGGTAGAGCACCATTAGGGATTGTGACTTGGTTCGTCCCGATTTATAAATTTACCGCTTATTTGACTGAATCTTATTTGCTATCATCATGATTTGGGCTAATTGCCATATTTTGGCTTCGTGCCAACTATTTGAGTCCTTCGGGGATTTTGACTGACTTTTCCTCACTTCACTTGTTAAAAATCATATCCTCACTCATATTTCTATCTGTTTTAAACGATTGAGCCGGTTTTATCATTTTATTTCTAAAGGAGAGGAATGTGTGGGCTGAGATCCATGTCTTCTATTGTTGTGCCCGAGGGGCTGTAAGGTTAATGACTGAGAGGGGTTGAGAACGCCACGGTGAGGATTCTATATATGTTATGGATCGGGCTGCACGCCGCAGCAATACATACACGGATCGGGCTGCGCGCCGCAACAATATAGCGCTTGGGCTGTAGGAGCCCCTCCGGAGTCTGCACACCCCCAGTGAGCGCAGTCGACTATCTATAAGGATCGTGCTGCACGCCGCAGCCATGTATGGATCGGGCTGCACGTCGCAACAGTTATTCTGATTTTCTGTTATTGTGAGAAATATGGGTCAAGTGCTGAGAATGTGTACTAAGTGATTAATACTGTGCTCGAGGAGCGGATTTCTACTTGTTATTTACTTGTTAAATTACCTGTTTTTACTTGATTTAACGGATTTCATCCGACTTCTTCACCGGTTTACTGCTTTAGGTGAATTTTACTGCTTTGATATAGAATTGCTTTGTGCCTTTACGTGCTTTCATACTTTCAGCCATTATTTATTATTATTACTCACTGGGTCGGAGTACTCACATTACTCCCTGCACCGTGTGTGCAGATTCAGGCATAGCAGAGTCCGCTCCTGAGTGCTGATCCTCCCAGTCCAGGCAGTGATTTGGAGATTACGAGGTAGCTGTCAGCGTCCGCAGCCCCCATGCCTCCCCTATCTTATCATTTTCATGTTCCTAAAATTATTGTACCGGATTTAGTGTTCAGTAGACTCATTTTTGGATTTCTTAGTTGCTCATGACTTGTGACACCCCGATTTGGGCTGTGTCGGGATGCTTTCTCCTATTGATATCGTTATTTTCGCAAATTATGACTATTATATCATGTTTAACAACTGTTTACGGTATTTAACTGTTTAAAAGAGGTGTTCTGTTTGGTCTGGTTGACCTTGTCTTCACGAGAAGCGCCATCACGACCGGGTTTGGGAATCTGGGATCGTGACAAGTTGGTATCAGTGCCTAGGTTACTAGGTCTCACGAGTCATGAGCGGGTTTAGTAGAGTCTCGCGGATCGGTATGGAGACGTCTGTATTTATCCTCGAGGGGCTACAGAACCTTTTAGGAAAAACCTCACATTCTTGAAATTCTTGTCGTGCGAACTTGTTGATCCGAGTGCTAAACTTCTGTTATTCTATTCTCTCGCAGATGGCGAGGACTCGCGCTACTGGACGAGGTGGACGACCACCAGTACCACCCACTGAGGCCACCAGAGGCCGTGGACATGGTCGTGGTCGTGGCAGAGGCAGAGCAGCGAGGGCAGCACCTGTTGATCCACCAGTTGCCCCAGCTCAGGATCAAGCTCCAGCAGCACCAGTTCAGGCACCAGCTGTGCCCATCGTGATCCCGGGTCTACAGGAGACCTTGGCACAGATCTTGACAGTTTGCACTGGCCTGGCTTAGGTAGTTTTAGCCACAGCAGCAGCGACCTCACAGGCCAGGGGAGGCAATCAGACCCCCGCTGCTCGCTCACCTGAGCAGGTAGTGCAGGGACTACAGATGCCGGAGGCACCTCCAGCTCAGCCGGTTGCACCAGCTCAGCAGTTCATGGTACCAGTTATGCCGGATGATGAGCAGCGTCGTCTTGAGAGGTTTGGTAGACTTCAGCCTCCGTCATTCAGTGGTTCTGAGGGCGAGGATTCCCAGGGTTTTCTGGATAAGTGTCAGCGGATGCTCGGTACAACAGGGATTCTTGAGTCTAGTAGTGTGGCATTTACCACCTTTTAGTTTTCTGGGGCTGCTTTCAATTGGTGGGAGGCGTATGAGAGGCGTAGGCCGGCTGGTGCAGCGCCCCTTACTTGGCAGCAATTCTCCACTCTCTTCTTGGAGAAGTATACCGCAGTCTCGCAGAGAGGAGCTACGCAGACAGTTTAAGTGGCTGTGACAGGGAGATATGACGGTGTCCCAGTATGAGATGAGGTTTTCAGAGTTGGCTCGTCATGCAGTTTGGATGGTTCCGACTGACCGTGAGAGGATCAGGAGATTTGTTGATGGCCTTAACTACCATCTCCGTATTCTTATGACTAGAGAGAGAGTATTGGGTGCTATGTTCGAGGAGGTGGTTGATATAGCTCGAGAGATTGAGACGGTTCGCCGTCAGGATCGAGAGGAGAGGGAGGCCAAGAGGCCTCGAGGTTCGGGCAGTAACAGTGGTGCTCCATCGAGGGGCCAGTTCCATCATGGTAGAGGTCGTTCTTTCAGGCCCACTCAGCCGGCCCGTCCAGAGTATCGTGGGGCATCTTCAGGTCGTGGTTATCAGGGGTCTCAGCAGGGCCAGTCATCACTTAGCGCCCTCCCAGCTCAGAGTTCATCTCGTGCCCCATCGGCTCAGGGTTCTTCTATGCCGAGTGCATCTGCTAGTCACTCGGGTGCGAGGGGTTCCCTTCAGTCCCCTTCTCCAGTACCTGGGAGTTATTATGAGTGCGGAGAGTTTGGTCATATGAGGAGGCAGTGCCCTCGACTTCGTGATGGTCAGCTTCAGCAGAGGGGTCAGCCCTCGACTTCTGCTCCAGCTACTTCACCGCCCGCCCAGCCAGCTAGGGGTGGAGGTCAGACAGCCAGGGGTCGCCCCAGAGGGAGGTCGATCAGGGGGTGGTCAGGCCCGTTTTTATGCTATGCCAGGAAGATCCGATGCCATTGCCTCCGATGCTGTCGTTTCAGGTATTATTTTAGTCTGCCACAGAGATGCCTCTGTATTATTTGATCCCAGCTCCATCTTTTCTTATGTGTCTTCGTACTTTGCTCATTATTTGGGTACGCCCCGGGAGTTTCTTGCTTTGCCTGTTTATGTGTCTACCCCGGTGGGCGATACTGTTGTTGTAGACCGTGTGTACCGGTCATGTGTAGTGACTATTAGGGGTCTGGAGACCCAAGTTGATCTATTGCTATTGAGTATGGTGGATTTTGATGTCATTTGAGGCATGGATTGGTTATCTCCGTATCATGCTATTCTAGACTGTCATGCTAAGACAGTCACTTTGGCTATGCCGGGTGTACCGCGGATCGAGTGGCATGGTGTGACTGACTATGTTCCTAGTAGAGTGATCTCTTTCTTGAAGGCCCAGCATATGGTGTGAGCACGTGATTTTTGCCCTATATGAATTATTCCCAAAATTCAAACAAAATGATTTCTTTCATTATTTTGCAATTTTGTGACATTTTATGTTAATTGTTTGCATTTTATTTGTGCATTTTAATTCATATGAAAAATATAAAAAAATACACTCGACATTTGCATTTAGGATTTATTTTCATATTTTAGGATTAATTAGTAGTTAAGTTGCTTTTAAAACAAAATATAAAGAAAATAACAAAAATAGTCCATTTTTGCATTTTAATTGTTAATTGGTGAACTTGTCATAGGACTTAATCAATTTTTAGGAATTAATGAGTTTAATTTTTGAAATAAATTAGGTCTTTATTTTAGTAAAGTCAGAAAAATATAAAAATACAAAATGAGAATAAAAAAAATACAAAATAAAAAAAAAGAGAGAGAGAAAAGAAAACAGGTTGTCTTAGTTGGGCCACTTCTTCTTAATGCTGCCTAACCCAAACGCCCAAATCCACTCCCCAATTAGCCCAGGCCCGCCCCATTACCCGGTTCAAACATATCTTCCCCCTAAACGACCCCGTTTTGGACCCAACTGATCTGGGCCGTCTATTTTCCTTAATCCAACGGTTCTCATTGGTTCGAAACAATAAATAAAACTGTCCAAAATAATCCAAACCCTAAAAAACATTTTTTACCTTCCTCGTACCCCCCCTGTAACGCCGACATACCACCACCGTCCCTTCGCCCTAAGCCGCCGGCCGAAAATCGCCTCTGCCAGCGGCCGGCGTCCAAAGACGCCCAAATTACACCACAGACTCCCCATGTCCTCCTCTTTCCAAACCTCAAAACCCCATGGCTCAAATCCTACCCAATCTCCTCAAATCTACCAAACCCTAGGCGCCGCCACCACCGTACACGGCGGTGCCGCCACCCAAATCCCACCAAACTCACACCCCAAAGCCACCAGACCTCCCTCATCATGAATCCATCGTTTTCATCGTTCGAAATCCCTAGGAGCCCTTCAAATGTTGAATCCGAAGTCTAAGCTTTGAAGTTCGATTGGAAACTTAAGCGTGCTAAGGGTTTTTCACCTAAGTATGAGTCCAGATGGTGAGTGTTCTCTCTTTCTTTCTTTTTATATTTTTTTCTTCTGGTTCAACCTTCTTTCTTCTTTTCTTTTCCAGTCAAATTACCCCGATAATCAAACTTCTGCTCTTCTCCTTCGCCCCCTTAGTTTGAATTCGCCCCCTTAGTTTGAATTCCACCTAGATGTGTTTGTTCGCTTTTGTTTCTGTCTTTAATTCCGTTGTTTAAACAAATTGAGTTCAAGGCATGAATATTGTTTTTGTGTCCCTTATCATTTTTTATCATTAATTAGTATTGACCTAATTAGATTACAGGAATGGTTTTTCTTCTTTATTATTCCAGTGATTGTTTTGGTCTTTTGGTTTAATCCTTGCTTCGATTTGATGTAGAATTGATCCTGTTTGGGTAATTAGTTTAGCCTTTGTTCGAATATGTTGGTATAGATTTTAATTCAATAGCATAGGTTTTAATTCCCTTTAATTTTGTCCAGATAGTATTGGTTTTTATTTGTCCATGTTTTTTGTTATTTAGCTTTTAATGGGTTTGGTTATAGCTGACAATTTCAACCATGGTGAGACCAAGGGCCAAGGGTTAATTTGTTGGATTAGTAAATTCTAGAATGGAGTAAGGGTAGTTTAGTTATTCCATAAATGAAAAACATGCTAGAATTCCCTAGAAATTTCTAGAATAGGGCTTTGGTTTGAATCTCAGTAACTTTAGGGTATAACTTAAGAAAGAAGTCGGGACTTTAGGACTATTTTGGGCAAAACTGAAAATAGAAAAGAGGGGGAAAATGGGTAAGGGCATCTAGAAGCTTCCCCCCTTTCCTTGCCTATAAAAGGAAGGCTTACCTGCCTTGTTTAACAAGTTTGGGAGCTCCAAAAGTCCCCCCCCCCAACCGTAATCTTCTTCTTACGTTCAGTCTCTAAGAATCGAAGTTAACTTAACTAAATAACGAAAACGAAACCAAAACAA
>NC_031989.1:42433903-42446460 GCF_001879085.1 Nicotiana attenuata
AAAGGTCATTGCCACAGAGAACAGAATGATCAAATAGGCAAAAGAATTCAACGTTGAAAGAGAGCATTGTTACATGGCATTGGCACAGTTAGAAATGGACTTGCAACAACTCCGGGAACAAAACCAGGCAGCCGAGCCAACTTTGGAGGCTAGGACCCAGCAGATAGGGCGGTTGCTTCAAGAAAAAGGCAGAATCAGAGAAAGAATCTTAACCGTTGCTCATTCTATTACTAGGAAATGCCAAATGAACATGACTCGTACCACCTTCTTTGCAGCAGTGATGATATTTGTGAAGCAGATAATGAGTGACCTGGACAGACTTCAAGGGGAACTTGCATATAGGCCCGCGGCGAGAACGATGTCCCGGGGGCACCAGGAGCTTTAATGTATTCATGATTGTCTTTTGAGTCTAATTTCTTTTTCTACTAAAGTTTGTCATTTGAGTCTGTATTTCCGTTTCTGCTGGAGTCTGTATTTCCTTTTCATTTAAAGTCGGTCAGTTGATTGAGTCTGTATTTTTGTTTGAACTAGAATGGGGATGGCGGAGTCTGTAGTTCTGCATTAGAATCTGTTTAATCTGTCCGCTTTGAGTCTTTGTAATAGACATAGTTGCTATCAATAAAATTGAAATTCCCATAAAAATATTTTGCTTTTATTTTACATTTATTCTTCGCGAACTACGCTTGGTGTGATTCACGCGGGGTCGTGATACGTAGGAATCTCCATAGGATTCGACCGTAACCAAATAATAAAAATAGGAGAGAAAATGCAAAAAGAGAAAGCGGCAAGAAACAATAGAAAATAAAAAAAGGGAAGTGGCACATAGAAATAAGGAAAAGCCGGGATGACGCATGCAACCAAGCAAAGGCATAAAAGAAATGGTTAACTGCTTAGGTTCATTCACTCCCCAATGTACGGTCATCTATCTGTTAATTCCCTAACCGCTAACAAAGTTGTTATTGATGAGTCCAAGCAAGTGATTAAGTTGACTGGCATTCTGGCAACCCATCCCTACAACACCCGCTCTAAGGATAAGTCAAACATGGTCAACCAGGAATTGGAAGCAAGCATTGTCGACCCATCTAGGGAGGAGGAAGTAGTGGACGTTAATGCAATGAAGGAGGAGATGTATAAACTGAAGCAATAAATGGCCGAGATGTACCAGGCCTGGTCGAAGGGACATCCACCACCAGCCTATCATGCTAACCCCACCTACTTTCCACCACTAGCTCGGCCTCAAGATCCTTCCACAGTGAACTCATCTCCGGCTTTCCCTACTTACCAGCAGTACTACGGAACCACCTCCCAAACACCACCACCTCCACCACCCAAACAAATTCCATGCCCTCCACCACCAACTACTCCTGTGTTTGTGGCTCCTCCACCTGTCACACTACACAGGTCTTCTAGCGAACCTTTGTTCCAAACCCATGATCACCAGTATTACCCACCCGAAGCCACTTTCAAACCGCCAGAGCCATACCCTTACACTCCCCGCCTTGATCTTTCAGCAGAAGAAGAAAAGCCTCCCAAAAACCCTGAGCAAGAGGAGATGATACGGAAGGTTAAGAGCTTAGAACAGTCATTCCGAAATATGCAGGGGCTCGGAGGACAAATGAGTGTAGCCTACAAGGACTTGTGCATGTTTCCTGATGTCCAGTTGCCAGCAGGATTCAAGTTACCCAAGTTTGACTTATATGATGGACATGGTGATCCGGTGGCCCACTTAAGGGGATTCTGTAGCAAGATGAGAGGAGCTGGAGGAAGGGACGAGTTATTGATGGCTTACTTTAGTCAAAGTCTAAGTGGAGCAGCCTTGGAGTGGTACACACGACAGGATCATGCTTGATGGTACACCTGGGACGATCTGGCCCAAGCATTTGCATGTCATTTTCAGTACAATCTTGAAATTGTCCCGGACCGTCTGTCACTAACTAAAATTGAGAAGAAGCCCAGAGAAAGCTTCAGAGAGTATGGTTTTCGGTGGAGAGAGCAGGCGGCAAGAGTCGATCCTCCAATGAAAGAGAACGAGATGGTTGATTATTTCCTACAGGCTTTGGAGCCTACCTATTATGGTCACCTGGTGTCAGCAGTGGGAAAAACTTTCAACGAGGTCGTGAAAATGGGAAGTATGGTGGAAGAGGGTCTCAAGTCTAACAAGATTATGAGCTATTCAGCAATCAAAGCAACTACTCAGGCTATTCAGAGCGGCACTGGAGGCGTATTGGGAAAGAAGAAGAAAGAAGAGGTTGCAGTAGTGGAATCGAGAGCTTGGTCCAGAGGTCCATCACCATATTATCACCAACCTCGCCCTCACCCCCAAACCTACCCACACACCCCATATGCCCGCCGCAGCACTATTACCCACCTCCTGTCCCCAATTTCTCTGTCCACCATGCCCAGACATACCCCCAACCTCCTACCCATGCACGATGGCGCACACCTACCCCGCAAAATACTTACTCATCTCAAAACACCTACCAACCACCAAGAACCAATAGAAATCCCACTGGAATCGATTTTTGACCTAACCTTGCATTTAAGAATGATAGGCTACAAAAGAAGAAGACTTTCACTCCCTTGGGTGAATCTTACACTAGCTTGTACCACAGATTGAGACAGTTGGGCATGTTAAGTCCGATTGAACCCAAATTGCCAAATCCTCACCCAAGGAATCTGGACCACTCCGGGACATGACACAAAAAATTTCTAGCACTTGAAAACGGCCATCCAGGAGCTTACTGACACCCGCCAAATTGAAGTGCAAGCCCCAGAAACGCCCAACATCACCCAAAATCCATTACCAACCCATCACGAGACCCATATAATTGAGCTAGTCCAAAAGGGAGAGCATAAGAAGCCGTCACAAACTGTAATGATGATCAGGGCTAGTGAGGATAGATCAAATGAGCAACTAACAAAGGGGAGGGCATTGATCCAGGTAGAAGAAACAGTTAGCAAGCCAGTCGTAGCAATAAAAAAGGAGCTTTTGAGCAGTGTTGCAGAAAAACAAGAACCAGCTAAAGTGGTAGTGTCGGGGGCAGCTGTCAAGCCCGTTGTGATTGTAAAAGGGGCTCGCACAGAGCCGGTTGTCATCAAGCCTGTGACTCAGTTACCAGTAATCAGTGAAAAGGCCGTCCCGTGGAATTACGGCCGAGTGACAGTGATGTATCAGGGAAAGGAAGTTAAGGAAGAAGTTTGTGAAACCCATGGGCTGACTCGCTCAGGAAGATGCTTTGCTGCTGACGAGCTGAGAAAGGCTAAACCCACCAAAGATAATCCAGTATCAGTGAAGAAAGCTGTAACTGAAGAAGAGGCAGAAGAATTCTTGAAGAAGATGAAGGCACAGGATTATTCTATTGTAGAACAGTTGAGAAAGACCCCGGCACAAATCTCTTTGCTATCATTACTGATCCACTCAGATGAGCACCGCCAGGCATTGATGAAAATTTTGAATGAGGCCCATGTTCCTGATAAGATTTCTGTGAACCACTTAGAGAAAATAGCAAACAAGATTTTCGAGGTCAACAGGGTTACGTTTTCTGATGATGAGCTGCCTTTGGAAGGCACTGAGCATAATAGAGCACTCTACCTCACGGTGAAATGTGAAGACTCTGTGGTCACCCGGGTGCTAGTTGATAACGGGTCCAGTGCAAACATTTGCCCTCTCTCCACCCTGGAAAAATTAAAGGTGGACAGTGAGAGAATCCACAAGAATAGTATTTGCGTGCGAGGATTTGATGGAGGAGGCAAGGACACAGTTGGGGATATAGTGTTGGAACTGACAATAGGTCCAGTTGAATTCACTATGGAGTTCCAGGTGCTCGACGTGGCTGTCTCTTACAATCTCTTGTTAGGCCGACCCTGGATCCATGCAGCAAAGGCAGTGCCATCTACCTTGCACCAGATGGCTAAATTCGAGTGGGACAGGCAAGAGATTGTGGTGCATAGGGAAGATAGTTCGTGTAATCTGGGTGATGCCATTGTGCCTTTCATAGAAGCTGAGGATGGCAAAGGCCCATGGGTTTATCAAGTCTTTGATACGGTATCGGTTGAAAAGATCCCGGAAGGGAAGTGTATTCCTGTGCCAAAGGTAGTCGCTGCATCCGTCATGGTTGCGTCGGAAATGCTGAAGAACGCATTTGTACCTGGAAAAGGCTTGGGTGCTTCTTTACAAGGCATCGTACAGCCCGTATCCCTTCCTGCAAACTTGGATACTTTTGGTTTAGGTTTCAAGCCCACTGCTGCAGACATAAGGCGAGCTAGAAAGATGAAAAAGAAAGCATGGACTCTTCCAAAACCTATCCCCCGCCTTTCCCGTTCCTTCGTCAGGCCTGGTACTAAGAAGCGCCTAGCAACAGCAATGCCCAGTGGTGTGGTTGATCCCGACAAGGAGCTGATTGAGAGGTTTGAAAAGCTGTTTTATGAGGTGAATGTATTGGAGGCCGGAGAAGGTCCAAGCAAGGCAGATGTTCAGTTCGTGGGGCCCCAGGCAAAGCTTAATAATTGGGAAGCAACTCCCCTTCCTACCCGGAGGGAGTCTTGGTAGTTAGTTTTGATTTCCTTTCAGTTTAATCTGGATTATTTCCAAGGTTGTAATTCGGATGCTATGTTCCGTCCGTTTGGATGAGTTAAACCTTGTTATCTTAAGTATTAATGAAATGCAATTTCCCTCGTTTTCATTCCTGATAGTTTTCATTTTTGTCTTTCTTTTCTTTCTTGTACAGTCCCTTTTACGCTGGTTTCAGTGATGTGTCATGCATGAGGAGTCTTCAGCCCAGTCTTAAATGCCAATCTAACTCAGACATAATAATACAAGAAATTGAGTGTGATGACGAAATAGAGTATGATGATGAGGAAGCTTTTGAGGAAATCAGTAAAGAATTAAGCCATTTTGAAGAAAAACCCAAACCTAATCTGAATGACACAGAGGCAATCAATTTAGGGGATCAGGAGAATGTGCGGGAAACGAAAATAAGTGTCCATTTGGAACCTCAGCTCAGGGAAGAGATAATTAAAGCACTTTTTGAGTATAAAGATGTTTTTGCATGGTCATATGACGACATGTCAGGTTTAAGCACTGATTTGGTGGTCCACAAATTGCCCACTGACCCCGCATGCCCTCCTGTCAAGCAGAAGCTAAGGAAATTTAAAACAGACATTAGTGTGAAAATCAAAGAAGAGGTCACCAAGAAGTTTGAGGCAAAGGTCATCCGGGTCACGCGGTATCCCACCTGGTTAGCCAATGTTGTGCCTGTGCCAAAGAAGGATGGAAAGACCAGGGTGTGCGTAGATTACCGTGACCTCAATAAGGCAAGCCCAAAAGACAACTTCCCACTACCAAACATCCACATATTGATCGACAATTGTGCCAAACATGAGATTGGTTCCTTCGTGGATTGTTATGCGGGCTATCACCAGATTTTGATGGATGAGGAGGATGCGGAAAAAACGGCATTCATCACGCCTGGGGGAACGTATTGTTATAGGGTCATGCCATTTGGTTTAAAGAACGCAGGGGCAACGTATATGAGGGCGATGACCACCATGTTCCATGACATGATACATCGGGAAATTGAGGTCTATGTAGACGACGTGATCATAAAGTCGAGGAAACAATGTGACCATGTCCAGGACTTGAGGAAATTCTTCCAGAGACTCCGCAGGTACAACCTCAAACATAATCCAGCAAAGTGTGCGTTTGGAGTTCCCTCTGGGAAGTTGTTGGGGTTTGTGGTGAGTCGACGCGGTATTGAGTTAGACCCGTCCAAGATCAAAGCCATTCAGGAGCTACCACCGCCAAGGAACAAGAAAGAGGTGATGAGTTTGCTTGGCAGGTTGAATTACATCAGCAGGTTCATTGCCCAGCTCACAACGACCTGCGAGCCCATCTTTAAGCTGCTAAAGAAAGATGTTGCGGTCAGATGGACGGATGAATGTCAAGCAGCATTTGACAAGATTAAGGAGTATTTGGCTAGTCCACCTGTGTTGGTCTCGCCAGAGCCGGGAAGGCCCTTGATCCTTTATCTGACCGTTTTGGATAATTCTTTTGGTTGTGTACTGGGGCAGCATGACATCACAGGAAAGAAAGAGCAGGCGATTTACTACCTCAGCAAGAAGTTCACATCATATGAGGCGAAGTACACTCAACTCGAGAGGACGTGTTGCGCCTTAACCTGGGTAGCGCAGAAGTTGAAACATTACTTGTCAGCATATACCACCTATCTCATCTCTCGGTTGGACCCGTTGAAGTACATTTTTCAGAAGCCCAGCGCACAGGGAGGCTGGCGAAATGGCAAATCTTGTTTACGGAGTTTGATATTGTCTACGTGATCGGGACTGCAATGAAAGCACAAGCCCTGGCTGATCATTTGGCCGAAAATCCAGTTGATGATGAATATAAACCTTTGAAAACATACTTCCCTGATGAGGAGATAATGCATGTTGAAGAATTAGAACAAGTCGAGAAGCTAGGATGGAAACTGTTCTTTGACGGGCTGCCAATGCCAAGGGTGTCGGGATAGGAGCAGTGCTGATTTTCGAGACAGGGCAACACTACCCTGTCACTGCTCAACTCCGTTTCTATTGCGCCAATAATATGGCTGAATACGAGGCATGTATCTTGGGTTTGAGATTGGCTATAGACATGGGTGTCCAGGAAATCTTGGTCAGGGGAGACTCGGATCTTCTGGTACACCAGATTCAGGGTGAATGGGAGACACGAGATTTGAAGCTCATACCGTACCGGCAGTGTTTGCAAGAACTCTGTCAACGGTTTCAATCAATAGATTTCAGGCGTATTCCAAGGATTCACAATGAGGTTGCCGACGCTTTGGCTACTTTGGCGTCAATGTTGCATCATCCAGACAAGGCTTATGTGGACCCGTTACAAATTCAGGTCCGAGATCAGCATGCCTATTGTAATATGGTAGAAGAAGAACTTGATGGTGAGCCGTGGTTCCATGATATCAGAGAGTACCTCCGGATGGGATTGTATCCAGCACAAGCTACAGGGGATCAAAAGAGAGCAATTCGACGCCTGGCAAGCGGATTTTTCTTCAGTGGAGGAGTGTTGTACAAGAGAACTCCAGATATTGGATTGTTGAGATGCATGGATGCTAAACAAGCTACAGTTATCATGGCCGAGGTACATGCGGGAGTTTGTGGACCTCATATGAGTTGATATGTATTGGCAAAGAAGATTCTCCGAGCGGGTTATTATTGGCTTACTATGGAACGCGATTGCATCAGTTTTGTGCGCAAGTGTCATCAATGTCAGGTACATGGAGATTTGATTCATTCTCCACCATCTGAATTACATACAATGTCGGCACCATGACCGTTCGTTGCTTGGGGAATGGATGCCATTGGGCCGATCGAGCCAGCGGCGTCAAATGGGCACAGGTTCATTCTGGTAGCTATTGATTATTTCACTAAGTGGGTTGAAGCAAAAACCTTCAAATCTGTGACCAAGAAAGCAGTGGTCGATTTTGTGCATTCGAATATCATCTGTCAGTTTGGGATCCCGAAGGTAATCATCACAGACAATGCTGCCAATCTCAACGGTCATTTGATGGCAGAGACATGTCAGCAGTTTAAGATTACGCACCGCAATTCCACCCCATATCGTCCTAAGGCAAATGGAGCAGTCGAAGCAGCTAACAAGAACATCAAGAAAATACTTCGGAAAATGGTTGAGGGGTCCAGGCAATGGCATGAGAAGCTACCTTTTGCCCTTTTAGGCTATCGCACTACTGTCCGCACTTCGGTAGGGGCAACTCCTTACTCACTGGTGTATGGCACTGAAGCAGTAATACCCGCAGAGGTTGAAATCCCGTCCCTTCGGATTATTGCCGAGGCGGAAATTGATGATGTTGAATGGGTCAAAGCCCGCTTGGAACAACTAAGTTTGATTGATGAAAAGAGATTGGCAGCAGTATGTCACGGTCAGTTGTACCAACAGAGAATGGCAAGGGCATATAACAAGAAAGTGCGTCCGCGGAAGTTTGAAGTAGGGCAGTTGGTGTTGAGGCGTATCTTACCTCATTGGGCTGAGGCAAAAGGAAAGTTCGCCCCGAACTGGCAGGGGCCATTTGTTGTAACCAGAGTGTTGTGCAATGGCGCATTATATTTGATAGATGTGGAAGGAAAATATGTAAAAATGGCTATCAACTCTGACGCAGTCAAGCGATACTATGTATGATTTCTTGGTTTAATTGTACTTCATTGTATTTGGCATATTTTTGAGATTGGAATGACGAAGACATTTTGTTCTGCTATCCAAACACTTTATCCTTTGTTATCCCTTTGAGCCTCATTTACTTTCTTTCGTACCCCTCTTTCGGAATCAATAACAACTCGGAAGCTCGAGCAAGGCAAATCAGTGAAGAAATAAGAAAACACAGTCCAACGAAAAAAAAAAGAAAAAAAAAGAAAAAAAAAGAAAAAAAAAAGAAAAGGGAAAAGAAAAAAAAAGAAAAGAAAAATGAAGAAAAGAAAAAAAAAGAAATGAAAAGAAAGAAAAGAAAGTGGAAAAAAAAGGAAAGATTGCAACAACAAAGTAATTCCTATGACCTGAACTACGTTTGACTTGACCCCGAAAGGGTACGTAGGCAGCCTCTCTCTGAGGTTCAGTCACACCAAAACAAAATCCCAAAAGTCCCTACGAAGGAAACTGGGGCAGTAGTTGTGGTTGTGCAAGAAATTTGATTCCGAAGGTTGTAACTGTGAACCCATATTAAATTGTTTTAGAGCCTTTGATACCCCTTCTTTCTAGCCCTGTCCAAAAGCCTGCATTACGGTCCAAAGGAAGACCTTCTGATCAATCTTCAGGAAGTGCCAATACGAGCAAGTAAAAGTGATCCACGTCAGGGGCAACACTCCGGTGCAAGGGAAAAATGATAAAAATGAGAGAGTCTTATTGGTGAAAACCCTCACGGGCACTGTAAGGCGAAGTGAGTCGAGAGAAATAAAAAATGAGAGAGTCTTATTGGTGAAAACCCTCACGGGCACCGTAAGGCGAAGGTAAGTTTTTCAGACAGGCCAAGGAAACAAGTCTGTGGCCAAAAGCTGCTCAGGACATTGCAAGACGAGCAAGGTTTGGGTTTGGGTGAAAATCAGGTTGTGAAAGTCCGGAACGACAAATGTGACGATTGAAAGTTGATTGGTTAGACAGACTGGGCTGGTTAATCCAAAATGCATGGCGTGCTCAATGGTACCAGCTGTTCCACTCAGATAAGTGTCATTCTCTTCTTTCTTCATTACAAATCATCCGTTCTCGGATTCTCATTATCCTTAACCCTCGAGGTCATTGCATTTCATTCTTTTGAGGTCTATCTTTAAGATATTTCAGTGTCAGTTCTGGTCGAAACAAAAGGAAGGAATGTCAAGGCTAACTACCAGCATCCTAGTTGTACAGACGGGGCCAGATTATATCAAAGATGTCAAAAAGCAAAGTAAGTCATAAAGGACCACTGGAAGTTCCATCGGTGGACTAATCGGATAATTGTGGGGAAAAGCGAAGTTTCAAAAGAGGGGTCAGAAACACAAAATATGGGATAAAACACTTGGGTCATCAGAGTCAAGGGGGTTGAAATTCGGTCAGGAAGTCGAGGGGATTCAAGGCAAGTCCAGGAAAACGGGACGGAGAAAAGCCGAGCAGCAGGGATGTACCTAGCAAGAATGCCAGCAACTAGCCACCATTTTTAAAATTGACAAGATTTTTCTTTGATTGAAACAGGGACAGAAATGTTGGAGGAACCCTCTATAAGGAAAGGTAGCACCCGAACAGGTATGACTGGAAACTCTCAGGACCCTCCTGGAAAATGGGACTTAGTTTAAATCTCAAAACAATCATGAGTAGCATAATTTAGCATAAATGTACGCCAAGGAACATAAGTTGGTTTCAAAGTTGCCTGTTTAAGATAGGATTCAATTAGGAGTTGTCAGAACCTTCCTGAATAATGGAACACAGTTTTAAGATCTCCTTTAGATAACAAGATACTGTTGTAGGATAGTATAATTCAGTCGTAGAATTGGCACACTTAAGATAAGACTTGAGTTTTGATTTTCAGGACCCTCCTAGATAATGGGGCGTAGTTTTAAGGTCTGCTTAGATAACAAAATATAGTGGAAGTCGTACCTTCAGTAGATATAGCTTAGGTTAAAACTGTCTTTTAACTAGAAGTTGTCAGGACCCGCCTGGATAATGGGAAGTAGTTTAAGACCTTTTAGACAACAAATGTAGTGGTAGTAATACCTTTGGAAGATATAGCTTAGGTTCGTAATTGTTAGGAGTTATCAGGACCCTCCTGGATAATAGGACTTAGCTTTCACATTCTTGGTAGAATAATTTAATTTAACACTCACGTCTGTACCCAGTCACCAAATTGGGGCAGGAAATGTTCTTTGTTTTCTTTATTTGTTGCAGTCAGGAGCCCACCTGGAGAACATGGGAATACGTTTCAAGTTCAGCGGTCAGGAGCCCACCTGGAGAACAAGGGAATACTTTTCAAGTTCAGTAATCAGGAGCCCACCTGGATAACAAGGGAATACTTTTCAAACATTAGCAATCAGGCGCCCACCTGGAGAACAAGGGAAGTACAATTCAAATTTTAGCTTTTAATATTGGATAACATGATGTGCCCAGTCACCAAACTGGGGCAGAAAATTTTCTTTGTTTGTTTATTTTGTTGCAGTCAGGAGCCCACTTGGAGAACAAGGGAATACTTTTCAAGCGTTGCAGTCAGGAGCCCGCCTGGAGGACAAGGGAATACTTTTCAAGCGTCAGCAATCAGGCGCCCGCCTGGAGAATAGAGGCACATATGTCAAATTTCAGCAGTCAAGCATCACTCGGAGGAATGGCAAAACATCTCCAATCACAATTCAAGGCAACAACAAGGATTCTATCGGAAGAATACAAGTTCAAGGCAACACAAGAGCGAGTTTGAAGACATAGATAGGACCTTTTTGTAATTCATAGATCATACCTTAGGCTAGATTCTTTTGACACGGTGTAATAAGGAGGTCAGCGAGCAGTAGCAGCAGCAACAGCAGTGAAATCACAGCTCCTGGTAGTCCCAGCTACCAAACCTTCCCGAACTACACTGACCTGATTCCTTTTTAGCCAAGGATATGTAGTCAACCTCCGAAGCAGGGTGCGGTCAAACTTGTCAAAATGCTTCACACGGAATATTCAAATGGGCAAAAATCGCTCGTTTCCGCTCACTTATCTTTGCACGAAAACTCTTCGTGTTTTCGGGCAAAGAGGGGCAGCTGTGAGCACGTGATTTTTGCCCTAAGTGAATTATTCCCAAAAATTCAAACAAAATGATTTCTTCCATTATTTTGCAATTTTGTGAATTTTGTGTTATTTTGTGTTAATTGTTTGCATTTTATTTGTGCATTTAATTCATATGGAAAATATAAAGATACACGTGACATTTGCATTTAGGATCTAATTTCATATTTTAGGATTAATTAGGGGTTAATTTGTTTTAGAACAAAATACGAGAAAAATAACAAAAATAGTTCACTTTTTCACTTTAATTGTTTAATTGTGAATTCGTCACGAAATAGATTTTAAATAATTTTAGGATTTAATTAGTTTAACTTTGAAATATATTAGGACTTTATTTTAATTTTTGCATTTTAATAAAATTAGAAAAATATATAAAAAGAAATACAAAATGAAAACACAAAAAAGAAATAAAAAAAAAACCAATTAGAAAAAGAAAAGAAGAAAGAACCAACCTCAGCCTTGGGCTGTCTAATTAAATCCAGCCTCAGCCCAAAACGNAATTCAAATTTTAGCTTTTAATTTTTAATATTTGATAACATGCCGTGTCCAGCCACCAAACCGGGGCAGAAAATTTTCTTTGTTTATTTTGTTGCAGTCAGGAGCCCACCTGGAGAACAAGGGAATACTTTTCAAGTTTCAGAAGTCAGGAGCCCGCCTGGAGAACAGAGGCATACATTTCAAGTTTCAGAAGTCAGGAGCCCGCCTGGAGAACAGAGGCATACATGTCAAGTTTCAGCAGTCAGGAGCCCGCCTGGAGAACAGAGGCATACATTTCAAGTTTTAGCAGTCAGGAGCCCACCTGGAGAACAAGGAAATACTTTTTAAGTGTCAGCAATCAGGAGCCCGCCTGGAGAATAGAGGCACATATGTCAAATTTCAGCAGTCAAGCATCACTCGGAGGGATGGCAAAACATCTCCAATCACAATTCAAGGCAACAACAAGGATTCGATCAGAAGAATAAAAGTTCAAGGCAACACAAGAGCGAGTTTGAAGACATAGATAGGATCCTTTGTAACTCATAGATCATAGCTTAGGCTAGATTCTTTTTATTTTGACACGGTGTTATAAGGAGGTCAGCGAGCAGTAGCAGCAGCAATAGTAGTGAAATCACAGCTCCTGGTAGTCCCAGCTACCAAACCTTCCCGAACTACACTGACCTGATTCCTTTTTAGCCAAGGATATGTAGGCAACCTTTGAAGCAGGGTTCGGTGAGACGGTTTTCTAAAAATGCTTCACACGGAATATTCAAACGGGCAA
>NC_031989.1:42451907-42453538 GCF_001879085.1 Nicotiana attenuata
GGAAAGCAGGGAATACATTCAAGCTTCAGCAATCAGGAGCCCGCCTGGAGAACAGAGGCATACATTTCAAGTTTCAGCAGTCAGGAGCCCGCCTGGAGAACAGAGGTATTACAATTCAAGTTTTAGTTTTCAAATTCTTATTAATATCTGATAATATGATGCCCAGTCACCAAACTGGGGCAAGAGATTTTCTTTGTTTTTGTCTGTTTTGATGAAGTCAGGAGCCCGCTTGGAGAACAGAGGCACACATTTCAAGTTTCAGCAGTCAGGAGCCCGCCTGGAGAACAGAGGCACACATTTCAAGTTTCAGCAGTCAGGAGCCCGCCTGGAGAACAGAGGCATACATTTCAAGTTTCAGCAGTCAGGAGCCCGCCTGGAGAACAGAGGACTACATTTCAAGTTTTAGTGGTCAAAGCGTCACTTGAGGAAAGGGAGAACACGGCAGAACACAATTCAAGGTAGCAACAAAAGAATTCCAGTGGAAGAATACAAGTTCAAGGCAACACATAGAGCAAGTTAGAAGACATAGATAAGACCCTTTTTGTAATTCATAGATCATAGCTTAGGCTAGCTTCTTTTTATTTTAATATGGTGTAATAAGGAGGTCAGCAAGCAGTAACAGCAGCAACAGCAGCAACAGTAGTGAAATCACAGCCCTGGTAGTCCCAGCTACCAAACCTTCCAGAACTACACTGACCTGATTCCTTTATAGCCAAGGATATGTAGGCAACCTTTGAAGCAGGGTTCGGTCAGGCGGTTTTCAAAAATGCTTCACACGAAATATTCAAACGGGCAAAAATCGCTCGTATCCGCTCACTTATCTTTGCCCGAGAACTCTTCGTGTTCCCGAGCAAAGAGGGGCAGCTGTGAGCACGTGATTTTTACCCTAAGTGAATTGTTCCCAAAAATTCAAACAAAATGACTTCTTCCATTATTTTGCAATTTTGTGAATTTTGTGTTATTTTGTGTTAATTGTTTGCATTTTATTTGTGCATTTAATTCATATGAAAAATATAAAAAAAAAATACACGTGACATTTGCATTTAGGATCTAATTTCATATTTTAGGATTAATTAGGGGTTAATTCGTTTTAGAACAAAATACGAGGAAAATAACAAAAATAGTTCACTTTTGCATTTTAATTGTTTAATTGTGAATTCGTCATGAAATAGATTTTAAATAAGGATTTAATTAGTTTAACTTTGAAATATATTAGGACTTTATTTTAATTTTTTCATTTTAATAAAATTAGAAAAAATATATAAAAAGAAATACAAAATGAAGACACAAAAGAAATAAAAAAAATAAATTGAAATAAAGGAAAAGAAGAAGCAGGCCAGCTTGTGTTTGGGCCTTTGTCAAAATAAATCCCCAGCCCAAGAATTAGAAAAAAACTGGTCGATAACCCAGGCCCAAATCATAGCCAACCCGGTCCAGTCCCGTAATAGTTCAAAACGGCATCGTTTAGTTAAATTTCAATCTCAACCGTCGATGTTTATCAATCGGACGGTTGAGAAGTCCACCCTCTTTGATATAAAAAATGTCGGGTCACCCTACCCCCCCCCCCGACCAACGCCGTCCTCTCTCACCCCCTCCTAACCTACGAGACCCACCTCCCACTCTCCGCCGTC
>NC_031989.1:42455567-42460494 GCF_001879085.1 Nicotiana attenuata
TATATATATATATATATATATATATATATATATATATATATATATATATATATATATATAACGGGTTAACGGATTATCCGTTAAGAAAATTGAATAATCTGCCCCCAAACCAATAAGCCGTTAATAAAAAAAGAGAAATTTTCATAAAGCACTATCTTTTAGTAGTAATTAGCCATTTATAGATACCTTTTGCTATATTACGGATTATAGATACCTTTTATGTGGTTATAAGATGTATTTGATGTATTTAAGCTATTGTATTCATTAATACAATAGCAAAAATAGGCGTGAATCAGGGAATTCCAGCTAAGCTTGAGATGTATTCAAATGTATTCACGCGGCCTTATCGTGAATACAGTAACGTATTTCGTGTAAAATATGGAAGGTTGAACTTGTTTAAAACGGAAAGGAAATCAATTCACCTGATATTCTCCTAATTTAACTCAACT
The DNA here is from genome assembly GCF_001879085.1 of Nicotiana attenuata. Classification (NCBI taxonomy): domain Eukaryota; kingdom Viridiplantae; phylum Streptophyta; class Magnoliopsida; order Solanales; family Solanaceae; genus Nicotiana; species Nicotiana attenuata. The sequence continues at coordinate 42,456,017 of NC_031989.1, forward strand.
AACACAAACTATTGCCCATAAATCTGTATTCCTCCATTCACGATTCAACGAGAAAAATAGCGAAAACCAGAGCAACATCTGGATTTTCAGTTCTCCCTTTTTTCTGTAACCAGTTCTCTTTTCAACCAAGAAAAAGTGCGACTGATACAATTGTATACAAATACGGTATAATTCCATTATACATATGGCAAGTTTAACAGTGTTGTTGTGTCATTCTGGCAAGTGGAACGGTGAGAGCAATTACGTCGATTATTCAATTGAGGGAATACTGATAAAGGAGTATGCGTCGTATAATGATTTGGTTGTGTCAATTTCTAATCAACTGGGAATAGATTTGAGCTCAAAGTCCATTAAAATTCAATACAAAGTAGAAGGGAATAGCACGCCAATGGAAATACACAATGACATGGGTTACAGGGTGTATGTAGAGTTGAAAAAAGAGAACAGAGAATTCAGGATGTATCCTTTGTGCATAACAACGATTGAAAAAGAACTTGTATCCGGTGGTAGTTTAATTCAAGGCGATATTGTGCAAATAGAAGAATCACTTCAAAGGTATGATTCCGGTACAGATGATACGCTTGCTCTAGATTTTGTCAATTAAGGAGAAGCAATTGGGGTGTTTGAACTGGACAAGGATTTGATAATTTCATAAACTAATCAAAGGGAGGTTATGGCTGGACAAGTATACAAGGATAAGGCTACATTGAAAGAGGTGATGTAGAATTATGCTATATCTCAAAGGTTTCAATTCCGCGTTGATAGGTCGAATGCTGTCAGGTTTGAGTGTATTTAATTATTCTTTAATTTTTTGTATATTGTATTATTGGTTGGAGTTGTAAGCTATGCATTGATTTGTTTATGCGTATTTGTGTATTTTCACTAGATCTTCACTGATGTGGTTAACTGTTTGTTTATGGTCTTTAAATACATGTATTCGTATGTATTTTACTGGTATAAACTTATTACAGTGGCTCTCATTATTTTCCTATTTTGTTTACTAGCTGTATTTAAGTGTATGCATATAACTATAATTGTATTCAGTTGTATTTAAAAGTATACCATTTTATATATTTGTGTCGTATAATAATTTATATATATAGATGTCAGAATGTATTCATGTGTATATGAGTGCATTTTTGGTAAACATTTATGCTAATCATACGTATAATGATAAATTCTTTGCAGCTATGCATTATTATGTATGTCAGAAGATTGTGAATGGAGGTTTAAGGCTTCGTGCATTAACAAATCAGAACTATTCAAAGTGAGAGAGTTCATTGATAACCATACATGTCCGCTGAAGGACAAGGTGTATGAGCAGCGACAGGCAAGTAGCAGCCTTATAGGTGGTATGATTAGGCCTAAGCTTACTAATCATAAGAAGAAATACACCCCAAAGGATATTATTGATGATGTGAAATCAGATTTAGGTGTAGATGTTAGCTACATGTTGGCGTGGCGGTCTAAAGAAAAGGCAATGAATTTTTTGAAAGGTGAACCGGTTGATTCATACAAAAAATTACCAGGATACTTATATACAATGGATATGACATATCCAGGCTCGCACATCAGAATGGTAAAATCGCCCAAAAATGACTTCATGTATGTGTATATATCTTTGTATGCCTTTATAAAGGGGTTTGATCATTGTAGACCCATTGTGGTTGTGGATGGAAGTCACCTAATAATAAATTTTGTTAATATTTTACGTGAATTATAATAAATTTTGTTAATATTTTAAAGATTGAAATACATGTTTTAAAAATATGTATTCAATTGTCTTTACAGGTCATATATTGCCACTGGCATATGGTGTTATTGATTCAGAGAACGATGCTGCTTGGACGTGGTTCTTTGAGTAATTCAAGATAGCATACAGTGACAGGGAAAACATGTGCATCGTTTTAGATAGAAATGAGAGTATCATTAAATCTGTATCGAGAGTGTATCCAGATGTACCGCATTTCGCTGTATATTGCTCCTATGGAACAACGTATATAAGAAATTCAAAAAGAGCCATGCAAAGTTGAGCGAGGTATACTTCTCGATGGCAAAAGCATACACAAGCTGAATTTGATGGTCTGATGGAGAAGGTAGAGAAGGTAGATATTAGGGTGAAAGAATACTTGGAGTTAGCTGGATACGAGAAGTGGGCTAGGTTGTATGCACCTGTTAACAGGGGAAGGACCATGACGTCAAATATTGCTGAGTCAATCAATGTCGCACTAGTGTCAGCAAGGGAATTGTCAATATATGAGTTCCTCGAAGAAGTTACGAAGATGTTTGGACGTTGGAATTGCAGTAACCGCAAAGAAGCTACACAGACATACACAACGCTTGGAAAAAAATACCAGGAGATGCTGACTCTGAATGAGGCAATGTCTACACGCATGACTGTAAGTTTTATTTTAATGTCATTGTATCATATATTAAGCTATTTCTTTAGATAGCTTAATTGTTTTCTGAAATAAGTTATACAGAATTTTTTAGATAGACGTATTTAGTTGTATTGTCATGCAGTAGCCTTATAATGTTTTTGTTTCTTTTCAGCTGCCTAAAGTTAAGCAGATGTTTGATGTATATCATTGTATTCATAAGCTAAGACGTAATTATAGTTTATAGTCTGTCGGTCTACGTATATGATGTATTCTTTTGTATTCAAACATTTCAGTTGTATTTAACTGAATAATTCTGCATTATACATACAGAAATTCATTTATATGTGCTCAAAACTTATAGGTCTATGTTTAAATGTAGGTGGTACCATCGACTGAATACTTACATACGGTTAACGATGGAGGGAGGCATTACACCGTCTGGCTGTTAGAGAGAAAATGCATTTGTGGGAGGTTCCAAGTTGATGAATTACCATGCCCACATGCTTGGGCTGTATTGAAGAGCAAGTTTCTAATGCCAGAAGATTATTGCTCTAACTATTACAAACCAAATTCTGTTGTAATGACATACGATGTGCCTGTGTACTCGCTACCGTACAGAAATGACCGGAATATACCAACACATGTTGCAGAGGAAGTTGTATTACCACCCAAATGGAAAAGACCTCCTGGAAGGCCAAAGAAGAAGCGCGATAAACCTTTCAGTGAATTGCTGCAGCCGAAAAATCAACATTCATGTAGCATATGTGGGCAGGGAGGACATAACAAGCGAACGTGTAGAAATGCTCCACGTAGGATTTAGTTAACACTCTGACATGTATTAGTGCTCCAACGATTTGTCATTACTTCTGATGACATTGTCAAGTAATAAATTTTGAAATGCCTTTCGTGAATAGATTCTGGATACATTTAGTTGCAGTATTGTGTTGAATACATTCGAATACAACCTTGTCAACATATACTTAGACAATTTATTATAGACAGTGCCTGAGTTGTATATACATAACTAATCAAAATACATCGAAATACAACTATATACTCAGCTATAATATAACAATTTCAATAAATACATATAACCTGAATATATTTTGGATAGCATTTAGTATTCAGTATTGTGTTGAATACAATGCACACAACTGGACCACATTACGTACAATTTATTATAGACAGTGCCTGAGTTGTATATACATAACTAGTCAAAATACATCGAAATACAACTATATACTCAGCTATAATATAACAATTTCAATAAATACATATAACCTGAGTAAGTAAAATAAATACATCAAGTTGAGTACATACGTATAAACCTGAAGCATACAGTTTCTGACTTTGATATACAAGCCAAGTGACTGAATATTAATACATACTTATATGCCATGTTGAATACGTATGAATATATCCTGTAAGATATATATGAATACAAACTGAAGATTAAGCATGGATACTTATGAACAAAACAATGAAACATAGATTGAAAAGTTGCAATTGTCATATATGAACACTGTTGATAAAGTGATTAAAACATGATTTTTTTCTAACTGAATACCATCTTCACCAAAAAAACTATTCAAAAAACAGTATTCACCTAAAAACAACCTTCCAAAACTACAAACACCTAAAGCTACTCTAACACTATCTGCAACTTTGAATCTGACTCCGTGATTTGCCTAGCGATCTTTGAGGGTTCTTCATTCTCGCTTATGGCATCAGCGTCTATCTTCTGCATAGCATAGTCCTAGAGGAGAGCACCATATCTTTGACGGAGTAGATTGGAATCAAATGTTGTTTGTGGAATCTCACCAAGAGTGCTCAGAAACTCTGCGTATGCCGTAACATGCACCCCACAATCCCTGAAAAATGTTGATTGAAACAATTAAAAATAATTCATACAATTAGATTTTTAAAATGATACAAGAATGATGATTGAATACATACATGCTCCCAGCTTTCTGTTGAGGCAGATTTGATATGAAAACAACTTCAAAGGGATCAGTATGTGACTTGTCAGTGTATGCTGAGTAAGTAGACCAATCTATGCCTTGACTATCTCTGTAAAAGCCACTGATTGATAGATAC
>NC_031989.1:42464674-42547365 GCF_001879085.1 Nicotiana attenuata
CACTTTGAAACATAGTCAACTGCCACTAGAATGTATGTGTTGCCACAAGAACTAACAAACGGGCCCATGAAATCAACGCCCCACACATCAAAAATATCAACTTCGTGAATAGTGTTGAGAGGCATTTCATCCTTCTTCGAAATTCCACCCGCTCTTTGACATTCATCGCATCTCTTCACAAGTTCACTTGCATCCTTGTACAAAGTTGGCTAGTAAAACCCATAACTAAGAACCTTTGAAGCTGTCCTCGCCCCACTATGATGACCACCATAGGAAGAGGAATGACAGGCCTCTAGAATACTCAATTGCTCCTCCTACGGGACACATCTTCGGATCACACCGTCAGTGCAGATCTTGAACAAGTACGGCTCATCCCAATAGTAGTCCAAACTATCCCGTTTAAGCTTCTTCCTTTGGTTAGAAGAGAGCTCACATGGGACAATACCGGTCACAAGGAAATTAGCAACGTCCGCAAACCATGGCATACCATTCACCGACACAGAAAGGAGTTGCTCATCGAGAAATGAATCATTGATTTCTAGGCCATCATAAGGCATCCACTCCTCCTCCAAGCGGGACAAGTGGTCCGCCACTTGGTTTTCACACCCTTTCCGGTCCACAATCTCTAAATCAAACTCTTGAAGTAACAAGACCCATCGCATCAGCCTAGCTTTGGAATCCTTCTTTGTCATCAAGTATCGGAGTGCGGCATGATCGGTATGAACTATGACCTTGGCTCCCATGAGATACGGCCGAAATTTCTCCATTGCGAAAACAATAGCCAACAACTTTTTTCCAGTCACCGTGTAATTCACTTGAGCATCATTCATTGTCTTGCTCGCATAATACACTGGGTGAAACATTTTATTCACTCTTTGACCCAAGACCGCCCCAACCGCAACATCACTCGCGTCACACATGAGCTCAAAAGGCAAGCTCCAATTGGGTGCGGTAATAATAGGAGTGGTGGTCAACTTGTACTTGAGGAGTTCAAAAGCTGTCATGCATTCCTCATTGAACACGAACTTTGCATCCTTTTCCAAAAGTTTGCACAAAGAATTCACTACCTTCGAAAAGTCCTTTATAAATCTCCGGTAGAACCCCGCATGCCCAAGAAAACTTCTAACTCCCTTGACTGAAGTAGGGGGAGGGAGCCTTGAAATCACTTCAATTTTAGCTTTGTCCACCTCTATACCGTGCTTTGAGATTTATGGCCAAGGACTATGCCCTCTTCTACCATGAAGTGGCATTTTTTGCAGTTGAGCACAAGATTGGTTTCTTCACACCGGGCCAACACCCTATCAAGATTTTTCAAACATTCATCAAACGAGTCACCCATAACACTGAAGTCGTCCATGAACACCTCCAAAATGTCTTCCACCATGTCGGTAAATATGGCCATCATACACCGTTGGAATGTAGCCGGTGCATTACACAACCCAAATGGCATCCTCGAAAAGGCAAAGGTACCATATGGGCAAGTGAAGGTGGTCTTCTCCTGATCTTCCGGAGCAATCAAAATTTGGTTGTACCCAGAATACCCATCCAAGAAACAGTAGAAGGCACGCCCAGCAAGTCTATCTAGCATCTGGTCAAGAAAAGGCAATGGAAAGTGATCCCGGGTCACTTTGTTCAATCCATGAACACCCTCTATCCGGTGACAGTCCTGGTAGGAATTAACTCATTTTGCGCATTGGTAACCACGGTCATACCACCCTTCTTCGGCACACATTGCACCGGCAAAGTCCAAGAACTATCAGAGATGGGGTACACAACCCCGACATCCAACCACTTGATCACCTCCTTTTTCACAACTTCTTGCATTGCCTCGTTCAACTTCCTTTGATGTTCCAAGGAGGGCTTGGCATCATCTTCAAGAATAATCTTGTGCATACAAAAGGCGGGGCTTATCCCCCGAATATCAGCTAAAGTCCATCCAATTGCCTTCTTCCATTTTTGGAGCACCGCCAATGTGGCATCTACCTGCATGTTAGTAAGACAAGAGGAAAGAATAACTGGCAAAGTTGAACTAGGGCCTAAGAATTCATACCTGAGGTGTGGAGGCAACGACTTCAACTCCAACACGGGAGGTTCCTCGATTGAGGGCTTTGTTGGTGGAGTCTTCCTATTCTCAAGATCCAAAGATAGCTTCCGAGGCTCATAAGAGTAAGAGCCCATTCCATGTAAAGCATTAACACACTCCACCCAGCCTTCATCCTCATTTACATCAAGATTCAACAATACCGCCTCTAGAGGGTCCTCCATATTGATCATTGCACTAGTACCATCAATTATCACTGCCGTGACAAGATCCACGAACGAGCACACTTCAGTACAGTTGGGCTGCTTCATTGACTTACACACATGAAAGACCACTTTTTCATCACCCACCCAGAAGGTGAGTTCCCCTGCTTCCACATCAACTAAGGCCTTCCCAGTTGCAAGGAAAGGTATCCCAAGATTATAGGCACCTCAAAATCGACCTCGCAGTCGAGAATCACAAAATCAGCTGGCAAGATAAATTTGTCCACTCGGAAAAGAACATCATCAATTATACCCAATGGCCTCTTCATCGTTCTATCCGCCATTTGCAATCTCATGGAAGTCGGCCTCGGTTGCCCAATACCTAAAGTCTTGAAAATTGAGTAGGGCATCAAGTTGATACTTGGCCCCAAATCACCAAGAGCTTTTGCAAAGTCTGCACTCCCAATGGTGCAAGGACTGGTGAAAGCACCGGGATCTTCACTAACTTGGTGGATCATCTTGATAGTTTCACAATCCATGGATCTTTTCTTTGTCACCAAGTCATTCATGAATTTGGCGTAACCCGGCATTTGCTCTAAAGCCTCCACCAAAGGCACATTAATGGATAAGATCTTCATCATGTCAATGAATTTCTTAAACAGGTTCTCATTTTTCTGCTTCGCGAGCCTTTGAGGATAAGGTGGAGGTGGCCTTGGCAAGGAAGCCTTGGCTTTAGGCACAACCGTTTTCGGTATGTCTATTAAGTGTTCCCTAGACGGGTTCACGTCATTCTGAGTTTCCACCTTGATCTCTTTGATATCAATCCTCACTTCTTCATTCAAGTTCTCATCAATCACATTCTCAACCACCAAAGGGATCTCATCGTCTTGCAACTCAACTTAATCACTCAAAATTTCTTTTTGTTTGGAGGCATTCACATCACCGCCTCGTCCACTTCTTGTAGTTACCGCCATTGCATGCCCGGTATTGTTCCCACCCTTTGGGTTGACTACCGTATCACTAGGTAGAGCCCCCTTAGGGCGAGTATTCAAGGATTGTGAGATTTGGCCTAATTGAACCTCCAAGTTTCTGATTGAAGTATTGTGGGATGCCAACTCAGCATCGGAGTCAGCATTCTTTTTCATCATCTGTTCAAACATCATTTCGATTCTCCCCATTTCATTGTTGGATGAACTAGGACCTTGGGATGGAAATGGGGGTGGATTGTTCGGTTGTTGATACATCGGGGGCCTTTGAAAGCCTTGCCCCCGATTTCCCTGATTGCTATTGTTCCAACCACCCTGATTGTTGTTTCCACCTCAATTGTTGTTGTTGTCACCCCAACTACCCCGATTGTTCTGATTATTGTTCAGGTTGCCCCAATTTGGATTTTGGTTGTTGTTCCCCCAATTATTGTTCCCTTGTTGTTGTTGATTTCCCCAATTGCCTTGGGATCTCCATTGTTGTTGTTGGTTGGAAGAATTGCCCCTTTGGCTTTGATAGTTGTTCACGTATTGCACTTCTTCATTCTGCTCATCGTACCCATCATCTTGGAACCTACCACTATCTTGGTCATATTGATCCGAACTCCATTGGTTTTGTTGCCCTCTTTTTCTTCTTTTGTTCACTAACATGTTGACACCCTCCATAGCATTTACTTGTTATGGAGTTTGAACCTGTTGTAATTGTGCCTTTGCTAGCTGGTTCATTGTTGTTGTCAGTTTTATTATTGCCTGTCCATGATCATGGAGCTCTTTGTGCAAGTGAATGACCGTGGGGTCACCCTGTGGCACATTGGCTTGACTTTGCCAAGCAGAAGAAGTGTCCGCCATCTCATCCAGTATCTCACAAGCTTGATCATACGGGTTGTTCTTGAAATTGCCCCCAGCTAGTTGGTTCACTATGCACTGATTTGTTGTGTTAATGCCTCGGTAGAATGTCTGTTGTATCATTGCCTCAGTCATATCATTATTTGGGCATTCCTTCACCATAGTCTGGTATCTCTCCCATATCTCATGCAGTGGTTCGTTAGGCTCCTATTTGAAAGCTAAGATTTCATCCCTCAAGGTTGCCATGTGACCAGGCGAGAAAAACTTTGCAATGAATTTATCCGCCAACTCATCCCATGTATGGATGGAGTGGTTTGGGAGTCTCTCCAACCAATCCAATGCTTTCCCTCAAAGAGAGAAAGAGAATAATCTCAACCGCAAGGCATCCTCGGACACATTCGTTTGCTTGCTCCCCCAACATGTATCAACAAATCCTTTAAGGTGCTTGTAAGCATTTTGATGGGGAGCACCCGTGAAATACCCTCGCTGCTCCAACAATGTCAACATCATGTTGGTAATTTGAAAATTGCCCGCCCGGATCCGGGGTGGGACAATTGCACTAGCATTCCTTGGTTGGGAAGCACTCGAGGTACAGCTCTGGGAGGTGGCGGGGGAGGGTCTGGAATATTATTATCATTAGCCTGTCGGCCTCTCCTTTGTCCTTGAGGTACAAGAGGCACCTCATCTTCACTGTTATCATCAACCTCCTCCCTCGGGACCACGTTTCCAAGAGGGTCATTGTTGTTGTTTGTCACCATTTTGTACCTGAATTGGCTTCACACACAAATTAGTATCATAGAAGGAAAGAAAAACAATACACAAAACTATTTAGATAGATAGCCAAAACTGTTAGCTCCCCGGCAACGGCGCCAAAAAGTGATCGAGTCCAACCCTACACCACTATAAAGTGGCAAGAGCGGTCGATGCAGCTTTTACCCGAGAAGGTCGGGATCGAATCCACATGGAGCTAGAATGTTTGGAGTTGGATTCCTATCTAAACTAGCAGTGTGTAGTGCTCTTGATTACACTTCCAATCTTAATTGTTTGTTTGTTACTTCTAATTTTATACTAATGATGTGCGAAATTAAGCTAAGTATAAATACTTGTAAGGTTTTCTAAATGGTTAACGAGGCACTAGGGAAGTGACTTTCTCCTAGGTGAATACTTGACAGGTTCTAAAGCCTAAGGCAAAGTTGTTATGTTTGGGATCGCGATATAGCCAATGCACGACACTACTCACCTTATACCTCTCGGTAGCTTGAGTGACTTTGCCCCAATTGACTTTCTCAAGACCAATTGGGTATCAAATTGTGCAAGCAATATAGGCTCAAGTCGGGTATTACTATCTCTAGATTTAACCCGTTAATTGGGGCTATCAATCTCTTGAATACGCCCCAATTCCTTGTTGGACTGATTTTCCTAGACTCAAGCTCTCTTTCTCAAGAATATCCCAAATCAAAAAGGCACAAATTAGTGTTTGCAACCACTAATTCAACATGGAGAACACAAATCAGTCCAAATATCAACCACCCATAAACATCTAAGCCCTAAAACAAAAGACCCATCAAATACCCACACTAGGGTAGAGCCACAACCCTAGCTAATGGGTCTAGCTACTCATAATAATGGAAGAAATCATATATTTAGATGAAGAATAACCCATAAAATATAATTACAAGCTAAGATTTAAAGATTCAATGTTGAACTAGATACAAAATTACTCAAAATAGGTCCAAAACGGCCTTCACGTGCTCAGCTAATATAAAGATACCCTAAAAATCTGAAAAAGAAGTATTTATACAAGGCCGAATTTTCTGGACAAAAATACCCCTGACAGAGGTATTGCGGTCCGCAAGAAATGGAGCGCGGCCGCGATGGGGCTTTTAGCTTCAATTTTTTGTTCTCTGAATCTAGCCACCACGGACCGCGAGAAATGGAATGCGGCCGCGATGTCTTGAATCTTCCAAATTTCACATTCTCTGAATTTCTTCTCTGCGGACCGCAACAAATGGACTGCGGCCGCGATGAGGCCGCGAAGAATCGACCGCGGACCGCGTTGCTTGAACTTTTAAAATAGCATCCTTTCCGATCTTTGCCACTGCGGACCGCACTAAATGGACTGCGGCCGTGGTGGGTCTGTTGCAGCCACAGTGGATTTTATGCTGCTGCGATGTTTTGACTTGTTCTTGGCACTTGTGCAGGTTTCACTCCTTTTTGAGTTGGTTTTGACTTCTTGTCACTTTTTTGACCAAACACTGCAAACAAGCACAACATGTAAGTTTTCGGGATTACTTGTATACATTTTTAATCCAAAACTCAAGCAAAAAGGAGTATAAAATAAACTAGAATCCCTAGTTATCAAGCCTCGACCCATTTGGCAAAGTAATCGGTCATGAATATTATGAATTGGGCCTTATCGGGTGCCCGCGGCAAGGGACCGAAGATGTCTATTCCTCACTTTATTTATGGCCACGGAGACAGGACCCGAATGGAGCATTTCTCCCAGTTGATGGATCATCGAGGCGTGTCTCTGGCATGCGTCACATTTCCATAAGAAGTCTTTCTTATCCTTCTCCATTTTGGTCCAGTAGTAGCCGGCTCTGATTAGCTTCCGTACTAAGGATTCTGCCCCCAAATGGTTCTTGCAACGGCCCTCGTGAACGTCTCTTATGGCATATTCGGTTTCTCCCGGCCCTAAGCATTTGGCCAGTGGACTGAAGAAGGACCTCCTAAACAAAGCCCCTTCGACTAAGCAAAATCTGGCAGCCTTGGTGCGGAGGGCTCTCGATTCCTTAGGATCCGAGGGCAATTTTCCTGTTTTTAGGTAGTCTATGTATTTATTTCTCTAATCCCAAGTTAAACTTGTCGATTTTACTTCAGTGTGGCCTTCTTCTTCCACCGAGTTCATCAGTTGTACCACACCCCAAGTTGGCCAGTGCATCAGCCTCACCGTTTTGATCTCGGGGTACATGTTGCAGAGTCCATTCCTTGAATTGGTGCAGGGTCACCTGTAGTTTGTCCAAGTACCTCTACATCCGTTCTTCTTTTACTTCGAACGTTCCATTGACCTGATTTACGACAAGGAGGGAGTCACATTTGGCTTCGATTACTTCGGCCCCAAGGCTCTTAGCCAGTTCTAGACCTGCAAGCATGGCCTCATATTTGGCTTCATTGTTAGTCAATTTTAAAGTTCTAATAGACTGCCTGATTACACTTCCCGTAGGAGGTTTTAACACGATACCGAGCCTGGACCTTTCGCGTTGGAGGCACCGTCTGTGAATAGGGTCGAGATTCCTGAGTTAGTCCCCGAGGTGAGTAGTAATTCCTTTTCGATTTCGGGTATTAAGGCCGGTGTAAAGTCGCCACGAAGTCTGCCAAAATCTGAGATTTTATGGCAGTTCGGGGTCGGTACTCAATGTCGTACCCGCTAATCTCTATGGCCCATTTGGCCAATCGGACCGACACCTCCAGCGTATGCATGATATTCCTCAGCGGGTAAGAGGTTACGACACATATAGAGTGGCATTGAAAGTATGGCTTTAGCTTCCTGGAAGCACTTAGCAAAGCGAGTGCTAACTTTTCCAGGTGAGGATACCTCGATTCGGCATCGCCTAGGGTTCTACTGATATAGTAAATAGGAAATTACGTACCTTCATCCTCTCGAACTAAGACACCACTTACCGCCACCTCCGACAGCGCCAAGTAGAGGTACAACTATTCGTATGCCTTCGGAGTGTGCAGCAGCGGGGGGCTCGACATGTACCGTTTGAGTCCTTCCAAAGCTCGTTGGCATTTCGCAGTACAGGAAAAGTTATTCTTCTTCTTCAATAGTTGGAAGAATCGATGGATCTTGTCCGAGGACCTCAAGATGAACCGGCCCAATGTAGCTATACGTCCGGTCAGCCTTTGAACTGCCTTGACGTTGTCCACTATGGTGATGTTCTCTATGGCCTTTATTTTGTCGGGGTTTATCTATATCCCTCGATTGGATACCATGAACACGAGGAATTTTCTCAACCGACCCCGAATGCGCACTTCTCCAGGTTTAGCTTCATGTTGTATTTCCTTAGTATGTCGAAGGTTTCATGCAAATGTTTCAAATGGTCCTCTGTTCGCAGGGACCTGACCAACATATCGTCAATATAAACTTCTATTGATTTTCCTATTTGTTCTTCGAACATTCGATTTACTAGGCGTTGGTAGGTGGCACCATCATTCTTTAATCCAAACGGCATTACGTTATAACAGTACGTATCAAATTTGGTTTTGAAAGAAGTCTTTTCTTGATCGTCCGTGTCTATCCAAATTTGGTTGTACCAAGAGTAGGCACCGAGAACACTGAGTATCTCGTACCCGATCGTCGCATCAATCATTCGATCGATGTTAGGCAAAGGGAAAGAATCCTTAGGGAACGCTTTGTTTAGGTCTTTATAATCTACACACATCCTAAGTTTATTTCCTTTTTAGGTACTACCACTATGTTAGCTAGCCAATCCGGGTATTTAACTTCCCGGATGGATCATATTTTTAGAAGTTTGGATACCTCATCCTTGATGAATGTGTGCTTGATCTCAGATTATGGTTTCCTCTTCTGCTTAACCGGATGGAACTTCGGGTCCAAACTCAGCTTGTGAGTGGCTACCTCCGGTGGGATCCTTGTCATGTTAAGATAGGACCAAGTAAGACAATCGACCTTAGCTTTAAGAAAATCAATAAGTTTTTCCCTGAGCTCGGGGGTTAATCCTGTGCCCAGGTATACCTTTCGGTCCGGTAGATGTTCAATTGATATGCCATGTTTCAACTCTTCAACCGTTGATTTGGTGGCGTCGGTGTCATCAGGAGCTACGAATGATCTCGGGGCGCCATAATCGTCCTCCTCGTCTGCTCCTTGTTCTCCCTGTTTCTCCGGTTCGGCCGAGGCCGGTATCAAAGATTGCTATTTAATCTCTTCCTTTCTAGTCGATCCCGTGTTTCTTGACGTCGAAAACCGCGGGCATCGAGATTACCTCGGCGACGGCAAATATCTCCCTAGCGGCCGACTGTTCTTCATAAACCATTTTGACTCCCCCCGGTGTGGGAAATTTCAACGCCTGGTGCAAGGTCGAGGGTAACACCCTCATGTTGTGAACCCACGGCCTTCCGAACAGAGCGTCGTACCTTATGTCCCCTTTGATCACGTAGAACTTCATTTCTTGTTTTGTCCCGGCGGTGTTTATTGGCAAGGTTATCTCTCCTTTTGTGGTCTCACACGCCATGTTAAATCATTTCAATACCCGGACTTCTGGTATGATTTGGTCCTGTAACCCCAATTGATTTACGACCCTTGATTTGATGATGTTGGCCGAGCTACCTGGATCAATCAATACACGTTTAACTCGAGATTTGTTGATAAGTACGGATATTACCAGTGAATCATTGTGAGGCTGTGCGATTCCCTCGACATCTTCGTCGCTAAACGAAATGGCTCCCTTCGGAATATATTCCCGAGTGCGTTTTTCCCTTATGATAGATACTTTAGTGGGTTTCATCATTGGTCCTTGGGGGACATCGACCCCTCTGATGATCATGTTGATCACATGCTGAGGTTCCTCTTGTTCGACCTGTTTGTCGGCGTCCCTATTCCTGAAGTGGCTTTTGTATCGCTCGCAGGAATTCTCGGAGGTGCCCGTTGTTGAATAATAGGGCAACTTCTTCTCTTAACTGTCGGAAATCTTCGGTCCTGTTACCATGAGTGCCGTGATACCTACATGTCAAATTAGGGTCTCTCTGGGTAGGGTCGGACTGCAATGGTCAGGGACACTTGGTCTCTTTGATGCGCCCTATGGATAATACGATGCTGGCAGCGTCCACGTTGAAGTTGTACTCTGATAATCTCGGTGCTTCCCTACTCCCGAGCGGCCTATCGAACCCGTTTTTGCTCATCAGATCTCGGCCACTAGGCCTTCGATTGCTTCTCTTCTCGTTCCTTGCGAGGTGATGCCCGGATCCATTATCCCTTCGATCTACATTATATGGTTGATACCGATCTCGGACTGATCTTAGCTCATGATCAATGGCTCTCTTGGATCTATTATCGGCCCCAATAGGGTAAACAGATCCAGAAGGGCCCCCTAGTTGGTCGTCCTCGACCTTGATATTCGTCTGGCACCTGTTGTGGACGTCGGCCCAGGTTACCGTCAGGTACTCCACCAAATCTTGTTTTAGCTGTTGACAGGCCAAGGAACTTCGATGATTGAGCCCCCTGAGTGAATGCTTGAACGGCCCAATCATCTGCAATCAGTGGTAGGTCCATCCGTTCCATCTGGAACCTTGACACGAACTCCCTAAGAATCTCGTTATCCCTTGGTTTGAGCTTGAAGAGATCTCACTTTCCCCGGCATGAGCCTTTACGAAAGCATCTGCAAGCATAGCAATTGAGTTAATGGAATTTGGGGGTAAGTTGTGATACCATATCATTGTTCCCTTCGACAAAGTCTCCCCAAATTTCTTCAGTAACATCGACTCGATCTCATCGTGTTCCAAGTCGTTCCCCTTGATCGCGCATGTATAGGAGGTCACATGTTCATCTGGATCCGTGGTCCCATTGTATTTGGGGATGTCGGGTATGCAAAACCTCTTTGGGATCGGCTTTGGTGCCGCGCTCGGAAGAAAAGGCTTCTTGATAAATTTCTTAGAATCCGGCCCCTTCAATATCGAGGGTGCTCCCGGGATTTGATCGACCCTGGAATTATATGTTTCCACCTTCTTGTCATTAGTCTCAATCCTTTTCTCACTTGACTCCACCCGTTTCGTCAATGCTTCGAGCATTTTCATTACCTCAGGACTCACCCCGGGCTCGGCTTCATCCGGTCCCTCGGTAATTCGTTCGTCTCTTCGGGTGCTTTCCCGGGATTGTTCAGATTCCACCCTGTTGGGGCGTGGTTTTGACTCTGTAGCTGTGTTATTGCCGTTGAGCCTGGAACATCTCAAAAATCAACTGTAGGCTCACCCTATCACCTTCATTTTGGGCGCTTCTCGAGCCGTTGATTGGACCTTGGTTCGAGCCAAGTCGTGAATGAAGAATAGAACAAGTGAGCAAAATTCTTAACAGTAGCTAGGAGGTAAAAAATAAATTTTTATTGCCTTGAATCACGTGTTACAATGTGTTAGATATAAGAAAAACTTCCCCTTTATATAGTAGGAGAGTTTCAGCCCTAGTATAAGTGTAAAAATGTGACGACCTAAAGGGTCATCACTTGTTTTCTTATTCATCCTGTGCTTCTGAGGCCTTGAAACCCTCATTTAGGGTCGCCTCGATTTGCGTGCGCAGTCCGGGCGCGTAGCCGGAAAGTCTAAATATGAAATTCTGTGGAAAATGCTAAGTTTTGATATTAAAATGAATAAATTTGACTTCGGTCAACATTTTCGGTAAACGGACCCGGACCCGTGATTTGACGGTCCCGGAGGGTCCGTAGGAAAATATGGGACTTGGGCGTATGCCCGGAATCGAATTCCGAGGTCCCAAGCCCGAGAAATGAATTTTTGAGTAAAATTGTTTTTCTAAAAATATTTAAGGAAATTGGAAATGAAAATTGATTAGAACGTGATGGTATCGGGCCCGTATTTTGGTTCCGGCGCCCGGTACAGGTCTTATATGTGGTTTAAGCACTTTCTGTAAAGTTTGGTTGAAAACGGACGTCGTTTGACATGTTTTGGACTTAAAATGGAAAATTTGATGTTTTATGAAATTTGGAAGATATCATGGATTTTGAGGCTTAATTCGATGTATATGATGTTGTTTTGGCGATTTGATCACACGGATAAGTCCGTAGGATGTTTTTGAGGTTGTGTGTATGTTTGGTTTGGAGCCCCGAGGGCTCGAGTGAGTTTTGGATAGGCCACGGGGTGAAATTTTGGACTTGAGGAATTGCAGGCCTGCAGGCTTCGCATTTCCCAAACTTTTCTCGCAATTCCCAGGATTGTTCGCATTTCCCAAACTTTGTTCGCAATTACCAGGCTTCGCATTTCCCAAACTTTTCTCGCAATTCCCAGGCTTGTTCGCATTTCCCAAACTTTGTTCGCAATTACCAGGTTCGCATTTCCCAAACTTTTCTCGCAATTCCCAGGCTTGTTCGCATTTCCCAAACTTTGTTCGCAATTACCAGTTCGCAATTCCCAAACTATTTTTGCAATTCCCAGTTCGCAATTCCCAAACTTTGTTCGCAATTCCCTTATCTGCAACCTGCATTTTTCATACTTAGTTGATTTTTAAGACATTTTCACCCCATTTTCAAAACACAACTCCTTTGGGCGATTTTTCAAGAACAAACCTTCTTCCAAATCAATTGTAAGTTGATTTTTACTCATTTCTTTCAATCACTAACATCATTTAACATGTTTTCAACTTAAAATCAAGGATTTTCATGGGTGAAATTGGGAGTTTTGGGTAGAACCTAGGTTTTTCTAAAATTGGGAGTTTGGACCTCGATTTGAGGTCCGATTTCAAAATAAATTATATATTTGGGTTCGTGGGGGAATGGGTAGCCGGGTTTTGGTTCGAACCTCGGGTTTTGACCACGTGGGCCCGGGAGTGATTTTGGAATTTTTGGGCAAAACTTTGTGAAATTCATTTTATGCATTCAAATTGATTCATTTAGCGTTTATTGATGTAATTAAGTAATTTGTGATTAGATACGAATGAATTGGTGGTGGAATCAAGGGGTAAAGCTATAATTGAAGCATGAATTATGTTCGAGGCATCGAGGTAAGTGTTTGGTCTAACCTTAGCTTGAGGGATTAGAAGTTGTGTCCTATTTGCTAATTGTTTCTTGTTGAGTACGATGTATAGTCATGGTGACGAGTATCTATACGTTGGTGTCGAGCATGATCGTGAGTCTTATATCGTGATTTCCATGATTTCGTTGTATTATTCATGCCTTGGTGAAAATTTCTATTTGTTGTGTAAAGTTGTGAAAAGAATTGTGACTTATGAACGTTGAGGAGCATTGGCTCCAGTTGTATAATGAATGCTGAAAGTATATGTGATAATTGAACCTCTAGAGCAGTGGCTCGAGTGATGAAATGAATTGTGAAGTAAAAGTGAGAAAGAGAAGAGATCATTATGTTGCCCCCTTGCCGGGCTATTGTGAGTTGTGGTTCCCTTGTATTGTGTTCTTAATTGATATTACGGATACTCAGGTTGATGATTCTTTGTGTTAGTTAAGGATTATGGTTATAGCTGAGGTAGTTAGATGTTGGGACAACTTTGCGGTATAGCGGAGGTAATTAGGTGTTGTAACAAGTTTGGGTATGGCCGAGGTAGTTAGATGTTGTAACAAGTTTTGGGTAGGACTGAGGTAGATAGGTGTTGTGACAAGTTTGGTTATAACTACTTCTTTTTCCCTTGCCGGGATAGTGTGGACCTTATGATCCCTTGTCGGGACTCTTGTTATATTTGTAAATGTTATATATATGGATCGGGTTGCACGCCGCAATAATGTTATATATATGGATCGGGTTGCACGCCGCAACAATGTTATATATATATGGATCGGGTTGCACGCCGCGACACTATTATATTTATGGATCGGGTTGCACGCCGCAACAATATTATATATGGATCGGGTTGCACGCCGCAACAATATAATGAAATGAGAACGGGTGGTACGCCTACCACGAAATATAATAAAATGGGAGCGGGTGGTACGCCTACCACGAAATATAATGAAATGGGAGCGGGTGGTACGCCTACCACGAAATATAATGAAATGGGAGCGGGTGGTACGCCTACCACGAGATATAATGAAATGGGAGCGGGTGGTACGCCTACCACGAGATATAATGAAATGGGAGCGGGTGGTACGCCTACCACGAGGTATAATGAAATGGGAGCGGGTGGCACGCCTGCCACGAGATACATGAAATGGGATCGGGTTGCACGCCTGCAACGAGATATGTACTGACAGTGAAACCTGCTTTTATTTCCCTTATCCGTGTTAGAGTTAAATTATTGATGTTCTTTATTATTCTCTTGATATTCTGTTTTTACTTGTTATCCCCCGAAGCATGTTCCCCCCTCCCATCCTTACTTGCTTATACCTGCTTTACTTTCCGCTATATTTTATATAACTGCACAGGTTTATTTGATAGTCTGGTCCTAGCCTCGTCACTACTTCGCCGAGGTTAGGCTAGGCACTTACCAGCACATGGGATCGGTTGTGCTGATACTACACTCTGTGCTCTTTTGCACAGATCTAGGTCCCGGACAGCCGTAGTAGCTCGGGAGCCAACCTTCAGTTCACTGAGACACCGAGGTAGCCTTGCAGGCGTCCGCAGGCCCGGCGTCTCCTCTATTTCTATTTATGATCTGTTATCTCTTTTACTCGAGACAGACAGTGTTACTTTCTTTCAAACGGTTGTATGTAGTAAATCTTAGCAGTCCGTGAATGTTGTGACACCAATTCTGGGTAGAGGCACATCTGGATTTTTCCTTATTATTTGGTTTATATCGTTTAAGTCTTCCGCTAAATTACAAATTCCGCTGTTGTTTAATTATTTATTTCCTGTTAATTAAATTGGTAGAAATGGATTTTAAACAAAAGCATTTATGGATTCTAGATGTGTGGCTTGCCTATCTTCTACGAGTAGGCGCCATCACGATCCCCGATGGTGGGAAATCCGGGTCGTGACAAAAAAAGGTACAAATCTTATTTTTTTGGTAGTTGTTTAACCATAATTGATATTGAGCGAGATTCGCATTGTGATATCCGGTTGAGGGCGGGTATCGCAGCCTCTATCCGTCATACATAACCGTTCACCGTGTCTCCCGAGGTTTGAAACTCGCACTCGGCTCAAGCGCGTTGCTTTACCATGTCTAATGTCGGATATACCGTTCACTCTTCCGGGGTCTCGATACGAAATGCCTTTGATCTCGACTGTGACTTCCCGGCTCTGTGCTCCCCTTTCATTCTCTAATCGGGAAATTGGGGTAGACGTTGGCCCCGATTTCACCCGTACGCAATTTAAACTTTATTTTTGTATTTACTATGTTGTTTTGATGTGAAAATTTGATTATTTTAAAATAATCATGTCAATAGTTGTGATTATTGACTACAGAATACCAACTGAAAACAAGGATATAGAGTATAGACACATTTTTTTGCTGCCTGTGGCGCTAGCTTTTGTGGTGTGTTTCATTAAATAGTCTTTTCTTTAATAATACCATATAAATTAGATTTTATTCTAATATTTTACAGATATATTATATAACTTTTAATATTTTATATTCATGAATTTTAAAATAAAAATAAATTATGTTTGTTCAGATGCTGAAAAAACAATAATCTTAATAATCTGCTGTTTAGATTTAATGATTATATCTTAATGATCTAATATGTAATAATATTCCATTACAAACAAAGTAATCTCAGCATAGAATCTCAGATAAACTAATACTATAATATTATGTTCAACTGATTGCATAAAAAATGGTAGTAAAACATTAGATTGATAGTATTAAGCTTAAATATTCACATAACTTTAAAAAATTTATATAATATTATTTAATGGGAAATAAGACAAAAAATGACAATAGGCATTAGCAATACATGAATAAAAAACATTTAAAATTAAAAATACCCTTGGATACTTACATAAGCATTTTTATGATTATTTTTCTAATAATTTATATATTATTATTCACCTTATAAGTTCTGCTGCATTTTAATTTCTGTGGACCTATTAGATGAACCAAATTAAATAACCTCACAGGAAAGCAAAGAAAATAAATAAATAAATAAAATAAGGCAGAGATGTTTTCATCTATAAATTGGGAAAGGTAATCCACTCCACAGTCTCAACTCCTCTGCCTCTCCACTCCACAGACCCTCCAAAAACCCTTGTCGCCGTCCACGGCGGCGCACTTCTCATTTCTTCCTCATCCCTCGGTGAACCACCACCGATGGCATCTACACCGGCATCAGAACTCTCCGATGGACCAGTACTCAGCGTGATCAACAAGCGCCTCCGTGCTCTTCGCAAGAAATACAACCGCATTGTCCAAATGGAAGAATCTCTATCCAAAGGCAAAACCCTCAACAAAGAACAAGAGGAAACTTTCCGCTCCAAATCCGCTGTTCTCGCCGGCATTGACGAGCTCGAGAAGCTTCGTCAGCCACTCGCTGCAGCCGTCGCTGAAGAAATCAACCTCGCCGTTGAACAACAACGCCAAGTTCCTCCGTCAGAATCCGCCGCCGATACGCCTATTGATGATTCTAACATCAAAGGAGAATGTGTTGAGGATTTACTTAATCTGTTGTACTTTGGTAGCATGTTTGACGTGAAGTCGTTGCAGCAGAGTGATTTAACCGCGACGATGCTGACGAGGACTATGGAGAGGGCGTGTTGTTTGAGCTACGACTGTATGCCGGAGGATGAATCGACTGACGACGTGATGGATCTGTTAGGCGATAGAGATTTGGATTTGATTTCGATGCTTAGCGGTTTGCTTGTTTCACGCCCTGTTAACTCTCCCTTGTCACACAAGCACGCTCTTCAGAAATGTACTGAGCATGCTAAGCTATGGCTTTCGAAGTCTGATCAGCCCATCGAACCCAATTCCGATGCTACTTGTGAGTGTCATTTTTCTTCTCAGATAAAATTGTTTGTTTACTTTGTCGGGAATCGGAAACAGCCTCTTTGCCCTTCTAGGGGTAGGGGTAAGGCTAGACCCCAAGGTACTGGGTTTGTTGCTGTTGTTGTTGTTGTTGTTGTTACTTTGTCGGGAGTGGATATAGAGGATGCATATTAGCTCGAGCCCCACTTGTTTGGGATTGAGGTTTAACCAGTTTTAACAATGAGCTAACTGTGCTTCTAAAAATATGGGTTCAAAAAATTAATATTTTGTTGAAATTTTGTTTTACACACACATGTTCCATGTCAGTACTAAGGTTACATCCGCCACTGGAGTTGTTGTTATTGTTATCCTGGCATTGACATTTTTAATTTGCCAGGGAATGGATATAGAGATTCTTATTGTGGACCCTAACTGGTTTAAAACGAATTTTACTTGTTGCTGTTTTATGGAAATTTACGTTTTAGGAAGACATGTCAAGACTTTAGGGCAGTCTTTGATAGATGATTTTAACTGGTTATGTCCCTTTTCTTGCAGATGCGGGGCTGAGATCAAAGCTGGACAAGATCATTGGTTCACTATATTTTACCACAGACCCTGTTAAAGTGGAGGCAACTGCTGGTAAATATGGGTCTTATCCTGTGCCAGTAGAAGAGCATGTGGAGGTTGTGCCTGTCGACGTACCACTGCAAGCGGAAAATCCAAATGTGCAGTATGAGCAGAAGGTAAATGCTTATAGAAGTAAAGCATCTATAGCTTATTTGCTATATTTAAGGTCTGAAAGACATCTTGCAAGGTTGCCTTGATAATATGATTGATTGTTGGATGCACACGAGTTTTGCTTGTTTATGTTTTTGTGTTTGAATGCAAAGCTTTACCTCATTGATATTTCTGTTATATCCCTTGTTTGAAGATTGGTGTATATAACGTAATTGCTGCGCTATTGTTAAGGCCTTATGAAGCTTCTGATTAAGTTGGTGTCTACCTTGCAATTCTTCTACATATTGCTAAATAACTGAACTTCAAAAGCACAAGCCTCCATCGCACATTTCCTTTAAAGGAACTGAGATGTTCATATGGTTTGGCTTGTTGGTCTTTAACTTGTTAGATTTTGCATGTGTCCTGGCCTCTAGGTTAGGTGATGAGGCTTTTCCCTTTATTTTTTTGGGGGTGGGGGTTGTACATCTCAGTAGATTTCGCTTTTGTTATTCTTAAAACAATAATACATGTTTTCCTTGTTCGTTTTTTTGTGTCATAAAGAGCTCATAATTTCTCATACATTGGTCTTTCCGCACTTTCTTGTTGTGGTCTTAATATATTGAATAAGATGTTCTTTGCTATAAAGCTGTTCTAAATACGATTGTTGATAGCTTCAGTTACCTCTCTGCCAAAGTTCTACACAATACTGGGGAGGTAGAAAACGAAACCCAGAAGAGTAGCCCCTTTGCTTCCTCTTTCTCCAACATCATAAAGGAAGCTTTAATTCCTCTCTGCTCTTGCTTTCCTCTTTCTCCAACATAACTGAAATTGCCGTCAAGACTATCCCCTATTTAAAGGCCAAAACAAGGAAAATAAAAAGAAAAAAGTAGCTCAACTTCATTGTGCCAATGTTGAATCTGTATATGTTTTGAGGGCAGTTACAATTCCATTCAGAAGATCAAAGCCAACAGTATATTTTCGTTTTATTTTTGGCGTAGATTGGAGCTTTTAAATGAAGCTAAGTATGTGGTAGAGCTACTAGAACCCCTATAGCTTTAGAAAGGGACATATTTGTGCTTCAGTGTTTTGCTTCACTGTACAGATTTCTAGCACAATCTTTGTGCTGTTAGGAATACAACTTTACGATTCTCATAAAAAGAAAAAATTAGATCTTCCTCTTTTTGGTACTGGTATGCAGAACAATAGAGGCAGAGACCTCTTCGTTCTTGGTTGCTCAAAATGGATGATATAGTATCTTTGAAAGGCGTGAGAGTGCTTATGTCGTTTTAGTTATCTAATCCGTTGTATTATCAATACACGTATTATTCCACATATTATCCTGCGTAAAATAATACATAGATTTCTGAATAATTTATGCAAGTACTTTTTATACGGAAAAGAAACTGTAACCAAACAATGTATTGTTAATGTTGAGTTCTATACCAAGATTATTTTATCCTATACATCAAGAATCTGTTTAGTCTAGTTAGAGACATATATGCCAGTGGAGGAATTAAATGTGAGACTTATAGCTGCACCAGTTTTAGAGAATGCCTAGTTTCCTAAAAAGACAGTATTTAGTATCGACGTGAAATGCTCCCTAAAGAAGTGGAATAGATGGAGAGGATTCATACAGCAAACCAATTAGTTTTGAATTGAGTCATAGTTGTTTGTTCGATCGATATATTGCTAATGAGTCGAATCTGAAAAGGCCTGAAAACCTGGTCAAAGATAGATTTGCATTTTTGTCTTTATATCCTGAACCCTCTTTGCTTCAATTCTGAGCACTTTCTGTGCAGGCCAAGCTATATACCGGTGAGAGTGTGAGCAAGAATTTTGTGTAAAAAAAGAGCTTATTAACCTTGGTCCTGAGTTATCCTACCTTTCCTCACCTTTTTACATCATTTTCTGGCTTTGTATTCTTAGACTCTTTGGCAACCTAAGCTAGATTTTAATGTTTTCACTGAAACTATTTGATTTAACGTATGTAAAAGGAGAAGCTATTTATTTTCTCACAATAATCTTTTATCCTTAATTTGTAGCCGTAGAAAAAATTGACTTACATCTGCTTAAAATAAAACGTGAGAACTCTTTTCCATATATGTGTTGCTTCTGATTGTTCAATCATTTGATAATCAGAGTCATTCTTTGATAAATGATAACTATGAGTCAGACTCAAGTTTCAGTGTAGTCACTACTTTTGGCATCTGAAGTGTGTAAATCCTGTTTTCTTATTAAAATCTATTCTTTTAATTTACCTGGCTTTGAAAAGGGGACTACATTGTGGGGGTGTGCATTCGAATCGGTTTATCGATAAATCGAATCGATTATTTGTTATCGGTTTATTGATTTATCGATTTCGAAATTTTCCTTATCGAGTTATCGATTTCGATTTCGATTTTGTCCTCTTCGGTTTATCGGTTTATCGATAAACCGATAAGAAATACTAAATTTTTTTTTTTTTTTTTTTTTTTTTTTTACCCTTATTCTATAATACCCTTTCCTTTACCCTAAGTCCCTAACCCTATTATTTCATCTACCACATTTAAGGAATGATCATACTTAAAGCCCAAGGGAATGAAGTTCAAATTAATGAAAAATAGAATTAGCCGTGATGATGTATTTTTTTTTATACCGTTGGAGTGTTGGTGGCAAACATTTGATCCCTTACTTTAGTTTCGTTGCATGTGCTTGTTGACACAATTTTTATGTTATAAAAGGTGTTCGTCTTATTTTAGCTTCTTTTGGTCCATATTAGTTAGGCGTGTTTATAGCGATATACTTTCCGTGGAATCCCGCAAATTTTCTTATTGGTGTAATCGATAACCGAATCGATAAGCCCCAAAAATCGATAAATCGAAATCGAAAAAATCGAAACCTTATTGAAACGATAACGATAAGCATATGTACAAATCGATAATCGATAAGTAATTATCGACAAGGGTCAAAATCGAATCGATAAATCGAATGCACACCCCTACTACATTGTGTGCATTTACAGGGAATTGAATATGTATAGAAGTTTTTCTATAGCACTTCTCGTCTGATATCATTGTTGTTCAGCGGTCCATGCTTTCCTTCATGTTATCATTCAACTGTGAACATTAACTGTTTTCAGGAGGAAGATGCTGCAAGTTCTCAAGCAGTTGAAAGTAACGAAATTCACGCTAGCAATGTGGAACTGCAGCAGGTATTCTTGACCTTTCTAAGAGAATTGAAGTTTAGTGGTTGGACCCGCCATATGTAACATCTGTTCTTTTTATACACTTTGTAGGGGGAGCAGGGTGACAACATTTCTGAACAATTTGCTGAACCAGAAGAAGTCACACCTGATGCTGAAGGTGTTGATAATTTGAAGGATGCAGATTTCAATCGGCAACAATCTGTTCCCCAGAGGTCTTATCAGAGCTACAGGGGTAGTCGTGGTGGGGGTGGGGGTGGCCGTCGTGGAAACTCCAATGGCCGCGGAGGACGTGGCAGGGGAGGGTCCTACCAGAACGGCCGCAGTCAATACTATGACCAATCTGGTAATTACCACCAGAGGAACCATTTTAATAACTATAGGGGAAGGGGTGGCAGGGGTACAGGTGGTGGCGGGAGTTACAATCATTATGCTTCAGGTGATCATGCAGGCAGTTTCTCTGCTGAAGTATGACCATGTTTAGGTGGTTATACAATTTCTTTTGCTAGCTTCGTGGAGGTGGTCAAGCTGTTTCCCTTTACATGGAATCACAAAAGTGTTTTCTGCTTGCTTGTGCATCATCCTGGAACGCTTTTTGTAGCTGAAAGAATTGGGAAATCTTATTACCTAAAAAAGAACTGGGAAATCTTATTGTCAATTTGAGAAAGAATAGAGCCATTGTAGCTTCTTCAAAGATCATTACTTGCAGATCGTTTTTGGTTCTGAACGTTCTTAGCATTTGCTAGTTTTATCTTGCGGCTTCTGATATTAAATGTGAAGGTGCTATTTGCTGATGACTGTGCTAAGTTTAGGCGGGAGGTGATAATTATATAAAGCACAACTGAATGTTAATCCACATAAGAAAATTTAATTGCTTTGGTAAATGTTTTTAACTGCAATTATTATGCTTGGCGGTTCAGAGCTTTGGTGTAGTGGTAAGAATGCAAAAACGTGATGTGTGGAGTAGACGCATGTCACGAGTTTGGATTGTAATTAAAAGCTTAGTATTAACCGGGGAAGAGTAGATGAATAGCTCTATTATCTATAGTAAGTTTTTAGGCTGTCTTTTTGGTGATTTTAAAAATTATTATGCTTTGCAATGATTCTTGATATCATTGAATCATGTCATACATATGAACTTACTTCTTTTTTTTCGGGTATTTTTAAGGGGTAAGATTGTTTTACCAAAGAATTGTTGTGACAACTTTTCGCCAGTGGCAAAGCTAGGAATTTCTCCAAGGGTGTTCAAATTTAAAAAAAAGTGAAAAACATTTTCAACAAAGGGTGTTCAATGTGTTATATACTTTTAAAATGTAATATTTTGCCTATGTACACAGTGCAATTTTTCGACGAAGGGTGGTCAAATGTAATATTTTGCCTATGTACATAGTGTAATTTTTCGACGAAGTTGACCACCCTTATCACCATGTGGCTTCGCCACTGCTTTTCGCCCGATACACACTTTTCCATTGGAAAATTTATTCACGTCCGCTGCTTATATTTCCTTTTCCGTTAGTGCTCAAAGTTCGCTTGTTTGCAACAATCCAGTAGAATCTCACTAGAGGGGTTTGGGGAGGGTAGTCCCTCGGCTCAAGAAAACGAAATGAGACAATAGATCCGTAGCAATAACAGAAATCAGAAAAATAATATCAACATCGTAAGAAATAACAAATAAATTGAAGGGCAATAACACAATACTATGAAAAATGAAAAAAAGAAGAAGTGTGAACACAACATATGCCGCTAGCATCCTAGACAAAGCACTATTAGACTAGCTGGTACAAAGAGGAAAAACGCTCAACTACCCTCTAACCTATAACCCTAATACTCGACCTCCACACCTTCGCTTGTATATTTGAGTAAAACTTTCCTGAACTGATTGGTTGCACTGAATATTTTCATGCCTCAACTGATTGGTTGCATCCAAAATGAGTCTAGTGTTTGATTACAGAATCAAGTGCTTTGTCAGTGAGCCCCCACGAGCCAGAAGATCAACCAGTCAAACCCGAGTCGTAAAAATAGACTAAATTGTGAAAAATAATCATAATCATGTAATAAAAATGTATTTAGTGGACACATTTTATTTGAGAATGCATGTTAATTAAGCATAATCATATAACAAAAATCAAGTTAGCTTCTGTTCTTGCTGATATTGCATGTTAGTTGCTGTAGTTGGGCAAAACCATCTCAAGCATATCTATTTGAGCCTCTTACAACTGGCTGTTGCCTTCGATAGCTGTTATGATTTAACAAACCGCGGCGACAATTTGGCAAATAAACAGCTATCCAATTTTGTTGTCCGTGATTTCAGCTTTTAGACTAATGATTCCTTAATAGCGAAGGTGAATTTTAGTCAAAAAGATGTTCATTTCCACATGAGAGCGGTAAAGACCATTTTCATTGGCAGCGATGTGGATCATAATATTACTATCTTCTTTTCTATGTAAATTCCAGAAATGTTAATGATATAAAAAAGTAGATCAATATATAATCTTTGAATGACTAATTTGAGTCTCTTTTGCTTCTACGGTAGTTTTAAGCTGATCCTCGAAGTCTAATAAAAGATCACCATCTTATTAGAGAAGGGGAACCAAATTAGCCAAAGTATATATAAGCCAATGTTCCATAAGTTGCTTTTGCAGTCTTTTGGAGGGCAAAAGTAACACATGTATGCAATCCCTTCAAGACAATCAAGAGAAAGTGGTAAACTTGGATCTCAATGATAAAGAATTTACAGCCAAACAATAGAAAACTCTAGCTACAAAATTCAGTTCAAGAAACAATGCCACCCACCCCCTCTGAAAAGGGAGAAAAAAATTAAAAGAATCTCCCTTCTTCCACCTATTCTCCTTCATTTTTCATTATTCAGTGCAAGGATATAGTATATATCTGCCAAACTAACTAATTTAGTGACAACTATCTTTCAACTCCCTTCACAAAACAATATATGTACATGCTTTATAACCACTGAGGACTGAATAGGTTGATGAACCAAAATGCTAGAAAGATGATGTTCTGTTGCACCAATTATAGTGCCCTCCAAATTGCTCTACATTGGCATCCTTGCATTTGGAAAATCTCCTGCTACTGATACACGAAAACAAAGTTTAGAGATACGTCGAAAGATCAATGGTAATATAATCAGCACACTTTATGCTAAAGCTAATTAACTAGATTGATGAGCACGAATAGAATTGCAGTTAATTGTACAAGCAACATGAAGTAAAGGCACCACAAAGACAAAAATAGTTGTCAGAGTGAACAAATTGCGAATCCTACTATACTAAGCTTCAATAAGTTCAGAATTCAATAATACTAATAGCATGTACAGGGGAAGGAAGGTACAAACAGCTGCTCTTAAGAAGAAGTATAGAAGGAAGAAGACTCGTTAAGAATGAAATAAGGCGGAAAGAATGTCATTGTTCAGTGACAGAACAAAATTGCTATCTTAAAACTTGATCCTGATGCTACTTATTGACAATGTAATATTGCAAAATAGCTTATGCTTATTATCATCCATGTCACAACAGAAGGCATATTGACATGCCTAATCAGCCCGGTTAATCACAGTAGACAGAGATAGGAACCAGCATCCTCAACGCATAGATTATAAATTTCACAAATTCAAGATAAGTTAAAATTCTCACCTTTAGATGAGGCCAGATGGTACAACAATGACATCCATATTTGCATTGTTGGGAGGAAGCTGCAGACGAAGAGGGTAAAGCTTCCCATTCAAAGGACTCTTAGTACACACAGTAATGTCCTCAAGCCCAGTTTCTTCCTCCAATGTCTTCGTCAGCTCCTCAACGCTATTTCCCTTGAAAGGTATGCAAAGCCCCTCCACTCCCTCATTGATTTCTCCATATTCGTCGACAATATGATAATAAATCAGCCTCCCATCTCCAAACTTCATCAATGAACTAGCCAAAAACTCTCCTGACTGCCAAGAAAAATAGGAGGCTTCAATATCATAACGAAATAGAGAACCTCAAACTCTCCTAAAAGACAACTTATAGTATGTTACCAATGTAACAAAATGAATACTGAAGATTCATATAACCGACCCTAACTAATTCAGTAGGCCTAGTAGTAGCAATTGTTGATTACTCCTACCATTTTGTATGGTACTTTCACTTACAAAGAGTCAATTTGACTTAGTTTTCAGAGCTAGATTAAACTATTCATTTCTTGAAAAATTGATATACTGATTTTTGAAAATTACTCTAAGTTGTAAACTGTCAAATTCTGCCATTTAGAACACAAGTTCATTCGATCCGAAAAGATTCTTTTTCAATATTCTAACTTTCCTTTGACTCTCCTATCTCCTACGTTGTCTTTAGATTAAAATTCCCTATCAATTAAAGCCACTTCGTGAGCCAAGGAGATCTCTCATCATCTTTTTTAAATTAAGTCACCGATCTCATATCTATAACCAGGTTTCAAAATGGTGAAAGGAACTCGTCGCAAAATGTTGGTTACAAAAGTTAACATTGGGTTCTAAATTAACAATTTGTATATAGTTAATGAATTTTAAGACAAATAGAGGGTTTGGACCAAAGCTACAAGGTTCGATCAAACCCGTAACAAGCACTGTGGCTCCGCCCCTGACAATAACCACCAAAATATCCATGAACTTCAACATCGAAGTTAGAGATAAATAACAATACCTCTTGTCTAGAAAAGCTGGCCGGAGATGCTGAGGAAACAATTGATGGTGAACTAGATTCAGAAGCAGCAACCGATTCCTCGTGAGGAATCAATGGTGGAGGAGGCTTAGGAGCAGGAGAATGAACCAAGATTTCAACCACATCAACATCCCACAAAACCCAATCTTGAGTTGAAGTACGATGAGGTATATTATGTGTAACTGAATTTCTCCAAGGTGGAATACTATCATTAGCTCTCAAGAACTGACCATATCTTGTTTTAAGCTTCACTTGATTCCCTTCTCTAATGGGTTCCCATTCAACTGAAGAATCAAGTCTTCTTGGCAGAGTTTGTAACACTTTCCTCCCCGTCATCCCTAAAAGAAATCTCTGGTTAGAAGCAGTAAGGTACTTGCCATAAAAACTCTTGAGACGTATGATATTTTTTTCAGAATTGTTGTTGATGAATTCTACTGTCCACGTTGCATTTTTGGATGCACCATCTCGATCTTGGATTACTGTTTCTTCATCTTCTTCTGCTGTTAAGTATTTGTCGTGGTAACTTCTTAGGCGTACTGCTTTAGCCTTGTAAAAGAGGTCCATTGCTGTTTTTTTGGTCACAGGAATACTCTGTTATAAAAGTTTTATAACAAGGTTAGTTGTTGAACAAATGTTTCTGGAATACGATATAATGATTAGAGGATTAATAAGAGAGTTGAAAATGGTGACAATTGGGTTGATGTTATAATATTTTTCAGTATTTATAGTCTAATATAGCAAGTTGATATAGTATAAAAGATTGGTGTTTGAATAATTCAAGGGTATGAGAGTTGACAGGCGGCGCCAGCCATGAAAATTGGTAGTTAAGCAATTGCGACACGGATAATCCAACCGCGTGATTAAATTAAGGTTTGTCATGTGAGTAAAATCTTATGACTTTTTCAGCTGTCATGTTTCTGTTTTGGGGCCTTGTGACAGAAATAACTGGACCCCATTAGTTAAACATATGAATCATGTGAATATGATTATAATTCTTTTGAAATTCATGGTCTTAAATATATTTTGTTTACTTTTACTTATTTATTATTTCTTCCGGTTCACAATAAGTGTCCAATTTATTTTTTTATTTTGGTTCAAAATAAGTGTCCAGTTATGTAATCAAGAAAGAATTCAATTTGTTTTTACAAAATAACCCCTATGTACATATCCCTAAAAAGTTTTCTTACTCCTCACATTAAATATTTAATTAGGGGTAGTTTAGTCATAGTAGGTATTTTTGTATAGAATTTAGTATTTCCTTAATGGGCGTGCTAAAAGTAAATTGGACACTTATTGTGAACCGGAGGGAGTATATTAAAAATATATTTTTATTTTTATTTTTAATTTTAATTTTAGCAAATCAAGAGAAAATTAATTTTTTTCTTCTTATTTTACACTTATTATTAACTACTCATTCCATTAGAAAAAACCTCTTCTCTTTGCATTTTTTCTCTCTCTAGAATGAAAACCTCCCCTCAGTGAGAACTGACCATAGGAAGGAAATCGAAAGCTGTAGCAGGCGAGAAACAATGGCAGAACAACACTACTAATGGAGGAAAGGAAACTGTACCCCAATTCACAGATGCGAAGAAAACAAAAAGCATAAATGTGCTACAAGGAATCATTCCGCTGGATCTAGCGAAAGGAATAATGGATCAAACTCCAAATCAGTGCAAATTGCCAAATAGAAGTGAGAACAGTAACATGCAAAGCAGCGGGAAGAGTTCATGGGACAATGTGGTTGAGGAAGAAGCAATGGCGGAAGAAGAGGCAGGGGAACTGCAACAAAATGGCAAGTCATGGAGCAAGGTAGTTGGTCCAATTCCTCAAACTGAAGGAATTGAATGGAGTAATGTGGAAATGACACAACAGAATGTGAAGATCACAATTGAAGACATACAGGAAGAGGTCGAGTACTGGAAAACTGCTGTGATCTGCTATGTGCTGGGATCCAATCCCCCGCTAGCAGTTATGGAGGGATATTTCAAAAGAATTAGGGGAAATAGAGGAATTGACAAAGTTGCAGTAGTGAATAAAGGTGTGTTCCTTGTTAGATTTCAATCAGAAAATGCAAAAAATAGAACAGTTGAGGAAGGAGTCCAAATGTTTGATAAAAAGCCAATAGTGATCAAGCCTTGGAAGCAGGATATAGATATGAAGAAGGAGACTATTGACAGGATTCCAATATGGATTAGACTCATTGGACTGGATATTAAATACTGGGGAAAGAGTGCTTTAACAAAAATTGCAGGCATGGTGGGGAAACCACTGAAGGCAGATAGTGCTACTTCACAGAAGGAAAGGCTCACATTTGCTAGGATACTTGTTGAGGTATCAATTAATCAACAGTATCCTTCAATGATTATGTTTGAAAATGAATATGGGAAGATCATAGAGCAACAAGTAGTGTACGAATGAAAACTTGTGCATTGTCCTACCTGCAATAATTTTGGCCATGAACAAGATGATTGTAGGAGGAATATGAAAAAGGAGGAAGCAAAGGAGTATCCAAAACAACAACAAGATGAATAGAAAATGGAGGATAAAGGAGAGCAGAATAAAGGGAGCAATGATAAATCAGATAATGTAAAGAACAAAGAAAAGGAGATTGAAGGGAT
This sequence comes from Nicotiana attenuata, assembly GCF_001879085.1. Taxonomy (NCBI): domain Eukaryota; kingdom Viridiplantae; phylum Streptophyta; class Magnoliopsida; order Solanales; family Solanaceae; genus Nicotiana; species Nicotiana attenuata. The sequence continues at coordinate 42,492,544 of NC_031989.1, forward strand.
GATGCAGCAAAAGAGGAAAGGGAAAAGCAATACAATCATGAGAGCAAAGGAGATGACTCTATCATTAGGGAACACATATACAGTATTAGCAAAGAACATAGATGAAAATACCAAAGGAAATGGAAGTGAAGCAAGCTCATCTAACCCTGGAGATAAGCATGCTAGTAAGGGCCATGACACTGAAAGGGTGGGGGCAACCCCCTACCTAATGGATAATATTGGATGCTTGAATGTAAGGGGCCTAAATAGGGCAGCTAAGCAGAAAGAAGTCAACCTATTTCTGCACAATGTTAAGGCTGAACTATTTGGGCTCCTGGAGACAAAGATTAAGAGAACAAAGGCTCAACAAGCCTCTCTTAATCTTTGTAATGGGTGGTCATTCAATACAAACCTGCATAAACATCCTAGGGGTAGGATTTGGTTATTATGGAAGCCCCACATCTATGAGGTTGATATAATAACAGTAAATGCACAAATGATTCACTGTCAAGTAAAGCATAGAGGAAGGAATGAGAGGATGCACATAACAGTGGTGTATGGCTTTAATGATCAGGCCCTTAGAAGAGACGTATGGTAGGAGTTAAGTAAAATCCATAGTCAAGTTCAAGGCCCATGGAGTGTAATGGGGGATTTCAATTGTGTATTACTTAAGGAGGAAAGGCTAGGGAGCCCTGTTACAGTAGCTGAAATAAGAGACTTTAAGAGCTGTGTAGAGAAGTGTGACCTACATGAGCTAAAGTCTACTGGTGCTTATTTCACCTAGAATAACAAACAAGAAGGGGATGACAAGGTAATGAGTAAGATAGATAGAGTTCTTGTTAACAGTGCTTGGGTAACAAACCTCCTGGCTTCCACGGTACATTATATGGAAGAAGGGTTGTATGATCATTGCCCTGCTATTATTAGCTGGGAGAAGGGAAAGAATAAGAAGGAGAAGCAGTTCAAATACTTCAATATGTGGAGTATGGCACCAGAATTCTCAGAGAAAGTAGAGGGAAGCTGGCAAGTAAAGATAACAGGATGTAAGCAGTACCAACTAGTGGGGAAGATGAACAAACTAAAAAGAGTATTAGGGATGATCAATAAGAACAGGTTTAGTGAAGTGGAAAAGAAAGCAGACCAAGCAAAGCAGGAACTTACAGACTGTCAAGCTAGAATTCAGGCAAATCCTAGGGATCATGAACTACACAAAAAAGAGAAGGAGCTAGCAAGGGATTATAGCAGATGGGAAGAAGCAAGATACCAGTACTTAAGGCAGAAGAGCAAAATAACTTGGGCAGAACAAGGGGACCATAACACAAGATACTTCCACAACAGCATTAAAGCAAGGAGAAACAACAATAGAATCTTCTCTATAAAGGATGCTGATGGAGTTAATGTTACAGAAATGGAAAAAGTAGCTACCACCTTCATAGAATTCTATACATCCCTACTAGGCACAAGTAAGGATGATAGAGTTCATGTGTGTAGTTACTTAGTGAAGTAGGGAGCTGTGGTGAATGAAGAAGACAGGAAAATGCTAGAGGAACCCTACTCAGAGAAGGATGTAAAGCAAGCTCTATGGGCAATAGCATGGGATAAGAGCCCTGGTCCAGATGGCTATGGCAGCCAATTTTTCAAAGACAGTTGGAATATAACAGGAGGAGATGTCACAGCAGCAGTATTAGAATTCTTCAAGACTCAGAAGCTGTTGAAAGTGATAAATAACACAGTTATAACACTCATTCCAAAAGGGACACATGCTGATTCAGTAGGGGACTATAGGCCAATAGCCTGTTGCAACACAATATACAAGGTGATATCAAAAATGTTATGTCAAAGACTAAAGAAGGTACTGCCTAAAATCATCTCAGAAAATCAGAGTGCTTTTGTAGAAGGGAGATCCATTGTTCAGAACATCCTAATATGTCAAGACTTAGTGAGACTTTATGATAGAAAGCACACTACAAAAAGTTGTCTTATAAAAATAGACCTTAAGAAGGCCTATGATTCAATTGAATGGGGATTTGTGGAAGAAATGCTATATGCACTGAATTTCCCATGCCAGTTCATAAGATGGGTTATGAAGTGCATCACAACCACTCAATATACTCTAGCAATCAATGGAGGCTTGTATGGTTGCATAAAAGGTAAAAGGGGACTGAGACAAGGGGATCCAGTATCCCCATTGCTGTTTGTGATCTGTATGGAGTATTTTACTCGTATCATGAGACTGGTGGCTACTCAAGAGGGATTTGCTTATCATACCAAATGTAAAGGGCTGCAGCTTAATCATCTATGCTTTGCAGATGATGTACTATTATTTTGTAAAGGGGAGTATCAAGCTATAGTCCTAATGTTAAGAGGACTACAAAGCTTCTCAAATGCATCAGGCCTAACCACAAATGCTGCTAAATCTAATGTCTTCAGTGCAAACATGGAGGACCAAAGTCTGCAGAATCTATGTGAACTGACAGGCTATAAGAGGGGATCACTACCATTTAGGTATCTTGGAGTACCTATCTCACCAAAGAAGCTGACAGCAATGGATTGTGAAGTCCTTGTGGACAAGATGACAATGAAAATTAAAAGTTGGGGGTCAAGAAACTTGTCATATGCAGGGAGAGTTCTTCTAGTGAATGCTGTGTTAATGCACATACACACCTATTGGGCATCTATCTTTGTTCTGCCTAAGAAAGTGATCAAGAATATCATAGGGGTATGTAGAAGTTTTCTATGGGATGGGAAAGTCTACTCCAATAAGCCATCACTAGTAGCATGGAATTTGGTATGCAGAACAAAAAGGCAAGGAGGCTTGGGGGTGAAGGATACTGCAATATGGAATGAAGCAGCCATAGCAAAATATGTATGGAATATAGCAGCTAAAACAGACAACTTGTGGGTGAGATGGGTAAACCATATCTATTTAAAAGGAAGAGACTGGTGGCAATACAAAGTACCTATAGATTGCAGTTGGTACTGGAGGAAAATATGCTCCACAAGAGATAAATTTGCTGGAGGGTACATACAAAATCACTGGCTAAAAGCTAATGGATTATATACTATTAAGAGTGGTTATGACTGGAAGAAAGGGACCAAGGAAGATTGGCCTTGGCGAGGATGGGTATGGAATCAATTGAACATGCCTAAACACAGTATGATATGCTGGCTGGTGGCACAAAACAGACTTATGACGAAGGAAAGGGTGTATAGATGGGCATCAGCCAAGACAGTTTGTGCGAGATATGTGGAAGTGCAGAAGAAACTACTAAACACCTATTCTTTGAATGTCCACTGGCGAGGAGATGTATAGAAGACTCACAGAGGTGGCTAAAAACTGAAATTAGAAACTTGGAGCTGCAGGGGCTGGGGAGAAGACTGACCAGGAAGATCAAAGGGAAAACATGCAGGGCTGTGGTGCTAGCAGTGCTATCAACAGCTGTGTATCACATATGGAAAGCTAGGAATACAGTATTATGGGAACACAAGGTGGTTCAACCTGGGCAGTTATTCAAACATATCAAACAAGAGTGCAAGTTAAGAGAAATGGAAGCCATAAGAAGAAGTCATACCAATAGTGAGAAAAAATGGATAGAAAACATCTTTAGAGAAAATGTATAGACTTACTGTAAATAAATGATAGATAGGACAATTAGAGAGCAGCATAATTGTAATTGAGATGTAAATTGACAATTGATATATAAAAGCTTTTTTGTTCGACCAAAAAAAACTACTCATTCCGTAAATCATTTCCCAAGACTTTTTAAAATGCTATCATCATTATGAGTGTTATGGTAAAATATGTACTTAATTTATTATTCTTAAGGAGCGTGCCAAGTTAATTGTGGATAAGTAAAAATGAACGGAGAGTATATTAAATATTTGTATTACTATATAAGCTTCTCATTGAGGCTAAATTAATATATTTAAGTTGAATTATTTTCAAATTTTAAAAAAAAAAATTATTCTTTTTAAAACAAGCTAAAAAGAAATGAAGTTGTGTTCTAATGTTGGGGCATTATAACATAAAAATTTGGCCCCATTGACCACCTCATCAAATTATTTTTGGAAGATTTAAAAAATTGAGTGAATTTTTATTTAAAGAAAAAAGTTACTTTTAAAAACGTAAACTGAGCTTTGCAAAGTTTTTCTGGAAACTCCAAACAAATAGAACCTTAATATTATCTCTTTTACAAGAAAAGCTCAAACGGCCCTTTTTGAAAATTTCAACTCAGGTTATACAAACTCTGATATAAACGTCCCTTACTGTTGAGCCATCTTTGTTGAATAAGAAAAAACTTGGGGAAAAGATAGTTGAACAAAAACAAGCTTTGTTTTAAACGACCAAGGCTTCTAATATCATAATTACTCCCTCCGTTCACTTTTACAACGTGTATATTAAAAATAGATTTTTATTTTTACTTGTCACTTTATATAAATCAAGAGAAAATATTTTTTTTTCTTGTTATACCCATTATATTTATTACTCATTTCAAATTAATTTTTCAAATCCAATAAAATATACATCAATTAATATGGGTATTATGGTAAATTATACGCTTCATTTATTATTTTTAAGGGGCATGAAAAATCAAAACGTGTCAAGTAAAAATGAAGTAGTTATTTACTTTCAAGGATAAGATCTAGCAGCCCTGCTGACTCATAGTCAAAGGTTTGACCTTCCAACTCATGAAATAGGTCAGTCCTGTTCTACATAAATGCTGTGGTTTACTGTAGACCTACTACGTATTATTTCATTTACACAACTTTTTATATTAATGGTAGAAAAAGCCAAAAAAAATTGTATTAGTGGAAGAACAAACCTCATGCTTCTAGTGGATTTCATTTTTTCAGAACTAGATGTAAGAAAAAAGAAGAAGAGGAATTAGGAAGCTCACTTGCAATTTGAACCTTCTAGATCTCTACCGTCTACCCAAAAGATCTACTCCCTTTCAGTTTACGTGAACCTATTTTCTTTTTGGTCCGTTCAAAAAAGAATGACCCTTTTTTAAATTTGGTAACAATTTAGCTTAAACTTACAATTCTACCCTTAATGAGAAGCTTTTATAACCGCACAAATACTCTGGGTCTCTTTTTGACTAGTTTAGGACCACAAATTCCAAAAGTCTTATTTTTTCTTAAACTCCGTATCCAGTCAAATATGTTCACATAAATTGAAACGGAAGGAATATATGATATTATGATGGCTGTGAAAAAAGTAGACAGAAAGGGCTTTGTTCGGTTCATGGGTTAATTGTTTTTCTTTTTTGTGTGTAGAATTTTGAGTTTCTCTTTCGTAGAAGAACATATTACTTATTTATCACATATCTAATTATATAAGTCCATCCTCAACTGATCGTTTGGTACGATAAATAAATAAAAATAATCATGAGATAAAAATATAGTATCATCTAATCCTTTGTTTGGTTACTATTTTTGGAATAAGTTATTCCAGAATTAAAATTTGTACCGGAATAACTTACACCTGCCGGAGAGTGGACTAGTAATCCTAGGATAAGTTGTCCCAGGATAAAGCAATAAAATTGACTATCTCAGGATTAACATAACATACCAAACACTCAATAAGAAATATTACTAGGATAATTAATCTTAACATAACTAGTTCCAGTATAATTAATCCCAACATAACTAATCCCGATATAACTTATCTTCGAACCAACGACATCATTGTTGCACTTTCTGTTAGCCCAGATACAGCTCAGGCCCAACAGTCACAGGCCCAATCTGCCAAGGGAAAGCAGAAGGCCCTTTTATAGTTTTACACTTTATATTTTATATTACATTTTATGCTTTATTACACATGTAAATATAAATAGAGAATACTGAGTAATACATTTTGGATTTTTGGTCAATTAAAAACTTGACCGACTCATTTTTCAGTCTCCTTCTTCTCTCAACCCTTCTAGGGTTTTCTTCTACTAACTTCCGCCATGACTATCGAGCTTCGACTCTAACATGGTATCAGAGCAGGAATATAGATTCTTCTCGTCATAACCTTTCTTCCGATGGTAGCCTCGTTTGAAATTGCTAAGGATCGTACCAGATCGTCGGTTTTCAGAATTCGTTCGTAGAAGTTTGGGGTTTCGCTCAAGTTTCACGGGTTTTCGACTTCTATTGAGAGAATCGTCGATAATCTTCAAAATACACGGTATTTTCTGCTGGATTTGCTCAACCTAGGGTTCATGGCTATACAAGACCTTACTTCTTCGGGTTCTTAGAAGAAGGACGGTATCTCTGCCACTCCTAATCACAAGTTTTGTTGTTTTTTATGTCGATGTTGCTTGCATGTACATGATTTGAGTTTGTTTCTGATAAATTCAACATGGTACCGTAATTTCTTAGTATCAAACTTAGTTTCTGGTGAAAATGGGGTCTGTAGTAGATGAAACTAATTCCTCTTCAACTTCCAACGGTTTTGTTCCCTTTTCCTTGGATCCTTCACATCCGTTCTATATCCATCCCTCAGATAATCCTGGAAGTCAATTGGTATTTTTTTCCATTTAATGGATATGGGTTTGTATTATGGCGTAACAATATGATTACTTCCCTTTCTGCAAAGAATAAACTCAGCCTACTAGATGGTAGAGTCAGTCAACCCACTCCTGAATCTCCTTATTATCCATATTGGGAAAGGTGCAATGATATGGTTAAAGCTTGGATAACCAATTCAGTATCTAGAGAAATAGCTGTTAGTGTAATGTGTTTTAAAACTGCTAAGGAAGTCTGGAAAGACATAAATGAAAGGTTTGGCCAATCAAATGGGTCTAAATACATTCAAATACAAAGAAAAATCAGCTCTACTAGTCAAGGCTCCTCTGATATAGCCTCCTATTTCACAAAGATGAGAAGTTTGTGGGATGAGCTGAATTCTTCATATGTAGGACCCACTTGCTCATGTGGCGCTTTGCCTAAATTCATAGAGGACCAACAATTATTTCAGTTCCTCAATGGTCTAAATGATTCATAACAACTGTTAAAAGTGCTATCATGTTAATGAACCCTCTCCCACCAATCAGCAAAACTTATAGTCTTTTACAACAAGATGAGAGTCAAAGGGAAGCTCACTCTACTGCTCCTAACCTATCTGGTGATGCAACTTCCTTTTTGGTGTCTCCTAGTCCTTCTAATACAAACAGAACTTTCAGTCAAAAAGTGAACTTTGAGGCCGGGAAAGCTGCTCCAAATGTCTCTTGCAAGTATTGCAAGAAGCCTGGCCACACTGTAGATAAGTGCTACAGACTTCATGGATTCCCTACTGATTTCAAGTTCACTAAAAGTAAGAGATATGCCTCCTGTGTTCAGACTGAAAGTCCATCCAACACTGCTGTTACTACTACTTCTCAGCAAGCCGAACCTTCAGCACATGGATTTACCAAGGAGCAGTATCAACACGTGCTGACTTTGTTCCAACAAGTTCAAATGTCAAACACTTCCACATCTGATGCCTCTAATGTGGATCAATCTGCCTTTGCACACTTTGCAGGTTTGTTTAGCAAGTATGCTGTAGATTCTGAGGCTTCTTATGTGTGTGCATCTTCCCATTTAGGTGTCAACCCTTGGATCTTAGATACATGGGCCACAAACCATATGACCCCACATAAACATCTTCTTTTCAATGTCCAACCATTAATCAAACCTTTCCTTGTTACTCTACCTAATGGATATAAAGCTAAAGTTGTGTCAACTGGATCTCTTTATCTTAGTCATGATATAATTTTACTTCATGTTCTTCTGGTGCCCTCTTTTCATTTCAATTTGATATCAGTTCATCAACTAGATTGTCAAGCACTCTTTACCAAATCTATTTGTTCTTTACAGGGCCCTTCTCTGAAGAGGCCACTGGAAATTGGTAAAGCTGCAGGCAAGCTATACTACCTCCATCCAGATGGTGATCTCTTTCCTGTTCCATCTGATTCTCTGAATATTTCTTCTAGTTGTTTGCCTAGTTCTATTTCTACTTCTAGTGTTTTACCTGCTTCTGCTTCAGTTGTATCTGATAAGTCAAGTCATGTTCTTACACATGCTAATGGTACTCCTGATTGTAATAAATCTTATTGCCATAATAAATTGGACTTGTTTTGGCATCAAAGGTTAGGGCACATGTCTTATCATAGAATGAAAACTATTCCCTTCTTATCTGATAAGGTGTCTTCTAAACAAAATTTCGTGTGTCCTCTAGCAAGACAACAGAGATTGCCTTTTCCTGAGAGTGTTATCCACACTTCTGCCCCTTTTCAACTAGTGCACATTGACATTTCGGGTGCATATAACACTAGAATTTACAATGGTTTCATATATTTTTTAACCTTAGTTGATGATTACACTAGAGCTACATGGACTCATCTCCTTTCCCGCAAGAGCAATGCTCTTTCTATCCTCAAAGCTTTTACTGTTATGGTTAAAGTCCATTTTAAATCTTATGTCCAAACTTTTAGGTCTGATAATGCATTTGAACTTGGTGGAAGTTCTGAAGCCACCAAGTTCTTCTCAAGCCAAGGCATCCTCCATCAGACCATTATTTCTCGCACCCCTCAACAAAATGGGGTAGTTGAAAGGAAACACAAACATTTATTTTAAAATCTCCAAAGCCCTTCTCTTTCAATCTAACCTTCCCCTCAAGTATTGTGGTGAATGTGTTATGACTGCCACTTACCTCATTAATAGACTTCCATCTGTTGTTTTAAAGGGTCTTTCTCCTTATGAAAAACTTCATGGTCTACCTCCACCTTATGATCATTTAAGGTCCTTTGGTTGTTTGTGTTTTGCTACTTCATCTAGAGTTGGCAGAGATAAATTCCAAGCTAGAGCTATTCCCTCTATATTTTTGGGGTACCCCTTTGGTAAAAAGGGTTACAAACTTCTTAACCTTAATACCCATTCCATTTTCTTTTCCAGGAATGTGGTCTTTCATGAACATGTATTTTCCTATAAGTCTGATCCACCTTCTACTTTTTCCTCCTCTTCCATGTCTGAATTTGTAGACTTTTCCTCCTCTTCTTCATCTTCCCCTACTCCTGCTATTTCCACATCTCCAGATTCCCATATTCCTTCACCTCCTTCTCCTTCTCCTTCTCCTACATCTGATTCTTCTCCTATTATTTCTTTTCCTCCACCTTTGAGAAAGTCAACCAGAACAGTCCATCAACCTTCTTATCTCAAGGATTATGTCTGTTCCTCTGTCTCTTCCTCTCATCCTCTTCCTTCCTCTTCCAAGATCTCTTATAACTTTCAACTGTTGCTAGTTATTTGGTGTTTGGGACTATTCCCATTCCTCTTCAATTACGCTGAATGGACGGACCAATACATGTGAGATTCATAAGTTTACATTGGGATAAGAGAGAGGCCTAAACAACTTAAAAAAAACCGCAATTCTCGACCTCATGAGTTAGTTTTTGACATTAAATTTAGATAAATTTGTGACAACATGCTAATAATTGGACTTATAATTATCTTTGTGTTGAATTTTATATTCTAATATTGTGAGAACACATTTAATGCAAGTAATAAGACACCTTCATATGTTAGTACCGAAAGATTTCTAATTATCTTGCTATAGTATTTTTATTTTGACATCGTATGAACATAATGAAAGACCCCTTCACGTGTTAATGTTGTTCCCTCTTTTATTATCAACGTTGGATCGCACGTACTTTGTCTTCATATTACATGTTATCATTACGGTTACTTGTCATGTTGGAGAAGAAAAAAGAGCTTTATTTTGTTCCTAATTACTTCATGTTAATAAACCACGATTGTACGTAACTTATAGACTCTACATAACCGTGATTTACGAAAGATTGTAGTAACTTTTATTGACTTCTAAGAAATCTTTTTTACTCTAAAGGAAAAAAAAAACTTAAATTGACATAATTAAGAAACATACCTTTGCTATCTTTGGCGAGGAAGAGAAGCTTGAACGTGTACTCATGACCGGAGATCCCATATCCAAGCCGGAAAGTTCATCGGAAACCGACGAAAAGCTCGAAACCATCGATAAATAATCCGTCAACATTTCATTTTCCGGTATATCAACAGTTTCCACGTTCCATAAAATCCAATTATGTGTAGACGCAGTGTGAGGACTATCATGTGTGACAGAATTTCTCCAAGGTGGTGTCCCTCCATTTGCACGTAAATATCTTCCACCAAAAGCCTTTAACTTCACTTGAAATCCATCCCTTATTGGTTCCCATTCAATTCTCAAGTCGTTCGTATTTTCAGGTGAAGTCTGAGTAACCTTGTTTCCCGTCATGCCAAGAAGAAATGCAATATCAGAAGCCAAGAGGTACTTGCCATGACAACTCTTGAGTTTGATAAGGTGGTTGCTTCCTTCGACAAGTTCCACCAGCCACCGTGATTTTTTCGACGAGCCGTTGCGGCTCTGACGAGTGTTTTCTTGATCATCATCTGCAACTAGGTACTTGTCCAGATGACTCTTGAATCTTACAGCCTTGGCTTTGCGGAATATATCCATTACTTTGTTAATAAAATGGTGATGGTGTGTATGGAAGAGAGAAATGAATAAAGCAAAGTGAGACTAATTAATAAATCAAGAAAAAATAAACCAAGTGATGTACAACTTATAAGGGGAAAGATAATATTTGTTTGATAGTTTCTTGTATTGTTGGAAAAGTGATTAAGATAGCTAGAAAAAGACGATCATTGGACTTTTATAGAATATGTGATTAAAATTTGTGGCGTGTGATTGTTAAATATATATTATAGTATAAATTTGGTTTGGTGTTTATGTGGATCATAGGCCATGTCCCATGTGTGAGGGCACCAAAAGGGTGGAAATTAATTGCGAAGTGTGAAAAGAAATTAATTAAGAATCAGAACTCAGAAGCAGTGGAAGGAAGACTTGCTCTTTTTATAGGAGTAACAATTTTTCATCAATGGAAGGAAGACTTTTTTTAATCAGCAGAAGGAAGATTATATAGAAGAGAAATTGTTGAATTATGTTAACGATGAAATTACAAGGAGGCTATCGTTGTCAACATCACGTAGTAATAAGCAGGCGAAAGATTGTTAACGCGTTCAATTAAGGCCTATAATTTTCCCCATATTTGCCTTTCATTCATATAAGCTGAAACTTCTATGAAATTCTACGTTAATTAGTACTAGTGATAGTGGTTATTTGATTTGAATATGATATTGTCATCGTAGGAAAATATTTGCACAAAATTATACTCCTTCCGCTTCAATTTGTCAAAGTTCGATTATAAATTCTCGTTAATCATGACTTTTATATATATATATATATATAGAGGAACCAAGCTATCTACCGCTTTTAACTATGTTTACGTAAGCTCGTGCATAGATTTATCTTTCATTTCGACATGTCTTCACTCAGGATTGCTTAGAGCCCCCTTACATTAATAGGTACTCCCAAGGGCATCGATTGCATGCCCTAGGTGTATTCGGCTCAATGCTTTTAGTATAAGATTGGGCTGATTGAGATTAATTGCAATTCGATTAAGAGAACGAAGGATAATTATATACTTTGTAGTTTGACATAGCACAAAGTTTCATAAAAAAGAAAAACTTTTGAAATTTGTGATTTTAAATATTTCATATATTTGGTGTAGCTATAAAACTTTTGAAATTTATGATTTTAAAAATATCATAACATATATGTGGATATAAAAACATTTTATTAAGAAAAAATTAAATATGTCATTCTTTTTGAAACAGGCTAATAAAAAATATAGTATGAAAATGGGGTGACAGGTATTAATAGTCCATGGTTAAGTAATAAAAAGCTAATATGCAAAAAAAATATCATGCATTTATTGACTTATTAATACTTTTCCTCATTTTGTGTAGTTTTAAATACCAGATATTTACCACGTATTTTACTATAGTCTCATGGCCAGATCCTTATTCGTATTTTGAAAACAGAGAACATAGTTTAATAAAGTTAATTTGTAAAATGAGACTTAATTTCCGAAAATCAAATGAACACGAAAAACAGAAAATAAAACAAAGTGCTTTCTCGGAACCCATAATTCATTTGTATTTTGCCGTGCTGACATATTTAACGTGTTTTGTTCTTAGCTATTTTTGGTAAACTTATCATATTTTGGTCTATCTATGTAGTCTAGCTGTGCTAGGACCCATATTTTGTAAACTTTTTTGGTCTGTCTGTTGATAAAAGAAGTTTGTTGGAATAGTAGCAAGAGTTGCGTACAAGTAGTCGTTTTAGATGTTTTCTTTCTTTATTGTTGAATTTTGTCTCTTCGTTTGACCTTTTTTCCCTCATTCGTAAAACATCAAGATGAGTCCTTCAATTTCCTAGCAATTTGATACCCCATATGTTTTGGAAAGGTTGGCACATTTCAAAAGTTTTACAGTAACACAATGTTATGGCTTATTTAAGATTACATATCTTAGAAGTCTTATCTTCTTTATTAAAGTTTGTGCCAAATCAAATTAAACAATCTTTTTGAAACGAGGACGGGTGTAGCTTTTTCTCATTCATAAGAAGTTGCTTGTCCTTCAAATAGGGAGGGGAGGGAGGGGCGTTGACAAATTCTTTTACTTTGACCAAATTTGCTAGTAGTTTGAAAGGGGAAGAATTCGCTCTTTTTAATCTTTACTTTTCCAGATTGAACGATGGTATCACCAAAAGGTAAACAAACAATAAGCCGTCATGTATTCTCCAGAAGGATTTGAAAACTACGTATTTATATATAATGAGACAACACTTCCCTATTTGGCATATTGTGAAGGGAAGTAATCTAGTAATTGATTAGTTAAATTACGCACACTAACATATGTAAAAGTACATAACATAAGTCCCTCATATTTGTACTGATAGCCGACTCTATATTAGTGAAGAGAATTTAAATTTCCCTTCACTAGTATACTATGTTGAGTTGCATGCTATGGTTTCATCAGTTACTAAGTTTTTCATTGTGCTCGATCGAGTCCTTGACTCGACCTTCTGTGATGACCCGATAGGTCATCTTATGTTTTAGAACCTAATTCCGTATTTCGAAGCCTTAAATATCTTATTTTAATCTTTCTCGATTTGCGTACGTGGTCCGGGTGTTTTTCCGGAAGGCTTATATGTTAAAAACAAGAATTTTTTTCCTTTAAAATTCATTTGAGTTGACTTCGGTCAACGTTTTGAACAAACAGACCGGATCCGTATTTTGACGGTCCCGGTGGGTCCGTATCGTAATTTGAGACCTGGGCGTATGCCTGAATCGAATTCGGAGATCCCTAACTCGAGTTATTAATTTTGTTGAAAATTGAAAGTCTGAAAGTTTAATGATTTTTAAGAATTGACTGATGTTTGATCTTGTTGATACCGGGTCCGTATTTTGGTTCCGGAACGCGGCACAGGTCCATTATTATATTTATGACTTGTCGATCAAATTTGGTGAGAAACGGAGTTGGTTTGATGTGATTTGGATGTTCGGTTGTGAAAATATAATTTTTAAAATTTTCTTGAAAATTTCATTTTAGTTCTAGGTGTGATTTTGGCGTATTGATCGCGCGAGCAGGTTCGTATGATATTTTTGGACTTATGTGCATGTTTGGTTTGGAGCCCCGAAGGCTCGGCTGAGTTTCGGATACGCTACAAAGTGATTTGTACTTAGAAAATCATAGCTGGTGTAGCAGATCTGCAGACTTCACATTTCCGAGGTCTGGATGCGAGCCTCGCATTAGTGAAGGGACCATCACAATTGCGAGTAGTGGGCTGGGTGGAACTTTTCGCATTTGCGAAAACAGGGGTCGCAATTGCGATCCCCTTAGGTTCGCATTTGCGAACAATTTGTCCGCATTTGCAATGGAAGCAGAAATGTTTGAGGCTTCGCAATTGCGAAGGTGCAGCTGTGTAAAAGTTGAGTTAGACGGGATTTTTCTCTCTTTCATCAAATTTTCAAAACCTAGAACCCTAGAGGCGATTTTTCCAAGACCCTTTCTTCCCCAAATCATTGGTAAGTGATTCTAACCCATTTTCTTTCAATCTTTCATCACATTTCCTAAGATTTCAACCTAAAATCTAGTGTTTTCATGGTAAAAATTGGGGGTTTGGGTAGGATTAGGGATTTTTGAGAAATTGATATTTAGACCTCAAATTGAGGTCCGAGTTCAAAATAAATTACATAACCGGACTCGGGGGGTGAACGTTAATCGGGTTAAGGTCCGAACTTCGGGCTGGGACCAAGCGGGCCCGAGAGTTGACTTTTGTTGACTTTTTCAATAATGACCTAAATTGAATCTTTTGAAATCGTGGGTGATTCCTAAGGCTTATTTTGAATCGTTTAGTTGGTAATTTGCTAGATATTGTTGGTTCGGAGGCTTGTATGAAAGGCAAAGATGTAGTTGAGCTTTGAGTGGTCTTTGGAGCGAGGTAAGTGTTGTGTCTAACCTTGACTTGACGGAATTAGGAACCCTCGAACTATGTGCTATGTGATTCTCATGTGAGCGGCGTATATGCGAGGTGACGAGTGCCTATACGCCGCCGAATTATCTGTTTTCCCTGATTTTTCATATTTTCTTGATTATTTTCTTCCCTGCTTTAGCTGTTATGTGCCCTAAATGCTTTCCATGCTCAATTGCTATCTGTTAATCAATATTTTCTCCTGTTAATGACGTTAGCTCTTTTCATAGTTTCATGATTCCCTGCTAATTGCTTAACAGGACTTATTTGCACTTTCTCACTTTCAATTACTGGATTGGTCTCGCTGTGTAGTTTTACTTGTGTAGATTCCTATATTGTACAAGGTTTCCTCTTTGGTTCAGTTTGGTATTTATTGATCGTAAAGGGTTTTGTGGCTTGAACTGTTCATTTGACTATGTTTATTGAGTATTTGGTACTGATATGGTGGGATCGGGCTACACGCCGCAGCATGTATAATAAGGGTGGATTCGTACTGTACGGTAGGATCGGGTTGCGCGCCGCAACATATTTATATATTATCTCTGTTGTTGATGCTATTACAGTGAAATAAGGGAGGAATCTATGTTGTACGGTGGGACCAGGTTGCGCCCCCCCTTAATCTATATGTTTCCATTTCTTGAGCTGTGTTTGATTTTCAGTATTCTCATTTGAAATACTAAGGACTAGTAACTTCTGGACGACACGGGTTTACTTCTTGAAGTTGTAGTTATTATTTTCAATTGACTGTTCTATCCTGTTTCGTATTTCCATTTTCTGTCATTGTTATATACTGCGTACATGTTGTAGTATAGGTGACCCGCCTTAGCCTCGTCACTACTTCGTCGAGGTTAGGCTCGGCACTTACAGAGTACATAGGGTCAGTTGTACTCATACTAAACTCTGCACTTCTTGTGCAGATTTTTGAGTCGGTCCCAGTAGCGGTTATCAGTGAGCTCGGATCGGACAGTGTACAGAGACTTGAGGTACAGCTGCTCAACGCTCGCAGTTCCTGGAGTCCCCTTCTCTTCCTTTATTTAGATGTGTATTTTCATTAAGACGACTCTATATTTATTTCAAACCCTTGTATGTATTATTCTAGTAGCTCGTGCACCTGTGACACCAGGTTTAGGGATTTGTAAGAGATGTTTGGCAGTTTTAGCTTCTGCATTTATACTTTAGATTATTTCAATGATTTCAGTTCTTTCTTAGTATTTAATTCAAACTGTTAAAAATGGATAAACTGTTCTAACATTGGCTTGCCTTGCAAGTGAAATGTTAGGCGCCATCACGATCCCGACGGTGGGAATGCCGGGCCGTGACAAGTTGGTATCAGAGCACTAGGTTACATAGTTCTCACGAGTCACGAGTAAACTTAGTAGAGTCTGGAGGATCGGTACGGAAACAACTGTACTTATCTTCCAGAGGCTGTGGAGTTAGGAACAATTTCACTTCTATTCTTCTTTGTCGTGCGATTTTATTCTATCATTGCTCATTGAATCCTTATATTCTTGTTCTCTCGCAGATGGCGAGAACACGCACCAGCTGGACAACAGCCGGAGCCCCCCGCAGTAGCTCCTACGAGGGCAGAGGTCGAGGCCGAGGTCGCGCCAGAGGTCGAGGTAGGGGCAGAGCACAACCTAGAGCTCGAAAAGCAGCTCTAGCAGTGGAGCCTCACGTGGAGTTTGACGAGGAGGTTCAATCCCAGACTGTTCCTGTCGGACCAGCTCAGGTCCCGGAGGGGTTCATCGCCACCCCAATGCTTTAGGATGCTTTGGTCCGTTTGGTGGGCCTTATGGAGAGTGTGGCCCAGGACGATACGTTTCCTATGGCACCACCCGTCTTTCAAGCTGGGGGAGGAGCACAAACTCCCGCTACTCACACTCCGGAGCAGATGGCTCCCCAGTATAAGACTCCAATAGCCCCGCCAGTTGGGGTAGTTTAGCCAGTTGTTGCGCCACAGGCCGGTGATGGTCATGCCATGTCTTTTGAGGGATTATTGAGATAGGACAAGTTTACCAAGCTCTTTCCAGATCACTTTAGTGGAGCATTTTCTGAGGACCCACAGGATTATCTTGACCGCTACCATAAGGGCGGAACATGGGTATAGTTGAGACCAATGGGGTCGATTTTGCTGTGTTTCAGATGACGGGTTCCGCCAAGAGATGGTGGAAGGATTATGTATCTACCAGACCAGCTGGGTCGCCTGCTCTTACTTGGGACCAGTGCTCTCAGATATTTCTTGATAAGTTCCTTCCTATCACCTAGATAGAGAGTTACCGCAAGCAGCTCGAGCGCCTCCACCAGGGAGGCATGTCAGTCACCCAGTACGAGACTCTCTTTGTGGACTTAGCCGTCATGCTATTCTTCTGCTTCCTACCGAGAGAGAGAGAGAGAGAGAGAGAGAGAGAGAGAGAGAGAGAGAGAGAGTGAGGAGGTTTATTAAGGGACTTGCTCATCCTATCAAGTTGCAGATGGCCAAGGAGACTGGGAGTGAGATTTCTTTTCAGACGGTTGCTAATGTCGCCAGGCGGATCGAGGATGTTCTTTCACAGGAGAGAGGGCAGGGGTCTGATTAGAGGCCTCATCATTCCGGTGGTTTTAGTGGTGCCTCATCTAGAGGCAGGGGTACCTTTGGTAGGGGTCATGCTCCCAGGCCATATCAGTCAGCAGTTCAGGCATCCCATAGTGCTTCTAGGAGTCGTGGTCCTTACGTGCCTCATTTTGGGCAGCCACCCTATAGTGCACCGCCAGCTCCTATTAGTGCACCTCTTATTCAGTGTTACTACCGTGGTCATCTAGCCCGTTCGGGCCAGTCTCAATTTCAGCAGCCACAACACCAGGATGGATGTTTTGAGTGTGGTGGTTTTGGACATATCAGGAGGACTTGTCCGAGATTATTGGGTGGCACGCCACAATAGAGTTCTCGTGCCATGATTCCGACACCGGTTGCACCACTTCCCCCTCAGCCAGCTAGAGGTATGGGTCAGACAGCCAGAGGTAGAGGTCAGGTAGCTAAAGGTGGAGGTCAAGCCATCAGAGGTGAAGGTCAGGCCGCTAGAGGTGGAGGCCAGCCAGCAGGAGGCCGTCCTAGGGATGTAGTTTAGAGTTGTAGGGCCCAACCCCGATGTTATGCTTTCCCAGCCAGGCCTGAGGCTGAGTCATCTGACGCTGTTATCACAGGTAGTGTTTTAGTTTGCCATAGAGATGCTTCAGTTCTATTTGATCCGGGCTCTACTTATTCCTATATGTCATCCTATTTTGCATCATATCTGGTTGTGCCTCGTGATTCTTTGAGTGCTCCTATGTATGTGTCCACACATGTGATGACCCAAAAGGTCATCACTCGTTTTGAAAGTAAATTCTGCGTTTCGAGGCCTTAGAAGCCTCTTTTTGTCTCACCTCGATTTGCGTGCGCAGTCTTGGCGCATTTCCGGAAAGCTTTTATGTGAAATCTAAGTAAAATAAGGCAATTGGCTTTTAAATTAATTAAAGTTGACTTTGGTCAACATTCTTGGTAAACGGACCAGGACCCATGATCCGACGGTCTCGTAGAGTCCGTAGTAAAATATGGGACTTGGGCGTTTGCTCGTAATCGAATTTCGAGGTCCTAAGCCCGAGAAATGAATTTTTGAAAGAAATTGTTGAACTGAAATTATAAGAGTTTTTGGAAATGAAAAGAGGTTTGAAATTGATGGTATCGGGCCCGTATTTTGGTTCCGGAACCCGGTACAGGTCTATATAATAATTAAGTTGAATGTGTGAAGTTTGATAAGAATCGGAGTTCGTTTAGTATAAATCGGACCCTTATTTAAGAAAATAGTAATTTTGATGTTCTTGAGTGATTTCATGAATTTGAGGTTTAATTCATAGTTGTTGATGTTGTTTTGATTATTTGATCACACGAGCAAGTCCATATGATATTTTTGGACTTGCGTGCATGTTTGGTTTGGAGCCCCGAGGGCTCGGGTGAGTTTGGATAGGCCACGAAGTGAATTTGGACTTAGGAGGTTCCAGATTTTCATCTGGTATGTGTTGCAGGCTCTGATCTCGCAATTGCGAGGTCAGATGTCGCAATTGCGAGCCTATTAGGCCTGGGAATTGCGAGGACTTCTTCACAATTGCGAGGAAGTCTGGTCAGCCTATGATCGCATTTGGGATCTTTCCCTTCGCAATTGTGAAGTCATCAGAGGAGGGCCAGTATTGCAATTGCGATAACTTGTTCGCAATTGCGAGGTTAGCAGACAATGCCCAGGTTCACAAATGCGAGGCCTTGTTCGCATTTGCGAGCTTCGTAATTGCGACATCTGTGACCAGTTAATTGGGACTTAGACGGATTTTCCTTCATTTTTCAAACTCTCTCAAAACCTAAGCTCTCTTGGGCGACTTTTTAACGAAAAGTTCTTCTCCAAATCAATTGTAAGTCGTTTCTAACTCATTTTCTCCAATCTATAACATCTTTTTACATGATTTCAACTCAAAATCAGGGGTTCTCATTGGGGAATTGGGTGTTTTTGGGTAGAACTTAGGATTTTCAATTTTTGGGGATTTGGACCTCGATTTGAGGTCCGATTTCAAAACAAATTATGTATTTGAGTCCGTAGGTGAATGAGTGATCGGGTTTTGGTTCGAACCTCGGGTTTTGACCATGTGGGCCCGGGGTCAATTTTTTTGACTTTTTTGGGGTAATCTTTAGAAAACCTATTTTCATGCATTAGAATTGATTCATTTAGCATTTATTGATATCGTTAAGTAAACTGTGGCTAGATACAAGCGAATTGGTGGTGGGAACAAGAGGTAAAGCGGTAGTCGAGGCTTGAATTGTGTTCGTGGCATTGAGGTAAGTGTTTGGTCTAACCTTAGCTTGAGGGATTATGAGTCGTGTCTTATTTGCTATGTGTTAATCGTTGAGTACGACGTATAGGTGTGGTGATGAGTATCTATACGTCGGTGTCAAGCATGCCCGTGAGTCTTATACTATGATTGATGTGACTCTGTTTCGTATTATTCATGCTTTATATGATGATTTCTATTGTTAAACAAGGCTTGTGGAAGTATTGTTGGTAATTGAACATTGTAGAGCGTTGGCTCAAGTTGAGAATTGAGTTGTGAAGTAATTGTGGAAAAGAAAAGAGGTTTATGATATTGTCTCCCTTGCCAGGACGTTATTGCTTTTGACATTATCTCCCTTGCCGGGATGTTATTACTCATGATATTGTTTCCCTTGCCGGGATATTGTTGTTATGCTATTGTTCCCTTGCCGGGATTCTATTGTGATTTTATTGATTCCCTTGCTCGTATTGCTTTTTGATTGTTGCTTGGGTAAGGAAGAGTGTAAAAGCACGAAGGGTGATGCCGTGCCAATATTGTGAGGTAAAAGCACGAAGGGTGATGCCGTGCCGCACGATGTACAATGCCGTGCCTTGATATGAGTGATAATGCACGAAGGATAATTCCGTGACATTATTATGTGAGGTAAAAGCACGAAGGGTGATGCCGTGCCGATTATATTGATTCTTATGGTGAGGACGAGAGTAAAAGCGATGCCGTGCATTTGTCTTTGTTTTCCTTATTCTTGCTTATTGTTGAATTTTGGTGTTCCGTATGTTTCTTTACTGAATTTCGGTTTGTACATGATATCTCCCTCGAGCATGTTTCCCCTTCCCACCCTTAACTGCTAGTTTCTGTCATTATTTCTTGCTGTATATGATATAACTGCACAGGGTTATTTGGTAGTCTTGTCCTAGCCTCGTCACTACTTCGCCGAGGTTAGGCTAGGCACTTACAAGCATATGGGGTCTGTTGTGCTGATACTACACTCTACATTGTGTGCAGATCCCGGTGCTGCAACTTTTGGACCACAGTGAGGTTGCCGCCTTCAGTCCAGTGGCGGAGACCCGAGGTAGTCCTGCAGGAGTCCGCAGACCTTGGTGTCTCCTTCTATCTTTCCATTCTGTTTCTTCTATGTATTTCAGAGACAACTTTGTATTTATCTTTCAGACCACTGTTTGTAGTATTCGTAGATAGTCCGTGAGATTGTGACACCAAATTTTGGGTAGAGTTGTATGTTGGATTCTGCACTAGTATATGACTAAACATTGTGACACCAGAATCGGGATTCATTTGACCCCTCAAATTCCTAATTTAAGCTCTCTTAGGTTCAAGCCCTAAACCACCATTTTTGACCTTTAATTCCTTGAGTTTTCAGTTCAAATCCATGTATTTACACCATAAAATCATGTTCTAAGTCCAAGAATTCATACCTGATCAAAGCTCTCGATACCTTATTCAAAATCGCCCAAAAACTCTCCAAGTTCGAAGTGCAATATGTTACTCTTTCAAAAATTCGCGAAGAAGACTAATTTAATACTCTGCCCAGTCATCTCGCATCTGCGGTCCCATTTCCGCTGATGCGGGACCGCTTCTGCGGGCACTACTCCGCTTCTGCGGTTTCCTCTTTAAAATCCCCGGCCGCTTCTGCGGCTCCAATTCCGCACCAGCGGAACCGCTTCTGCGGTCCTCACTTCCGCTTCTGCGGAACCTACCCTGAGTCCATTTCCGCTTCTGCGACCTTCTCGCCCGCTTCTGCGTGACCGCACCTGCGGTCCCATAACCGCAGGTGCGAAAACACCAGATACCAGCAGATCTTTAACATGCCAAAAATTCCAAAACTCTCCGTTTAACCATCCGATCTCACCCCGAGGCCCCCGGGACCTCAACCAAAAACAGAAACATGATCCAATACCTTATTCAAACTTGGTCCAATCATCAAAACACCACGATTAACACTAAAACCATCAAATTTCATCAAATTCAAGCCTAAGTTCTTTAAATTCTTCCGAAACTCGCATTCGATCAAAAACCCAACAAAAGCACCTCCGAATAACCTGAAATTTTGCACACACATCCAAAATCACCTAACGAAGCTACAACAACTCTCGGAATCCCATTCCGACCCTCAGATCAAAATCTCACCTATCAACCGGAAATCGCCAAAATACTAACTTCGCCAATTCAAGCCTAATTCTACACCGGACCTCCAAAATCACTTCCGATCGCACTCCTAAGTCACGAATCATCCCCCGAAGCTAACCAAATCATCGAGAATCTCATCCGAGCCCTATAACTCATAAGTCAACCTCCGGTTGACTTTTCGAAACCAAGCCTTCTTTAAAGAGACTAAGTGTCTCATTTCCTACCAAAACCAATCCAAATCAACTCTAACACAACAATTACTGATAATGAAACATGAAGGAGCATAAAATGGGGGAAACGGGGCGGTAACTCCTGAGACGACAGGTCGGGTCGTCACATCCTCCCCAACTTAAACAAACGCTCATCCTCGAGCGTACCCAGAGTTGTCCTAGAAGCCAACCAATAGCTGAATGACCTTACCAAGCATATACCTGGGGTGATCCCACGTCACCCTATCTCGCATAGGTCCGATAACACAACATAGCTAAAATTTCACAATCTATCTAGTCCATAAACCATAGAACCACATTTCACTTTCCGAAATCATACACAAGATCAGAACCTCACATCTATACTCAGAATAAGCCTGAACCAGCTGTAATAACCCATACCTGCAACCTCAGGTGCAATCATATGATATTTTACATAACCCAAACACTCGAAATGATAACTTCCATTGACAGCAGTTGCCCACAAAACCCGAATACCGGTAGAAAACCTCTTATCAACTAAGGTCTTATTCCAACACTTTCATATACTGCCAACGATGAATGAAACACACAATAAACCGTAACTATTTCTCAGATCAACCATTCATGAAGCCACTTCCCTTTTGACTAACAGCACGGCAGATTCCGAGCCGAACCTCGATATTATCCTTCCAACAAGCTGAAATCAAATCCGTTCGTATTCATCAGTGACCCCAACGATCACCTCGAATCCAACACACCACTCTGGTGATATGACACCTCAATACAGGCCTAAGCCACAACTTGCATAATACGCGCACCAATAAGAAATGATCTGAATATACGCAAATCATGAAAAATGACTCAAACGAAAGAGCTGTACCTCAAGCTCATCAGTACCATCACAACACAAGGCTGAGACCTCGTCTCACATCATAGAATTGAACACCTGAATCTACCCCGAAAGGTCATATCTCCACGTGGCCTCGCCACAATGCGCGATCCTATCCAAATACTGTTACACATGAAACACCTCAAGTCACTATGCTCAAAATCGACAGCCACGCACAATTTGATGTCTGGGACCCAAGAAATTCATTACACCCACGGTGAAACAGATAACATACGACACGTAACCCGATAGGTCATCACCAACACTCCATTTACCGAGCAACACCCAATTACTCTTCCCGCTCGATTCTCACTATGAATCCCCAATAGAACCGCACCACATGTGCCCATAACCAATAAATCATAACGTCTCACAACACCGAAAAGCAACTCAAGCTGAATACGTAGCCACCTCAGCCTGCCAACGAACTCATTACCAAGGAGCCTGAAGCTGCTTCTTCCACTACTACAACTCCTGTCGGAGCCGTACGATACGGTGCCCGGCACCAAATCAATATCGAAATCCACAACCTCGCCCGGCGACATGCCCGGCCACAAGCCCGGCCACAAGAAACGTATCCGAAAAGTCCCTCAACACCGGAACTAAACCAATGGTAGAAACCTCTGCACTGACATCCATCACGAAGGCCCAATTAAGAAAAGCAGTCCTCCCCAGCCATCCGCTGGTCTCTGAATACAACCTCTCTGCTAGAACATAATCCGATGCACCTCAGCCACTCAACCCGCGGCATTTTCCGGCATAGCCCATAGCGCAATAGTCTAGAATAACCCAACACTAAGACATCCAGTCTACACCCCAACATCATACCCAAAATCTAACATACCAAGCAAAGAAAGATCCACTCGGGCCTCCAATTCCCAATAGCCGCTAAACGGTACCAATACATACGATCCACAACCACTACATAGTCTAAACCTGCGAACTTCCAGTCTCCAACTCCATATAGCACACGAATCACCATACCTGGTCCCGAATTCCGCCGTATGAATACATATCACACCTCAAGTACCCAATCATTCCACGAAAGATATTCTAAAATTTCCCCTGTGCCATCAAACAATCTCAGATATCCGCAGTCGATCTAACAAGAAAGCGCCGCAATACTACCGAAGTATCATCAGTTTAATCACATTACCCCTTTCCGAGACAGATACTCTCGTCAAATCACTTCCAATTGGCAGTACCATTTTCCTTGATTATCTGAGGCTACCCGTTGTCTAAGAGTTTTATGAACTTCTTTTCAGAACTGAACTGAAACCTCGCACACGCAAATCTCGATCCTCCATGACATACCGCATATGCCATACCATCCAAGGATAGCAGAAAAAAACTTTTATCTCCCTTCCGAGCCACAGACATCTACGCACTCAACTAGTCAAGAACTTCCATTGATCCCATCTAGAAGAAAAATCATTACACATTCCATGTCTCTTATATTCGTAGAAAATGCACCTCTTCAACCACGGTAGAAATCAACAACAACTCTCTCAATTCCGTTTGCATAAATTAAACTGCCAGGACGGAATCCTTCTAACTCGACCAAGCTAAGCAAGCCATCAAAACCCAAGAGCATTGCTGCAAAATACTTGTAAGGGCTCATTACCTCGAACACACACAAAGAAATTAATCATATCCTTACCATACCGATTCGGTCTACTGTCAAGCTATTCCATATATTTGATTTTTCCCTTCTGATTCATGATCCACTTGATATTCCCTCTTGCTGTAGCACCACAATGCCTCAACCCAGGCTTACCACACGAGACCCAAGCATAAGACCACACTGTCTAAGACCCATGAGCCACTGAATACTCTCTCAAATATTCCAAGATACACCATATTCCAGAATACTTTTCTCTGGAGAACTTTCTGCAAATTCTTAATCTGTTACCTTTAATTTCCTGATACTGATACATAGAACCCCATAATTAACATAGAAATACCATAAATCTGAACCTCTTCCAATGAAAACACAGTTTCTAACCACACATGCAACTTTAAAATACCCGATTGTTTCCTGCAGAATCTTGAACACATTAGAACCATTCTCGAAAGTCATTCACTCTTATTTAAACTGCAAATTACCTGACCTAACGAACAGAACCACCCGTGCCTCATCGGCACTCCGATACCGCAAAAATAAAATCCTCATCCCAATACAACCAAGCAACTCCCCGCTCTATGCGCCGAGCATCCTTTACCAATAACACTATAGACATTCCGTGATTCTCATACTCTATAAAGCATAATATGACCTCTATCACAATTTTGCTTCACTCGTGCCATCCTCGGCTCAATTTCCGCGACCCGAACTAATTCGCCAGCATGCCTCAACCGGAACCAACATAGCACATAACCGTGCAATCAGCTAATCCACAGCAACCTCCCTAACTTGGCTCGAAGCCATATATCAGGACACACTCAATAACCCATAACACTTTTACTCAAATGATGCCACAATACCATAGTGAGATTAAACTCAAATCATTTACAGGTTTGTGAAAACACAGATCATCTAGTACTGTAATCCTCTACAAATCTCGCATTCATCCCCACATCAGTTGAGTCCACCTTCTTAAGCGACCCGAATTTTCAAATTTCAACACGTACTTTTCAATTGCACATGAGATCTTCTAACATACCCCTAGGGATCATACCACTTAAGAAAACTCCGCAGGAGATAACCCACCTGCTTCGCCTCAATTTAGTATTTCTGCATACCTTCCACCGTCATACTCATTACACAGTCATTTAGTCTTCCTGGGTCTGAACTCACACCGCCACATGTAATGCACTTCCCTCCCCAACTAGGAGACACGATAATATTCTTCACGCGCCCATAACTCGGGTTACACATCAAATCACAATAGGAATCGAACACTTAATAGTTCATCTATCATCCAGCAGACTTCTTCGTCACTACCAAGTCATATAGATACATCTTGCAGTGCTAGCATACTCATCACATGGCTATCCAGCTGTCACTTCTACTAATAGGGAATATATCGAACATATAAACTCAAATCACTTACTCACACAATCAGCACCTCGGTTCTCAAGGTATAGGCAAAGATCCGGCCTCAAGTCCTCCATACTGGCCCAATATATGCTCACAGGGATTACATCTCGCCCCTCGATCGGGGAATCACAAGCCATCAAGGCACATCTGATACTGAGCGCTCATGCGCGCCTACAAACGCGTGGAAGGAATTTCAAGAGTTTCTTTTCAAGCTGAATCAAGGACGCACGATAAGAATTCAAGAATGCGAAGTTTTCCTAAAGGTTCTGCAGCCTCTCGAGGATAAGTACAGACGTCTCCGTACCGATCCGCGAGACTCTACTAAACCTGCTCATGACTCGTGAGACCTAGTAACCTAGGCTCTGATACTAACTAGTCACGACCCAATTCCCAAACCCGGTCGTGATGGCGCCTCTCGTGAAGACGAGGCCAGCCAGACCAACACATGACACCTCTTTTACGCAGTAAATCGTCATTAAGCAATTATGAAACATGATTAAATAACAATAATATGCGGAAACCAAGATAACAATAGTAGAACCATCCCGACACAGCCCAAACCGGGGTATCACAAGTCACGAGCATCTAATAGAGGAAAATTATAACTACAACGCTGGAAATGTACAAAATAGGAATTTACAAATAAAAGGAAGAAATGCGGTGCCGCGAACGCTGGCGGCCACCTTGCTCAACTTTGATAGCATAGACTCTAATCAGCACAAAACCCGCTACCGGGTGAATAAATACCTGCATCTGCACGCGAGGTGCAAGGAGTAAAGTGAGTACTCCAGAGGTGCAGGGAGTAAAGTGAGTACTCCAACTCAGTGAGTAATAAAAGTAAATAATAACTGAGCAGCAAGAAATCACGTAAAGCAACCAACATGCTGTATAGAAGCCGAGTACAATTTTCTGAGAAAATAGTGAAATCTGTGAAATCTTTAGAAATACCTTGGCTCAGCTCAAATCTCTTTTGAAAATGATCCTTTCAATAATTACGAAAACGATTTCAAAACAGTAAGTGCTGATAAGCATAGAAAATCCGCCCCTCGGGCACGAATACCACAGTATAACAGGTAAAAAGGCAAGTAAGTATGCAAGATGAGCACATAAAAGTTCGCCCCTCGGGAAATATCTCAAACTGTACCAGCCCCTCGGGTTCCCTCTCTCAGATCACTCTCAGAACAGTATCATATAGTAACCGCTGCGGTGTGCAGCCCGATCCACATATCGCTGCGGCGTGCAGCCTGATCCATATGGGTACCCGCGCTCACTATGGGTGTGCAGACTCCGGAGGGGCCCCTTACAGCCCAAGCGCAATATCAAGCCACCTCGTGGCATATAAAACAAGGCCTAAAAGCCTTCTCACATCACACTAGAGGCCTGAAAGCCTCCTCACATAACACTCGAGGCCTGAAAGCCTCCTCACAATACACTCGAGGCCTGAAAGCCTCCTCACAATACACTCGAGGCCTGAAAGCCTCCTCACATCACTCAACATATCCTCACACATGGCCCTCGGCCTCACTCAGTCTAGAAAACATCATAAGCCCCTCGGGCATCAATAAAATGGTAGTGCTCAGCCCAAACAACAGTGGAAATATCATTTAAGTTTCAAAGTTCAATTAAAAAAAACGGCTGAGTTTGTAAAACAGTATAATCAACAGGACTGAGTTCAAGTAGTATGTCAAAATAGTGAGGAAACAGTGATAAAATCCCCGAAGGGTTCAGATAATCGGCGCGAAGCCCAAATATGGCAATCAACCCAAATCATGATAATAACAAATAAGTTCCAGTCAATTATGCGGTAAAATCATCAATCGGGACGGACCAAGTCACAATCCCCAACGGTGCTCTACCCCACGCTCGCTATCCGGCGTGCAAGTCACCTCAATGTAGCACTATGATGTGCAATCCGGGGTTTCAAACCCTCAGGATATCATTTACAATCATTACTCACCTCGAACCGGTGAAACCTCTAGCTCGCGACGCCTTTGCCCCTCAAACCGGCCTCCATGCGCATCGAATCTATCCAACATCAGAGCGAATACATCACAATATGCCAATGGGACAATACCGAATCGAAAATAATCGAAAAAAATAGCAAAAATCTCGAAATTAGCAAAACCCGAGCCCCGGGCCCACTTCTCGGAAATCAGAAAATTTAACATCAATGGATTCCTCATCTTCTCGCGAGTCTATACATGTCAAAATTACCAGAATCGGGGTTCATTTGACCCCTCAAATTCCTAATTTAAGCTCTCTTAGGTTCAAGCCCTAAACCACCATTTTTGACCTTTAATTCCTTGAGTTTTCAGTTCTAATCCATGTATTTACACCATAAAATCATGTTCTAAGTCCAAGAATTCATACCTGATCAAAGCTCTCGATACCTTATTCAAAATCGCCCAAAAACTCTCCAAGTTCGAAGTGCAATATGTTACTCTTTCAAAAATTCGCGAAGAAGACTAATTTAATACTCTGCCCTGTCATCTCGCATCTGCGGTCCCATTTCTGCTGATGCGGGACCGCTTCTGCGGGCACTACTCCGCTTCTGCGGTTTCCTCTTTAAAATCCTCGGCCGCTTCTGCGGCTCCAATTCCGCACCAGCGGAACCGCTTCTGCGGTCCTCACTTCCGCTTCTGCGGAACCTGCCCTGAGTCCATTTCCGCTTCTGCGACCTTCTCACCCGCTTCTGCGTGATCGCACTTGCGGTCCCATAACCGCAGGTGCGAAAACACCAGATACCAGCAGATCTTTAACATGCCAAAAATTCCAAAACTCTCCGTTTAACCATCCGATCTCACCCCGAGGCCCCCGGGACCTCAACCAAAAACACAAATATGATCCAATACCTTATTCAAACTTGCTCCAATCATCAAAACACCACGAGTAACACTAAAACCATCAAATTACATCAAATCCAAGCCTAAGTTCTTCAAAAACTTCCGAAACACGCATTCGATCAAAAATCCAACCAAATCACCTCCGAATAACCTGAAATTTTGCACACACATCCAAAATCACCTAACGAAGCTACAGAAACTCTCGGAATCCCATTCCGACCCTCTGATCAAAATCTCACCTATCAACCGGAAATCGCCAAAATACTAACTTCGCCAATTCAAGCCTAATTCTACACCGGACCTCCAAAATCACTTCCGATCACACTCCTAAGTCATGAATCATCCCCCGAAGCTAATCGAATCACCGGGAATCACATCCGAGCCCTATAACTCATAAGTCAACCTCCGGTTGACTTTTCCAAACCAAGCCTTCCTTAAAGAGACTAAGTGTCTCATTTCCTACCAAAATCAATCCAAATCAACTCTAACACACCAATTACTGATAATGAAACATGAAGGAGCATAAAATTGGGGAAACGGGGCGGTAACTCCTGAGACGACGGGTCGGGTCGTCACATATGATGAAATAAGGGAGGATTTTGTGTTGTACAGTGGGATCGGATTACGTGCCACAACAATCTTTGTGTTTCCATTTCTTGAGCTGTGTTTGATTTTCGGTATTCTCATTTGAAATGCTAAGGACGGTAACTTGTGGATGACATGGGTTTACTTCTTGAAGCTGTAGTTATTATTTTTGGTTGATTGTCCTATCCTGTCCAATATTTCAATTTTCATTCATTATTATATACTACGTACAAGTTGTAGTGTAGGTGACCCGCCTTAGCCTCGTCACTACTTCGTCGAGGTTAGGCTCTAAACTTACAGAGTACATGGGGTCGGTTGTACTCATACTACACTCTGCACTTCTTGTGCAGATTTTGGAGTCGGTCCCAATAGTGGTTATCAGTGAGCTCGGATCAGACAACGTACGGAGACTTAAGGTACAACTGCTCAGCGCTTGCAACTCCTGGAGTCCCCTTCTCTTCCTTTATTTAGCTGTGTATTTTCATTCAGACAACTCTGTATTTATTTCAAACCCTTGTATGTATTATTCTAGTAGCTCGTGCACTTGTGATACCGGGTTCAGGGATTTATAACAGACGTTTGGCAGTTTTTGCTTCCGCATTTATACTTTAGATTATTTCAATGATTTCAGTTCTTTCTTAGTAGTTAATTCAAACTGTTAAAAATGGATAAACTGTTCTAACGTTGTCTTTCCTAGCAAGTGAAATCTTAGGCGCCATCACGATCCCGACGATGGGAATTCCGGGCCGTGAAACTTTTCTGTCAGTCAACTCTTTAGTAGCATAGGTGAATGTATATTAAGGTAACATGTGCGAGTTTTTTGCTCGATCTGTGCCTATATATAATTGAGTTTTACTAATTCTAAACCCATTATCGTAACCAATTTTGAAACTGCCAATGCAACCCTACTTAGCAATAATTATAAATAAATGGAGGATTGTTGGCCCAAGTTCAGGTGAAGTTTTGAAGAATGACAAATGAACTCAGTCATGGACCAGGTCCATCATGTGAGGCACAATATTTATCAACCTATACATGTGAGATGCACATGAAGGAGATAAGTCTCAGTGATCAAGCATCAATATCTCCTGAACTGATCGAAAAGGTTGCATATTGGATAAGGAGTGAAAGTCTCCTTATAAGAAGAGAACACAATCCGGATAAAGGATAGGGTTGGAGTTTGTGTTGTTCAAGGACTCAACTTCGATGGAAGATCAGCAATTGAGTCTTAATCAAACTCTAATTACTAACTCATTAAATAACAGTGATTGTTCTCTTTTACAGGTATTGCACAAACGCAAAAGTTAAAACTAAATTGAGAGCAAAAGAGCGAGGCAATTTTGCAAGCAATTTATGTGAGATTCAAGTGTGCATTCCTGAAGCTACAAGAACCAGATTGAAGAATCAGCACCATAAAGAGTTTTATGTGTCTTTCTTTATTTCTAGTTCAATTGTAGTAGGTGTTTTCATATTGTACCTTTCAGCTTTATCTAGAAGCAATTGTAATAGGTATTTCGAGTATTCAAGTTAGAGTTAACTTGAAGTTGTCGCAGCAGTTAGAGGCTGGTTGCCACAACGGGATTAAAGTTAATTCTTAGGTTTACAAAGAGTTTTGTAAATGCTATTTTGGCTCAGTGATTTTAGTGGAAGTTTGGGAAAATCCTACTGAGTAGTAGGTCGTGGTTTTTTCACCTTTTGAGCCAGGTGTTTTCCACGTAAAAATCTCTGTGTTCTTTATTTTATGTATTTATTATTCCGCAAACAGCAGTAGTTCGAACACTTAGAAGAACCAGGTTCTTCTAGAGCGAAAATTGGGTACCACACAAATCACCCCCCCTCTTGTGTGGTATTGACGTTTAGAACATCAAGGATAAAATGATACTTGTCAGTTTTCCCACTTAGCTTGTGATCTTAAGTAAAGGGCCCATAGGCAATTAGGCGTCAACAAAAGTTCATACATATGTCAATGTTGAAAGTAGAAGAGGAGGTTGAATTGTTTGTCTTTAAATATTAATCGCTACCAGTTGACTAGTTGTCTAATTAGTCGACTAGATGTAATAATTTGATAACAGTAAGGACTAAATTTAAGATGCAGAAATTAAATGCAGGAATTAAAGACACCAGAATTTTTGTACTGGTTCGGATTCAATGTGAATCCTAGTCCAGTCCCCTTGGGTTGCAAGGGAGTTCTCTTTCAGTGAATAAGTTTCTCGAGTACACAGTGAATGGTGTGATCTACACCGATAGCTCAGTTCCTATATCACTCGTTTCTCTTTGATACAATGCCTCACCAGTGAGTTCTCTCTTTCTTCTCTAACTTGTTACACAACAAATCTAGTAGAGCTACAATATTTGTTTGCAGTAGAACAAAGAGAGGGTATTTGGTTCGATCAAAGTATATGTGCTAAGGTACATAGACGAGTTTAAATACTTTGAGAGAGGCTTAATTTCTGAAGAGATTTGCCAACCCAAGAGATTTGATCCTCAAAAAGAGATTGATTCTTTCCAAGAATAAGGTTATTCAGCAACGACTTTGTCTTGACGAGAGGGCTTTAATGAGTTCCCTTATACATGACTTGATAGCGTCGGATATCTTTCCTTGAATCTTGGTCCTTCCAGATTTAGCATACTTGATTGATTATCTTTCAAGATCTTTGATACTCTTGATTGATTGTTTGATTCCTTCAGTCTAGCCTTAATTGATTCTGTCAGTATTGGACACTATCAAAGATTCCTTTAATCTTGGATGCTTTCCTTGATCTTCTCTGATTGATTCCTTCAATCTTGAATGCTTTCCATGAGTTCCTATACAAAGAGCAAATATATTATTTTCATCATTAAAATCAGATCTAACAAATGTTTCATAGACTCTTTCAAACTTATCTTCTTAGACAAGACAAGCAACCAAGTTTCTGTTTCTGATGATGACAACCAAGTTTCTGATTAGCAAGCATTAACGATTACAAAGACCAAAAAGAGGAAAGCAAGCAACAAAAAGTTGATAATTCCTATGTATACAAAGATTTTCTAAAGCAACGATGGTATTTCTAGATAATCCTTACTTTCAGCGACGGATCCAACATCGCATTTGCGGTTTGGCATAACACGCTAGTGTTTCAGGCCGCGGAAAAAACAATCATAGATAAAGTTTGATATATATTTCAAAATCTATCTTCTCAACATCTAAATTCTGAATACGCTAATGCTTATTTCCTAGAAAGAACCAAAAAACACCATACACTAGTTAGCATTAAGAGCTTGCTTTTTGGCCTGCAGTAAACTGTAAATCTCAACAAGTTTCAGTGGCTCCATAATGGCATTTTTAATAGCTTTTTCTGAAAAGAATCTCTCAGCCCATCCTGCCAAGCTTGGTGTTTTGGCTTCATATATTTAATTCACACCCAACATCATCTCCATTGCTCTTATGCATCCTAAGAAACAGCCCAAAGCAATGTCAACATAACTGTTTAACCAAAAAATAGGAATTTCGGTCAAAGCCAATTCTAGAAGTACACGGGTTACTGATAACCAAAGAAATTGATATTCTTGCAGTAAGAAAGAATGAAAATTAGAATAGCCATGTAATTAGTAGAAAATAAAAGTAAATAATTATATTCCAGTAATAATTTGAACGTGTCCATACATATGACATTTCTGTTCCTTATATAGCCATCTCTAAGTAGAATGTTTTTCCCCTTTATGATCGAGCCATTATGAGCATTAATGACATTAATGAAACGTTATAATTGGTAATCGTAACTGTTTCGTGAAGATTCTACAACATTTGTAACCATTCATGCTCATTAATTGAAGATCAATGAATATCCCCTTTTTACGGTCTTGGTTCATTCCCCGGTGCCTCTTTAAATCGCTAAAGAGACTCGAGCAACCGTTTCTTCTTGTCTTTCAGATGTTTTGCTCGTACCTATTAAGACTCACGTCTTTTCAAATACTCTTCTCCAGCTATCGCTTTTCTAGTGATCCACATGTCTTGCCATGTCATCCACATAACTAATTCCACATGTAATATTTATTTTCCCCAATACAGATAGTCCCCCCACTTTCCAATTATTCAGCAATTGTATATTTGGGAAGTAGATCTCATTTAAGGCGAAATTTTTTGCCGTCGTTTCTCACGTACCATTATACCTTCTTCTGAATTGACGCGTCGTATGTCACTTCCATTTAATGCATGTGACACGTGGCAATGATCGATTGGCTCTGCAATTATTCATCGGGTTCTAGGGCTTTTTTGCGGCTGCATCAGTCACGAAGTGACAGTTTTCATAATGGCATTTCCATCATTACCTTTTTTGCATGACGGTTGCTTCTGTATATAAGTACATCCTTTGCCTTCACTTTCATAATTTTTTCTTCTTCAGTGTCCTTTATTCATATCTTGTTCTTGTTCTTGTTCATCAATACATTATACTTCTTCATACAATTATGTCTTCTTCAAATCCAGATCCTCGAAAAGTTCTCATTGTAGATAAACTTCCCCTTTCTTCTGCTCCTATTAGAAGTAGGAGAGGTGGTAGGTTGCGTAGTTTAGGGTCAGTTTCTGTACGTGATTCTTCTTCTCAACCAGTTCTACTCCTCCATCTTCTTATAGAACTAGGGCTTCTTTTCCACATAGATCTTCTGCTCGAAATAGAGATTCTAGTGAACCGCTTCATGAACCTACTGTCGATGAGATTATTACTGCTTAACTTTGACTTTGTCACAGACAGAGAATCAATTAAAAATTAGGTTACTTCCATGACTTCTCACGATCACGCTGATGTTTATCCTTCCCAGATCACTGAGAGTTTAGTTTCTGTTGTGCGTAAAGATTGCCATTGGAAATTTGACTTCCCAATTCTGGTCCCTAATGAGAATTATCACTTCCTTTAAATCTGGTTTTTCCTTCGTGTATACATATCCCTTCACATTAGGTTTTAGACCACCTATTGACCCAGTTATCATTGAATTTTGCCGTTTCTTTGATGTATGTTTAGGACAAATTGGCCCTATTGTATGGAGGGCAGTGGCATGCCTTAGATATTTGTCAAATCTGGCTCAGTTACCCTTTACTTTTTTCCATCTGATTCATCTCTACTCTCCGAAATTATTCCGTCATGGGGTTTTACTCTCGTGGCGAGAAGTAAGAGAGTTTTGGTTAGCTCCGAAGACGACAAAGACCGTGGCTGGTATGCCCGATTTGTTGCCGCTCCTACAAGTAGGTTAGTAGGTGAAGAAAATATGCCTTTGCCTAAGAAGTGGAACCTTGCACGTGGGTTTCTGTTTCGATCTTTTATTTCTCTTCTTTTTAAAGAAAAAAGAACTTGTACTCTCATAACTGTTTTACTTTTCTTTTTCAGCAACCATGGGAATTGTTGAGGAAATTTCTAATTTCCGTGGTTGGGTAGAAAAATTGTTAACAGTTGCTCCAATGAGTAAAGGTCCTGGAAATACCTTTCAAACAGATTTGGATGGAAAGTTAAGACTCACGGTAACTTTCTCTTTTACTTTCTTCTTTATTTTCATGTTCACCCTGAGACTTATTAACCCTTTTCTTTACTAGGATTTCCCATTCGGGGTGTGAGTGCTGCTTCAATTACTTGAGGCTTTCTCTATCAAGAGCTCAAGAGATAATCTTGAGCTCCTCATAAAAAAGAAAAGCTGATAGGCCACAGGACTCTGAAGATGAAGAGGAGAGAGATGAGGACTCATTGGTTCGTAAGCCACGAGCTAGAAGACAGGTCATTTCAGAAGACGAAGCTACTCCTCCTCCTCGTCCTGTTTCCATGTTCGAGTCTGAAAGTGCTACTTTAGTGAGTTATGATGAAGATATGCCTGCAGCACCCCGTGACTCTACTGAACAACTCTTTTCTCGTGGATTTGATGAAGAAAGCTCTGGCTTTATTTCTGAGGAGACACCTCTTGCTCTTTTCCTGTGTCTACTCCAATTGAGTCTCAGTTGCCTGTACCTACTGTTGTTGTTAGTGCTCCGCCCGTGGCTATTTTGACTTCTTCGACTGTTCCTATTGCCACAACTTCTCATGCTGAAATTGGTTCCTCTAGTGGTAGTAGGGCAATGAAACAAGTTACCATCGAGATTCCTGCAGATGGTATCCTTTTGAAGAAATCAGGCCAAGCTGACGTGTGGTTGAAACCACTGATAGGCCCAGTTGAGAAGTCTAAACTAGAAAGTCTCATCCTTTTGAAGAAATCAGGCCAAGCTGACGTGTGGTAGCTCAATCTCATCGGTACGGAGATGATGAAAAGAATTGTCCATATGGAGCAGCTGATGAATGACTATCATACTGAGGTAGATAATTGGAAAGAGCAGTACGAGGGTCTTCCACTTGAAATGGAGGTTTTAGAGGAAGATAAGTGTACCTTGGAGTAGTAAGTAAAGGTTATGGTCGCGGAACTAGCGGTTGAGAGAGCCTCTTCTAATCAGGCGGGTAAAGATAAGAACCTTCTGGAGTCTTCATTTGCTGAACAACTTTCTAAAGCCACTGAAGAGATCAGAGGTCTAAAGGACCTATTGAAGCAAAAAGAATTTTATGCTGGTGAGCTTGTTCAAACGCTCACCCAAGCTCAAGAAGATCTCCGAGTGTCTTCTTACAGAGTTCGATCTTTGGAGAACTCACTTGCCCCATTGTAGGCTTCTTATGATGCTGCCTTACTAAGAAGGAAGAACATAAGAATGAGATTGAGCATTGGGAAAGAGATTACAAAGCTCTTGTAAATAAGGCCGCCGTTGAAGTAAGTTGGGCTTTCTTGAACACACGCCATGACACTTTGATAGAAGCAAGCCGGGAAGGCTTTGACTTAGCTGCTGAGATTGCAAAGATCAAAGAGACTATTGAGAAAACCCAACAAAGTCAAAGATATTCTTCACCCGTGACTGACGTTCCTGAGGGAGATGAAATTACTCCTGGTGAGGCTGCTATTCAATCTCCTTCTGCTCAAGTTACTCTTCCTGCTTCTAATGATGCCGTTCCTCATCCTACTGGTTCAGATTCTGCCCCTCAGTGAAAGTTTAAGAAAGTTTGAAGTGTTTTTTTTTATTGGTGGAACATTTGGAAGTTTACCCCTGGTCCCATTTGGGGGTAATGTTTTGGGAAATCATACCCCTAGTCCATTTTAGGTTTTTTTGTATAAGACAGTCAGGTTAGGACTAAGTTCATACTTAGTTTTAACCAAGTTATTATAATATTATGAAATATCTGTCTAACTTCTATAATACCTTTATTTAGAGTTTCTGTTCTACTCTCTTAGTGGTTTACCCTTGCTTTGTCTTATAAGTCTGGGCTTTATTTTCCACTTATTTTAATGTTTGGGTTCTTGTTTTACCCTTTGTTACTTTAACTTTTGCATTTAAAAATGCTTCATTTCTTCATGGCTCTTTTGAACAAGCACGAATTATAAAAGAGGGCCTTTTTATATACGACACTTAATGAAGAAGACGTCTCAACTTCATGATGGTGTAAACATACGAAAGAAGAGAAAGGAACATACACATTTCTTTAAATAACTTTGTTAAAAGTTTTGTATCATTCGAACTTTCAAATTATGTAATGCTTTACATGTATTTAAGTATCATCTATAACTTTTTCGTAACTGTTTTCTTTACAACAAATTTGTGAAAAATTCAAGGGTATATCTTGCAACCCATGACTAAATATTGCCTTTAGCCTAAACATTCGTAAGATTTTGAAATTTACATCCACGAGTGTATTCTTCACAAGTTTTTGAATCAGGCTTGTGTTTTTGGCTGCTCGTGACTTTGCTCTGAACTTTCAATTTGTTGGATAGACTTTTAAGCTTGACTTGAATTCTGATTTTTCCAATCTTCTTTGCCATCTTTATATAGATATAGTCCCCCAAGAGTTTGAGTTTTGAAGTATGAAATCTCGAGCACTTAATTATTCCTTCTATGTGGTCCTTTTCCTGAAAAAGGAAAAACGTACGGGACTCGGAGGGATATATAATTTAGATGACGACTGCTTAACCCTTTATATTTCCATCAGAAAGTTTGTAACCCTAGACCAGGAATTATGTTACTTCCACGTGCGTTTCAGGTCTAATATCATCATTTGGTGCGGGCTAGCTTTTTGCCTATCATCTAAAATTGTTAGTATAGTTTTAACTGTTTAAAATAAAATCGTAATTGAGCGATACCTGACCGTGGTTTTTTCTCTTGCTTAGAAATAGTACTTCAGATGAATAACATTCCAACTCGAGGGTAGAACCTTGCCATCCATGGTTTCCAACTCGTATGCACCTTTTCTAGTGATACCTCGAAACTTGTATGGCCCTTCCCAATTTGGACTCTTTTCCTGCATTGGCTGCTTTTGTTGACTGAAGAACTTTATTGGGTACGTAGTCCCCAATCTTGAAGTACCTAAGATGAGCTTTCCGATTGTAATATCGCTCGATAATTTGCTTCTGTGCATCCATCCTTATCAAGGCTATTTCTCTCCTTTTTTCAAGCAAATCAAGATTTATTCGCATCTCCTCCTCAATTGATTTTACGGTTGCTTGGTTGTATCTTGTACTTGGTTCGCCTATTTCAACTGGAATTAAGGCTTCAGCACCGTGCACAAGTGAAAATGGTGTCTCTCTCGTACTCATTTTTGCTGTTGTTCGATAAGCCCACAAGACTCCCAGTAACACTTCTAGCCACTTACCTTTTGACTCCTCTAGCCTTTTTTTCATGTTATTAATAATAACTTTATTTGTTGATTCAGCTTGTCCATTGGCCACAGGATGATAAGGTGTTAATATAATCCTTTTAATTTGCCAACTTTGAAAGAATTCTAGGATTTTTGCTCCTACGAACTGCGGGTCGTTATCAAATGCGATTTCTTTTGGAACCCCGAACCGATAAATGATATTTGGCCAAATGAAGTCTCGGACTTCTTTTTCTCTTACCTGTTTGAAGGCACCTGCTTCTATCCACTTAGTAAAATAATCAGTGAGTACTAATAAAAATCGTACATTTCCTTTGGCTTGTACGAGTGGACCCACGATATCCATCCCCCACTTCATAAAAGGCCATGGTGCAATAACCGGATGTAATAACTCTGCTGGTCGATGCATGTTGTTACCATATCTTTGGCATATATCACATTTGGCTACGAAGTTCTCTACCTCTTCATCCATTTTTGGCCAGTAATACCCTGCTCCAATTAGAGTTTTTACCAAGGATCTTCCTCCTGCGTGATTTCTACAATGTCCTTCATGTACTTCTCTCATCACATACTCTGTTTGAGAAGGTCTGAGACACCTTCCTAAAGGAACACCAAACATCTTGCGATATAAATTGCCTCGATCCAAACAATAACGGCCAGCTTTTCGTCGAAGTGCCTGAGCCTTTTTCTTATCTTCAGGTAAGATTCCATACTGCAAAAAGTTAACGATCTCATTTCTCCAATCCCAGGTTAAATTATTGAAATTTACCTCGTTTTTAATTTGATCGAGTGCTGAATGAAACAAATGTATTACAGAAGCGTTTTCTTCATTCGTTACTTCTGCAGCGGATGCAAGATTAGCCAACGCATCTGCTTTGACATTTTCTTCCCTCGGTATTTGCACGATTTTCCAAGCTTGGAATTGCCTCATCAAGTCTCGTGCCTTTTCCAAATATTTTTGCATCCTCGCCTCTCTAGCTATATAAGTCCCCTGCATTTGATTAACTACGAGCTGCGAGTCGCTTTTATTATAACCTACTCTATTCCGAGCTCTCGTGCCAATTCTAAACCTGCAATCACAACTTCATATTGCTTCTTTATTAGTGATGGGATGGCATTTTATGGCTTGCCTTATAATTTCTCCCGAAGGTGGGATTAGGACAATGCCTAAACCCGCTCCTTTAACATTCGAGGAGCCATCGGTAAACAGTGTCCAAGTACCTGGATTGGACCCATTAAATACCTGTAGTTCTTTTCTGCTTCTACTACCATCCCTGGGCTAAAGTCTACCACGAAATCTGCTAAAAACTGTGATTTTATCGCAGTTCTAGGTTGATATGTGATGTCATATTCACTTAATTCTATGGCCCACTTAACTAATCTACCTGATAACTCTTACTTGTGCAATATATTTCGTAAAGGGTAGGCAATCACTACAGAGATAGGGTGACATTGAAAATATGGCCTTTATTTTCTAGAAGCCATTATTAGTGCTAAAGCAAGTTTTTTTTAAATGAGGATATCGAGTTTCAGCATCTAATAAGGATTTGCTAACATAATAAATTGGAGATTGTTTACCTTTATCTTCTCAAACTAATACTGCATTTACCGCTACTTCTGACATGGCGAGATATATAAGTAGCTTTTCACCGTCCTTTGATATTGCTAGCAACGGCGGGTTTGACAAGTATGCCTTTAAATTTTTGAGCGCTTGTTGGCATTCTTCAGCCCACTCGAATTGGCTTTGCTTTTTCAATACCGAAAAGAACTTAAAGCTTTTCTCCGAAGATTTAGAAATAAATCTTCTCAATGCTGCTATCCTACCTGTCAATCTTTGCACTTCTTTTTTGCTCGTGAGTATATCCGGTATTTCCTCAATAGATTTAATCTGCGTTGGATTTACTTCAATTTTTCGGTTAGAAATAAGGAAACCTAAGAACTTACCCGATGACACGCCAAATGCACACTTTTCGGGATTTAGTTTCATATTGAATTTGCGGAGAATCTGAAATGTATCTGACAAATGTTTGATGTGATCCTCCGCCTGTGTTGACTTGACTAACATGTCATCAATGTAGACTTCTATGGTTTTTCCCAGGTACTCCTGGAACATTTTCGTTACTAACCTCTGATATGTGGCTCATGCATTCTTTAGACCGAAAGGCATGACTTTATAACAGTAAGTCCCCCTTTTTGTAATAAAGGAAGTTTTTTCCTCATCTAAAGGATCCATTTTTATCTGATTATATCTAGAATAAGCATCTAAAAAGCTCAACAATTCATATCCCGCAGTAGCGTCAATTAGTTGATCTATGTGCGGTAAAGGAAAAGAATCTTTAGGGAAGGCTTTATTTAAATCAGTATAATCTACACAAAGCCGCCACTTACCATTCTTTTTAGGTACCACTACAATATGAGCTAGCCAATTAGGATATTTTACCTCTCGGATAGATTCAATTTTTAAAAGCTTTTGTACCTCGTCCTGAATCACCTGGTTTTTGAAGGATCCTTGCTTCCTTTTCTTGTGTTTGACAGGTGGATGTTTTGGATCTTCATTTAGCTTATGGATCATCACTTCCGGGGGTATACCTGTCATATCTGAATGCGACCAAGCAAAGCAATCTGCGTTAGCTTTTAAAAATTCAATTAACTTACGTTTCAACTCTAGGCTCAGATTGGTTCCGATGTAAACTTTTCTATCCGGCCAATGTATAAACATCACTACAGCTTCGAGTTCCTCAATTGTTGTTTTGATGTTTTCATTTTCCTCTGGCTCTTGAATAGTATCTGGCCTTGAGTATACATCCGTTTGTCCACCTTCAGTTGAGGTTTGAGTTGCTATTCTCTCAACCGAATTCTGTAGTTGCTATTTTTCATTTGCCACGCCAGTTTGTATACTTGAATCTGCCACTGAATTGATACTTCTAGAAGCTTGTTGATCACCACAGATTTGCCTAATTCCACACTGAGAATGGAACTTAATAACCTAATGTTAAGTATATGGAACGACATCCATCTCATGAATCCAAGGTCTGCCAATAATCATATTGTATGCCATGTCCATATCAATTACTTGAAATTTCGTATCTTTGATTACTCCTTCTGCGAATGCGGTGAGTATTATCTCCCCTTTTGAGACAATGCTTGAATTGTCGAATCTAGATAAGGTACGTGCTTTGGGTACCAATTTGTTATCAGCTTGCATCTCGTTTACCACTCTTAAAAGAAGATATTGACAGAGCTACCTGGATCAATCAAAACCCGTTTCACATTACTATCATGTACAAGTAAAGATATTACCAGTACATCATTATGTGGGGTTAACACGCCATCGGCATATGCATCATCAAATGTTATACTGTCTTCATCAAAAACTTGGCGAACTCGCTTCTCGTGGGTGACTGTGATTTTTGATACCTTTTAAGCAGCCGTATAAGTCACACCATTGACCTGATCTCCTCCGCTTATGACATTAACCGTTCTCTTTGGTGATGGAGGTTTCGGGGGCTCCTGCCTATTCTTCATATATGCTTGCTTACCCTTCTCACTGAACAATTCAGTAAAGTAACCTTATTTTAATAAGTGCTCTACTTCACCTTGTAACAATCTGCACTCTGTTGTTTTATGACCGTGATCATTATGAAACTCGCACCAGAAATCTGGATTTCTTCTGTTGGGGTTCGATCTCATTTCTTTCGGCCACCGCACCTTATTTTCCATGCTTCGTAAAACAGCTATCAACTCAGATGTACTAACGTTGAAACTGTAACCGCCAATCTTTGCTTTTGAACTTCTGTCGTTGTTCCGCGTATCTCGTGTGTCTCGCTCCTTCCCGAACTTGGATGATGAACCCGAATCTCTGTCCCTTGATCTGGAATTGTACCTTGAGTTCTCCTATTTTGAACATGAAGCCCTTCCTGCAGGCCCCATGTACGGTTCGTACCTGTTCTTACCAGACCTTTTTTTAGTTTCTGGTCGCCTCGAGCTTACTCTTTCATCTCCCCGTGATTGAGTGACAGTATCTTCTTCTATTCGCAGCTTCATGCTATACCTGTTATAAACATCATTCCAAGTTGTTGCATGGAATTCTCGTAAGCTTTCTTTGAGTCTCATCGTGGCTTCCGAGCTCTTCTCATTCAGATTACTTGCAAATGCCATAGCCGCCCAATTGTCAGGTACGCGTGGTAGCATCATTCTCTCACGTTGGAATCTATCCACGAATTCTCTAAGTAGCTCCGTATCTCCTTATTTTATTTTGAAGATGTCTTCCATCCTCTTCCCAACTTTCTGAGCTCCTGAGTGTGCTTTTATTAACGAATTTTTTGACCAGCACTGATTCAATCTCTTGCTTAGTCAAATCGTTGCCTTTCACGCCAGTTGTAAACGCGGTTACATGGTCTCGTGGATCAGTTGTCCCATCATATTTCGGGATATCGGGCATCTTGAACTTTTTTGGAATAGGTAAAGGAGCAGCACTTGGCTTCCAAGGCTGTTGAGAATATTTATCCATGTCCACTCCTTTGATTATAGGTGGAACACGAGGTATCTGCTCTATGCGATCGTTCTGCTCCTTGAGCTATTTCTGCAAAGTTAGTACTAAACTTTGTAAATCAGAATTAATTAGAATACCTGACCTTCCATCATGAGATTCGCTGGGAGTTCCTCCACTGCCCGAATTGGCAAGTTCCAAGCGTGGATTTTCTATGGTTGCGGTGTTATTCAGATGTGGAGTCGGTGGTGCAGTTGGCAACCCACTAACAAAAGCTTGAAGAACATTATTGACCTGTTCTATGATTAATTGCTTTAATGCTTCATCAATAGCTTGATCATCCCCATGTTGGTCATTCACATATGATTCAGATCTGTAAGGTGTTCCTTCTCGGGATTGTCGAGGAGAGTTTCGTGGTGAAGGGACTGGAGTTCCATCCCCTTGTTGATTTTGCTGGTTCAACTGGTGTTGCTGATTTTGTTGGTAGTTGTCGTTAACATTCGACATGATTTTTTTTTTGATAGGAAAAAGAATTTGGAAAGTGAATGGATTATTAGTTTCCCGGTAACGGAATCAATTTATTTAACCAAAAAATAGGAATTTCGGTCAAAGCCTATTTTAGAAGTACACGGGTTACTGATAACCAAAGAAATTGATATTCTTGCAGTAAGAAAGAATGAAAATTAGAATAGCCAAGTAATTAGTAGAAAGCAAAAGTAATTAATTATATTCCAGTAATAATCAAAACGTATCCATACATATGACATTTCTGTTCCTTACATAGTCATCTCTAAGTACAACGTTTTTCCCCTTTATGATCGAGTCATTATGAGCATTAATGACATTAATGAAACGTTATAATTGGTAATCGTAACTATTTCGTGAAGATTCTGTAATGTTTGTAACCATTCTTGCTCATTAATTAAAGATCAATGAATATCCCCTTTTTACGGTCTTGGTTCATTCACCCGGTGCCTTTTTTAATCGCTAAAGAGACTCGAGCAACCGTTTCTTCTTGTCTTTTAGACGTTATGCTCGTACCTATTAAGACTCACGTCTTTTCAAATACTCTTCCCCAACTGTCGGTTTTCTAGTGATCCACATGTCTTGCCATGTTATCCACATAACTAATTCCACATGTAATATTTATTTTCCCCAATACAATAACCAATAGTCTCTCCACCAAAGAAATCTTTCCCTTTGATACACCTGACAAATGCTTCCTCCAGCAGGGATAGCCCTTCTATGATTTTCTGTAGCACTGCTTCTTTTGTATCCTTTTCAACTGCCTCTCCTACTTCCAACATCAAAGGGAACCACTGATAACCATGCATTCTTTTTGTCATCTTGAAGTAATCTCAACATCAAGAAATAATTAAGGCACAATAGAAGAAAAAAGATTTATATATACAGAGGCGGATCCAGGATTTTAGGTTTATGGGTTCTTACATAAATCTTGAATTAATATACAATACTAACTAGATAACTTAGTTCCAAGTTAAATATTTTTATACATTTAATGGATTTTTCAATACAAATACAGGTTCCAGACAAAAGCAGCTGGGTTCACAGGAACCCGTAGCTGTTGAACTGAATCTGCCCCGTATATATATATATATATATATATATATATATAGGAAGGTGATACCAATTAATTGTTACTATTAAGTATAATCATGACAGTACGTTTACTTTGGGTGAGTGAGCTAAAACCATCAGGCTATTCATTCTCGGCTAGCGAGAGGTCAAAATCAACTTGTGATTATTTGTGGCTACGTTGCTCGGGCTCTTCAAAAATGCTGTCTGTGTGTGTCGGATATCCTTCAAAAGCCATGCATTTTTTGGAAGACCAACACATGTGCGATTACATTTTGGAGAGTTCTAACAACATAGGTATTTGGTGCTCCAGTGAAAACCACACATTTTTCTGATTGTGTAAAAACCGTTTCTTATGAGCGAGTTAAACAAGAAATTACTACAGTACCTTGAGAATTAGCATTTTTCATTTGAACCAGTATAAAAATATCTCATGTCAATTCTATTCTGAAGTTGCAAATATGGAAGTAAATTTAAGAGTACCTTGTTATCAACATAATCGGCCCAAAATCTGGCGATGGCACGGTCGTGGGGATCAGAAGGGAGAATAGAAGGGCCATTTGTCCATGTCTCATCGATGTATTG
Source organism: Nicotiana attenuata (assembly GCF_001879085.1). Classification (NCBI taxonomy): domain Eukaryota; kingdom Viridiplantae; phylum Streptophyta; class Magnoliopsida; order Solanales; family Solanaceae; genus Nicotiana; species Nicotiana attenuata. The sequence goes on from NC_031989.1 coordinate 42,536,813, forward strand.
GACAATGGCTAGCGATTCACAGATGGGATCGTAACCATGGATCGGAACTGGGATTTTCTTGTGGACAGGGTTGGATTGAAGGAGAAGCTCACTTTTGTTGAAGATATCGTCTGTAATAAACTCATAGTCCACAGACTTGATATTGAGGGCTATTTTCAACTCGATTTGCGAATGGGCTTGGTCGTGTTCCCAGAAACTTAATGCTGCTTCCTGACATGTTCAATTTTTCTTAATAATTACTTAGTGAACCTGATTGAATGTAATGAAACATAAGTGTAAGTGTATTTATAATTGGACAACTTTGGAATGCTCGCAGAGCATCACATATATAATTGCTAAATATCCTTAGGTAATTTGACATATCATTATCTACGTACCTAAATTACAAGAACGGCTTTGATTAAAACAAGAATAGAAGTTAGGGCCGTTTAGGCAATGCCATGGTTTTTGACCTAAAAAACCATACTGCTGACGAAGAGATTGTTCTATATCTTTGTCAACTTGCATATAGCATCTGTGGCCAGTAAGGCCTGTGGAGTCTGCAGATATAAGGTAGAAGATGTTACTATATTAACTTTCACAAAAAAAAAAAAAACCAAATGAGAAAAGGACATATGCATAAAAAGAACAAGAAGAAAAAATAGTAAGTAACAAGTAACACCCTGATATATAGTAAAGACACCAAAAAAGGAACCCGTAACAATGCAACACAATTTTCACTTATGAAATGTTAGTGTCCAGGTTGGTTGAGGAAATGAGCTGCTGCCTCCTATATGGTATTTTGCAATCCTTATTTTCTGTGCTATCTTTTGGGTTTGAGCTAGCCCCAACATTTTATTGGGTGTGTGAACAAAGTCATATATTGGTAGCTGAAAATTGGGAGCCTACATATAAGGTGTAGAGATCTTTTAATGGTGTGATGCCTTTTGAGGAAAACTATATCGGCTTGGCCTAAAGCGAATAATATTACACCATGTTAAAAGTATCATTATGCTGTTTTAGCCCAATACATCTATTTTCTTTATCGAAAAGGACTAAATCCCTCAATTTAGCCGAGTGCACGATTGATGGATCACAACACCATATGCTTTGGCTTGAAACATGTTATGCAACTACATAAAATCCTCAGCCTCAGGCAAGACATCTTTAATAACTTCATCCAACAAAAGGCTCTCAGCTCATAGGCTTGGAGTCTTGGTTTTCATCACGCATCTGATTTAACCATATCTCCACCATTCAATGTCAAGCCAGACACATAGTAACTTTTGTTTTTCTGTTATCACAAAGAGCTATGAAAACTCGAAAGTTGATAGCTTTTTATGCACTCGGAGCAGACAAGAGCCCATGAAAAAAAAAAAGATGCATGTGGGCCATGATTAGTATGATCATAACTTTGCCAAGATAATCCTTGAGATACCTCAAACTCCTGTATACTACATGTAGGTAAACATTGCACGAATTGACTGACTCACATTCTATTTATTCATCTATTATATTCTTTTATTTATCTAAAGAGAAGCTTGATATGTGCCATTAACATTGACTCATCATAAAGAAGTTAATTAGTTAAGCGGTTGTTAAAAGATTGAGTGGTTGGCGGGGTAAGATGCTTTCCTATGGTGGCAGAATGTGCTCCAATCAATGCCTATCTACACCTTATCTGCTATGAACCCTCCCAAAGGCACTCTAAGACTTATAGAAAAATATTTTGCTAATTTTCTTTGGAGTTCCTCAGAAGGGAAGGATAAGTATCATTGGACTTCTTGGAACAAAATATGCAGGCCTAAAAAGGAAGGTGGGATAGGGATAAGAAGAATTGACGACATTACGGAGTCCCTCATCTTGAAAAGAGGGCGGAGATTTAGAACTCAGCCATCCCTATGGGCCTCCTTTCTTAAAACTAAATATTGCAAAAGATATCACCCAGTCACTAAGGTTGCTTACATCTGCAAACTCTCATTCCTCGAGAAGTCTTATGAAATCAAAATCAAAGCATAGCCAAATATTATTTGGAAAATTCAAGCAGAGAATTTTAGTTTTTGGTGGGACAATTGGACGGAAAAATGTGCTTTAGCCAAACTTTGTCCGGGTCCTGGCAACTCTGCTAAGCTCACTATTAGCGAGTTCATTGAGAATGCAACTTGGAATATGGAAAAGCTTCATCATGCTCTACTAGCCACTTGATCAATTAAATCTCCAATATTGCTATTGGAAATCAAAGAGACAATGACTATCCGGTGTGGAATATCACAGAAGATGGCCAATTTACTAATAGGTCTGCCTGGCAGGTCATTAGAATTCATAATCAAAAAATGACTTCTTAAGTATGGTTTGGCATGCCAAAATTCCTTTTAAAATCTCTTTCCTAAACTGAAGGCTTTTACAAAAAAGATTACCTTTTGACGATACTATGGACAGGTTTGGTACTAACATTGTTTCAAGATGTTCTTGTTGTAGGCATCCACAACGTGAAACTATACAACATGTCTATGTGGGAAGTGATGCGGCTAAATTCATGTGGAATGTGATTGGTAATCCACTTGAAATAAAGCACAACAATGCATCAGTAATTGGAGTCTTTAAGAAGTGATGGGATATGAAACCTTGCAACAACTTTCAAAAGTTGATTTTACCGGTTACCCCCATATTTATATGCTGGGAATTGTGAAAACAAAAGTGCACATACACTTATTGCACACAGAGAAAATTTCAGCTATCCAAGATGGAATACCAGGGAATTTGGAACATAAGAATGGCCATATCTAAGATGGTTTCTTGTATTGATAATGTTACTCACTAGCCTAACATTTGCGCTATGGCGGAAAGACTAAGATCCAGGATAAAGTGTATTCAAGTCAGATAGAACAATCTATAAAAAGGTACAGTTAAGATAAACACTAAAGGCAACTTCTTCATGGAAACTAATAGAGCTAGTATTGGCGGCATTATTAGGGATTGGAATGGTGATATGATTATGGCTTTCTCAGTCCCTATTATTTATAGCAGTAACAATATGGCAGAGGCTTTAGCAGCCGAGTTTGAAGGGAAATGGTGTAGCCAACAAGGCTGCACTAAGTTTTCTTTGGAAATTGACTCCATGATAATTGTAGAAATGCTAAAGAATAGAGACTCCAGGAACCTCAAGCTTAAACATGTTATGGACATGATCACAAGGATTATAGAACAAGCCAATGTAGATGTCATACATTGCTTCAGAGAGGCAAATCAAATCGCGGACTGTTTGACCAAACAAGCTGCTATGCAAAATGAGAGTATGATTATTTACGATCACCGACAACTTCCAAGACAAGCTAGAGGAGCATATCATCTAGACAAATGTCAAATGCCTAGTATTAGAACAAGATATGACAAAGCCAATTTCTTTGTTAGTTGATGTACATAAATTTTAACTAGAAGGATGATCGAATATATGAGTCCACCAAACTATATAGAGACCAGGTCTTATATAGGTTTTCACAGATAAAGCTAATGTAACAGTAAGTAAATGGAACATGGAACTTTTACGTGGAAAAATCCCTACTCAAGGGGATAAAAGAACCACGACCTACACTAGTAGGATTTCAACTTCACTATGAGCAAACTTTAGATTACAACCTATGCAATCTAGGAATTAAACTCTTAATCCCTCACTAACTTTTAATACACCTATTGCAAGCCACTTTGCAATACACCTATTACAAAGACTTCAACTCATGACTAACTCTAGTCATGACACAAACACTGAAAGTTTATGGATTTTGAGGGTTTCCTAATTAGAGCTTCTAGATAAGCAAAGTAGGAATTACAATGAAGAACAATTTCAAAGTTACAACTCAACTAAGGACATTCAATAGACTTGCTATAGGAACTGGTCCGTAGTAGTGTTGTACTTTGTTCTTGATGCACTTGAGAATTGAATGCTTGATAGATGAACGGTTGGAGTGCTTGAATGAATTCTCGAGTGTTCAAGTGATATTTTGTTATAATGCTCTTTGTTAATACAACTTGGATGACATCACTTGAATGATATAATCACTTGGTTGGTCAAAAGGGAGTGACTGTTTTACTGTGCTGCACTGTTTGCGTGTACAGTGCAGGCAGTCACTTTCCAGCTGTAGACAATTGACTTCGTACTGCTGTCGGGGAAACACAAGGGGATCATGTCCCTTTGTTGATTCTTTATCTTCTGAAGTCATAGCAACTCACATTAGCTCGAGTCAGATGATTGAGTTGTGTACCAAGTGTGTCAGGTCCCTTATCTGGTTCTTTGACAGTAAGTTTGTTAGATCATCAAAAAATAAAGCTAAGGTACTGTAAACCCATCAATTTTCCCCTTTTTGATGATGACAAACTTAGAAATTGATAACCCATATGCAGAGCAAAATAAACCAGATGAAGTAACAGGAACTTCACAAGTTCCCCCTGACTTTATGCTTCCCCCTTAATCAGATCCCCTGTTTCAATTACATTCCCCCTTTTCGCATCATTAAAAATACACAAGCAAGCAATCAACATAAAGAAGTCTAGCCTAGCTAACTCATGCCACATATGTGCACACCACATGATAGAAAAGAGAAGCAGAGTAACATAAGCATTTATAGCAAAAGAGGAGAGTCTTCATTAATTTTTATAAAACATAAGCCTTTGCCATTATAGAAAAGGCAGATTTGGACTGTTAACAGCGAGAGCAGTACAGTTGAATTCCATCCATACCACAAAAAATATAAACAAAAACAACTACCATAGAGTCATCGAAACAGAAGAGATAAACTGGAAACTGGTCACTAGTCACTGGTGGATTAGCCTAGGGGACACTAAAGGGAGAGGACTTAGAAGCTGCAGCAAGAGTGTTGAGAACGAGATCAATTCGAGCATCGGCCGACATTTGCTCTGCGAACAGTTTCTCCTTCAGGTTCTCAACCTGTTGCCTGAGATTAGCATTTTCTTTGGTCAAACGAGCAACCTCTGTATTTGACCCTGGTTCCTCTTGATCCTGACTTGGCTGATTCTCTAGAATGGCATTCCTTGCCTTCAACTTCCTAATCTCCTTAGTAGCATTGTTCTGGGCATTGGTAAGCTGTGAGATCGTCGAAGTGCTTCCTATCCTCCACCTTTTTCAACACATTCACATTCCTCCAAAGTAGTTTGCGAGAAGGTCTGCTTCTTGGTCCCTATCTTGGGCTGTCCCAAAGGCACATCAAAGAACTTGAAGACATGCGTGAGAAGAAATCCATAGGGAAGACCATGATTTCCATCTTTGAAAGCTACCACCTTTTGCATGTGCTCAATCATTATGGCTGGCAGATTAACAGATCAAAAACCATCCAGTGCTTCCATTAGATACAGATCAGACTTGGATGTGATAGACCTCCTCTCTGCACGAGGTAGCATGACCTTGTTTACCAACTCAAATCGGAGCTAATACATATGAAGCAAAGCTTTCTTATGCACCCGTTCCCCATGCAAGACTGCTCCCTACTTTACTATAGTATGCCTAAAGTTTGAGCCACAAACATCCTTAACAGAAGACATACCGTCAGCAGGAACCTTAAGTATGTCTCCAAGTAGAGCAGAGTCCATAACAATGTCAACTCCATTGACCAAGGCACAGATATGGTCAGATTCAACATTGAAGAGGTAAGCATACAAACTTTGGACCTCATTCTCATAGACCTTGGGTACATCCACCTTGAACAGATGTCCCCACTGTTGAAATTTGACCATTTCAAATATTTTCCTCATACCAGCCATCTCAGATATTTCTGGGTCAAATATGCGACCCCACAGAGCTTTCTGGTATCTCAACCTTTCTTTACCAGACACACTTTCACGTTTCACTTTCTTCATAGAACCGGGTTCCTTCACATTCTCCAATTTTCTTTTACCAGACTTCACACCAGACTTACCCTTTCCATTTGATTTCACTAGAATATCCTCATCAGACAGTGACTCTTCAGCCACCACTTGTTTCAACTTGTCACTACTTTTCATTGACTTTGTACTGGGCGTTCCAACACCCTCCTCTGAAGCATTTTTAGCAGATTGCTTCTTTTTCTTAGATCTCTTGACTAGGGAACTTGGTTCCTCTGCAGCTTCCTCATCCACTTCCACTACAGGAATGTTCTTGTCACACACAACCTCTCAATTTTTCACCAGCCTCTTTTTCTTCTTCTTGCTACACCTTTTATCTTCTGTAAGGGAGACTCAAGAGCCTCCTTTTTCTGCAACCTCGTAGTAGGATGCTTAGGAGAGGGCTCAAGAGTGGCTACTGTCCTCCTTATGCCAATGAACGTATCTAAAGCAACATTATCCCGATCTTCTTCATCACTGGACCTCATAGCAGGAGACAACACTTCCAAAGGCTCAACATCAAAGTGAGGAGAAGGAGCAGGGTCAAAACTGACCTGGGAAGAAGAGCCCTGACCTGTTTCCTGAGGAGATGGGTCAGCTCCTTCAAGAGGGGTCCCAATAGTTTCTTCTGGTGTAGGTTGTTCAAAGAGCACCATTGTTCCTTCTCCCACCAACAGCTGAGTCTCTTCCCCCTGAGACTCTGGCATAGTAGAGGTGACTTCATACACTATTTCCTTCAGCAGATATGGCCAACATGTTTTCTATGGCCTCTCTTTCTTGAGATTCCATGGGAGCCACAAAATCCGAGACGGGAGTATCTGTAGATTGATCAGCACTAACCTCAGAGACCCTTTCTTCATGTCGAGTCTCACTCTGTTCTCCATCTTTGCTTCGTTCTTTGAGAATCTCAGGCGATAGAGAAGAGAAACTATCGATTTTGGGGATTTCGAAATTCTCAACACTTGGGGGGGAGAATGTTGTCTGAGGGAGCGATGAGAGTGATAGAGGGTGTCACACCTCCTTTTTCCCTACACCCCGCAGGGGCGTAAAGGAGTTTTTCCAATTAAAGGACAATCGAAATGGGATTTGTTTATTAATATTCAGAGTCGCCACTTGAGAGATTTATGGTGTCCCAAGTCACCGGTGGAATCCCGAATCGAGGAAAATATGACTCTGTTTAACAGTCCGCGAACCAAAAATCTGAGTAGGGAATTCTGTTAACCCGGGAGAAGGTGTTAGGCATTCCCGAGTTCCGTGGTTCTAGCGCGGTCGCTTAAACTGTTATAAATGGCTAAATATCTGATTTTAATACATGTCTTAATCTATGTGCTTTTTGACTTTAAACCGCTTTATTATTAATTTTTAAAGAGAATTGCAACGTCGTGAAAACACGTCTCGAACCACGTCACATAAATGCACCAGTGGCTTTTGACACATTTCAACTCCGTTGGGATTTGGATTTGGGTCACATAAATGTGCACTCGAGTTTAGGAAGGTAATATTATTAAATGCCGAACCTAAAGCAACTAGCGCATTATTAACTTTGCGGGAAGCCATGGAATTTGCTAAATGGCGCATCCCGAGATCTACATATTTTTAGAAAACAATTAAGAGGGCCACACTATTTGTGATTTTATTTGGCACGGCGCATCTCATTTTTATTTTAAAGGTCAACCTGAAGAACTATGATTTTATTAAGTATTGTCTCTAAAGCCTAGTTAATTGGTATTATTTAAGGACTACTATACTTCAGGTCCATGACTTTCATGCAATCCAAGTCCTCAGCAGTTTTTGGGCCTTGAAATCAGCCCAGGAAGCAGGTAAATGTTGCTGTTTTTTATTTAGAACTTGCCCAGCTTTGGGCTTCTGACATTGCCATTGGTCCCAGGCCTCAAATTATACTGCCTAGGCCTCAAATTAATTGAATTAAAAGGGAAATGGGCCTGGCTATTTTTCAGCTGGTCCTGCATTGAGCCCAATCCTTACAATCCAACTAACGTGAGCCAAAGCTCAGTCAATACTAACAATGAAACGAAAATAGAGAATCTGACGATCTATTTTGAGCAAAACGTGATATCAACTAATGGTGATCTACCTACAAACTTAACCGCATTTGTTAACAGTTAAACAGGGATTATCATGTTTATTGGAATAACAACGAACACGATGATGCTCAGTTTACAGCCTAGCACCTAATCCAGCATTTTTAAGCAGCCTTTAAGCCTTAGTTCACACGTTCTAAACAGTTCCATGACAGGAAATTAACTACAACTAACATGAAATTATTCTATCAACCTACCATGAAATTAACTACTACTAATGTTTAACTCATAATGTTCACATAAATCTGAAAAATAGCAGCTCATACAGTCCAATTAGTACAATATAAACAATGACCTAAATAACATTATTGAACTTAATATCTGAGTACACGAATCAGGAAATAAACTAAATCAAAACTCGTGCTTCAATTCTTCAAATAAATGCGTTCTTCACATTTTCAACTCACAATTATCAGAGTTACAACTGTGTACCTGGAATGGATGTGAAATGAGAAGAAGGAGATAGAGTCAGCAGCAATAAACACGCACATCAATCACAACCAACAGTGGTTCAACCCAGAAATAATCTCAAATGAACCCGGTAGATGTTTTCACACCAAATCAGACAGAAAACCAATCAAAATAGCTTGAATAACACCAAACGGATTTGAAAATGCACCCAAAACACACTCTGAAACTTCAGCCGCTGATCACAAGGAATTTCATGCCATTTTTCATATTTATCTAGGTTTCGAATCTGTAGCTAGTACTTGAAATTAATCTAAGAAAACTCAATGTAACAGTATTTTTTTTGGAATTTTCTGTTGTTTTTTTTTTTGGTTTTTGAAGAACTAGATCTAGAGTTTTTGATTTGAAATTCAAATCTTCAGCTTGTGAAGACTTGTGGAAATCAGGGGGGAATTTTCAGATTCTGAAACTCTATTTTTCAGGTGCTCAAAACTTACTGTGCAAGGCAATAAAGACTGCCTTTTATAGGCAAAAACTAAGGGCAACCCTCAGATTTCTATTTTACCCTTAGTCCCTCTTTTATTTTTAGATTTTTAACTATTTAGTCCCTAAAATTTTGGCTTGTTGCTCAAATTTTACTACTAACTTTCTGAAAATCTGTTTTGAATCCCATCTAGAATGTTCTAGGGAATTCCAAATTAGTTATTGCAAGATTCTTATCTAGAAAGACCTATATTACCCTTGTCCTTATTCTGAAATTACTAATCCTAATCAAACTAACCCCATCCCCTTCACCTTAGTTAGTAACCATAGTTAGTTACTCAAAGAGAATGAAATTCAGCTAAGTCTAAACAGATCCTACAATTTAACTAATTAACACAAACAATTAATCAAAAAAAATGGAACTTAAATCTCACTGAATTATTAATCCAAACTAAATTAACTCACTGAACAGGTCAGCAATTCAAACGAAATTAAACTAGGCCACAAACATGCATTTCCTAACCGAAACAACCACATGTTCAAACTAGCAGAAAATCAAAGTGGAAATCATAACAGAATTAAACCATAGTAAGGATTAAAACAAAACAAAACACTTAACACGGGGAGAATTAATCAGATGAGGAGAATTAAACAAAACAATTAACATGTGGAGAATTAAACAAAACAATTATCTGGCTTCAAAACTGATAATCAGGAACCTAACCTAAAACCCAAAACACTAATTATGAACTAATCTAATCTTAGCAACATATAAATCCAACACAAAAAGAGAGGAAAACTTACTTATGTGAAGTTAAACCGCACTGGACGATGATTCAAGCACCGGAATGATGTGAACGTGTGTTCTTCACCAAGAACAAACAAACACATTATCTCGAGGCTCGAACTCAACTCTGGACTCAGACAATTGGGGAAAAACTTGAGTAACTCGGACTTTAGGGTTCTGCCATTCTGAGATTCGAGATTCGAGCAGATTTGGAAACTTTCGAAGGTTATAACCCATGGATTTGTAAAGAGGGAGATGAGGAGGCTATGTGGTGTTAATTTGGTAAGGATTGGGCGATTTAGGGTTTTGACGGAATTTTCGATTTAAGATTCGAAGACCTTGACAGGGATTCTAGGGATGGGGTTTGGGGTTTGGAAAGAGGAGAAGAAGGCGGTTCAAGGGTGTATTTTTGGGCAGGAATGGAGACCGGCTGCCGTCGTGAGGCGATTTCCGGCGGCGGTCCAAGGCGGTGGGTGGTGGCGTTATATATCTCTAATGAAACGAGAGAGATGAGAGGGTGAGGGGGGTCTGAGGGGGTAGGGTAGCGTTAGGACACATCTATATTCAATAACCTAGGCAGTTCCCATCCGTTGGATCATAAGAATCAAGGGCTGTGATTAAAACTCGGGGAAACGGCGTCGTTTCGTTTAAATGGGGGGTGGACCGGACTGGGTTAACATTGGGCTGGGTTCATGATTTTTGGGACGGGAATTGTTTGGGCTAATGCAAATCTGGCCCAAAAACATAACCCAGGCTATTTCCTCTTTCCCCTTTTATTTATTTTCCTTTCTTTTCTTTTTCAATTTCAAAACAAATTAATTCCCTCTTTTCTTTTCCTTTTCACAAAAAAAAAATCGAAATTAATTCCTAAAATTCAACTAATCCTAAAACTAATTAAACACATATGATGATTATCACAAAAA
>NC_031989.1:42547370-42557700 GCF_001879085.1 Nicotiana attenuata
CACAAAAAAAATTTAAAGAAACACCATTCAAGATCAAGATCAAAAATTAAAAATGCAACTTAAACAAATATTTTTTTATTTTCCATTTTATGAAACAATTACTTTCATAATTAATCCTAAAATGTAGAATTAAAACCCTAAGTGCAGAGGTCAAGATTTTTGATTTTTCACTAATTAAAATGCACAAACAAAATGCAAACAATAAAAATGTCACAAAAATCCACAAAATTGCAAATAATGAAAGAAATCATTTTGTTCGAATTTCTGGGAGTAATTCATATAGGGCAAAAATGACATGCTCACAGCTGCCCCTCTTTGCTCGGAAACACGAAGAGTTTTCGGGCAAAGATAAGTGAGCGGATACGAGCAATTTTGCCCGTTTAAATACTCCGTGTGAAGCATTTTTGAAAACCGTCTGACCGAGCCCTGCTTCAAAGGTTGCCTACATATCCTTGGCTATAAAGGAATCAGGTCAGTGTAGTTTTGGAATGTCTGGTAGTTGGGACTACCATAAAGCTGTAATTTCACTGTTGCTGCTACTGCTGCTACTGCTTGCTGAACTCCCTTATTACATCATGCAAAAATAAAAGAAGTTAAACTAAGCTATGATCTATGAATTACAAAAATCCTATCTAGATTCTTCAAACTCGCCCTTGTATTTCTTGTTGCCTTGTTGTCTTGTGTTCTCTCGGTGAAATCCATTGTTGCCGCTTCGAATTGTAAAATGAGATGTTTTCCCTTCTTCAGGTGGGTGCCTCACTGCTGAACTCGAATGTATTCCTCTGTTATACGGGCGGGCTCCCGACTTCAACACTTAAAAATACATGCCTCTGTTATACGGGCGGGCTCCCGACTTTAAAACTTGAAAATATATGCCTCTGTTATACGGGCGGGCTCCCGACTTCAAAACTTGAAAGTATCTGCCTCTGTTATACGGGCGGGCTCCCGACTTTAAAACTTGAAAATATATGCCTCTGTTCTCCAGGCGGGCTCCTGATTTTTAAAACTTGAAATAAATGCCTCTGTTCTCCAGGCGGGCTCCTGATTGCTAAAACTTGAAATATATGCCTCTGTTCTCCAGGCGGGCTCCTGACTGCTAAAACTTGAAATATATGCCTCTGTTCTCCAGGCGGGCTCCTGATTTCTAAGACTTGAAATATATGCCTCTGTTCTCCAGGCGGGCTCCTGACTGCTAAAACTTGAAATATATGCCTCTGTTCTCCAGGCGGGCTCCTGATTGCTAAAACTTGAAATAAATGCCTCTGTTCTCCAGGCGGGCTCCTGATTGCTAAAACTTGAAATAAATGCCTCTGTTCTCCAGGCGGGCTCCTGATCGCTAAAACTTGAAATATATGCCTCTGTTCTCCAGGCGGGCGCCTGATTTCAACAAAAATAGACAAGACAAAGAACAATTTTCTGCCCCAGTTTGGCGACTGGGCATCATATTACCAAATGCTAATAAGAATTTGACAGCTAAAATTTGAATTGTACTCCCTCTGTTCTACACGCGGGGTGCCTGATTGCTGAAATTTGAAATGTATTCCCTTGTTCTCCAGGTGGACGCCTGGTTGCTGAAACTTGAAATATATTCCCTTGTTCTCCAGGTGGGCGCCTGATTGCTGAACTTGAAATGTATTCCCTTGTTCTCCAGGTGGGCGCTTGATTGCTGAAACTTGAAATGTATTCCCTTGTTCTCCAGGTGGGCGCCTGATTGCAACAAAATAGACAAACAAAGAAGATTTTCTGCCCCAGTTTGGTGGCTAGGCATAGATGTGAGTGTTAAACCGAATTATTCTACCAACTATTATAAGAATTTGAAAGCTAAGTCCTATTATCCAGGGAGGTCCTGACAACTCCTAATAATTACGAACCCAAGTTATATCTTCTAAAGGTATTACTCCCACTACATTTGTTATCTAATAGGTCTTAACTACTCCCCATTATCCGGAGGGTCCTGACAACTTCTAGTTAAAAAAACAGTTTTAACCTAAGTCATATCTACTAAAGGTACGACTTCCACTGTATCTTGTTATCTAAACAGACCTTAAAACTACGTCCCATTATCCAGGAGGGTCCTATCTTAAGCATGCAAACTTGGAAACCAACTTATATTCCTTTCGGGTACATTTATGCTAAATTATGCTACTCATGATTGTTTTGAGATTTAAACTAAGTCCCATTTTCCAGGAGGGTCCTGAGAGTTTATGGACAAACCTGTTTTTGTGCTTGCTTTATCCCTTAAGGAGGGTTTCTCCGAAACCAACGAAAACTTTCTGCCCCTGTTTCAATCAAAGAAAAATCTTGTCAGTTTAAAATGGTAGTTAGTTGATGGCATTCTTGCTGAAGACGTCTCCGCTGCTGTGTTTTGTCTTGCCTTGCTTCTTGAACTGGCCCCGAACCGCTTGCCTTTCTGACTGACTTTCAACCCCCACGACCTTCGATGACCTGAGTGTTTCATACCCAGACTGTTGCTTCTACCTCTCTGACCCCTTTTACCTGAAACTTTGCATCCCCCATAAGACTACCTGGTCAATCCACCGACGAAATTTCTGGTGACCCTTTGTATCTTACTTTGCATTCATGTTATCTTTGGTACGTTCTGGCCCTACTGTGCTTTGCAATTGGGAAACTGGTAGTGAGCCTTGACATCCTTTCTTCTTTGTTTCGAACAAAACCGACATTGAAACATCTTAAAGAGCAAAACTCAAAAAGAATGAAATGCAATGACCTTGAGAGTTAAGGATAAAGAGAATTCAAAGCCGGACGATTTATAAAAGGAAGGAAAAGAAAAGAGACTTATCTGAGTGGAACAGGTGGTACCATTGATCATGCCATGCATTTTGGACTAATCGGCCCAATCTGTCCAACCAATCAACCTTCAGTTGCCATGCTTTGTTGCCCCAGAATTCCATAACCTGATTTCCCTCAAATAGACCCTAACCTTGTTCATCCTGCAGTGTCCTGAATGGCTTTCAACAACAGACCTATCTCATTTGTCCATCTGAACACTCACTTTCGCCTTAAGGTGCCCGCAAGGGTTTTCACCAATAAGACTGTCTCATTTTTAATTTCCCTCAACTCACTTCGCCTTATGGTGCCCGTGAGGGTTTTCACCAATAAGACTCATTTTGATTTTTCTCAACTCACTTCGCCTTACGGTGCCCGTGAGGGTTTTCACCAATAAGACTCTCTCATCTTCATCATTTTTTTCTATTTGTACCGGAGTGTTGCCCCTGATATGAATCACTTCTACTTCCTCGTCCTGGCATTTCTTGAAGACTGATCGGAAGGTCTTTCTTTGGACCGTAATGTGGGCTTTTGGATAAGGTTAGAAAGAAAGGGTATCAAAGGCTCAAAACAATTCGACATGGGTTCAAAATCACAACTTTCGGAATCAACTTTCTTACAACATACACAACTTCTGCCCCAGTTTCTTTCTTGGGGACTTTTGGATTTTTATTTTGGTGTGACTGAACCTCATAGAGAGGCTGCCTACGTACCCTTTCGGGATCAAGTCAAACGTAGTTTAGGTCATAGGAACTACTTTGTTGCTGTGATTTTTCCTTTCTTTTTCTTCCACTTTCTCTTCTTTTCTTTTCTTTCTTCCTTTTTTTTGTTGTTTGTTTTTTCTTTTTCTTTTTCTTTTTCCTTTTCTTTTTCTTTTTCTTCTCTTTTCTCTTCCTTTTTTCTTTCTTTTTTTCTTCCTTTTTCCTTCTCTCTCTTTTCATTCTTTTCTTTTCTCTTTTTCCTTGACTTATCTTTCACGCTTGTGTTTCTGATCTTTGCTACTGATTCCGAAAGAGGGGTATGAAAGAAAATGAATGAGGCTCAAAGGGGGTAACAAAGGATAAAGTATTTGGATAGCAGAACAAAAAGCCTTCGTCATTCCAATCTTCAAAACATGCCAAGTACAAACAAATACAATTAAAACAAAGAAGATCATACATAATATCTCTTGACCGCATCAAAATTGATGGCCATTCCAACACATTTGCTTTCTATGTCTGCCAAATATAAAGCACCATTGGACAACACTCTTGTCACGATGAATGGCCCCTGCCAATTTGGGGCGAACTTGCCTTTGGCCTCAGCCTGATGTGGAAGGATACGTCTCAACACTTGCTGACCCACTTCAAACTTCCGTGGACGCACCTTTTTATTATATACTCTTGCCATTCTCTGTTTATACAATTGGCCATGACACACTGCTGCCATTCTTTTCTCATTGATCAAACTCAATTGCTCAGGCGGGTTCTGACCCACTCTCAAATCAACTCCTCATCAAAGACAACCATAGGCTTTGGAACTGCTGACACCGGATGCTTCACTGTCCCTGGCTTGACAATGACGAGATCTGTGTGGGCACCCTCCTCAATCACGACAGGCTTGTTCGACACTCATGGCAACCCCACTTTTGCCCTTTTCTTGTTTCGTTGCAACCTCACTTGAGGACCCTTTCTTGACTACCGCAGGTGGCTCACTGTCTGTCCCGCCCAACCTGATCACTGATTTCCCACTTGTTGACTTTTCAACCAGCCTGACCTCACTGGACAGAATCATCATGACGGTCTGTGAAGGCTTCTTAGGCTCCCCTCCCTTATGCACTATCTCGATCATATTTGTCTCATGATGGGCCGGCAACGATTCTGGTTAATATNTTTCAAACGAAAATACAGACTCAATCAACTGACTGACTTTTAACGAAAAGAAAATACAGACTCAGACAACTGACAGACTCTAGTAGAAAAGGAAATACAGACTCAAATGACAGTCATGAATACATTAAAGCTCCTGGTGCCCGCGGGACATCGTTCGGTCTCGCCGCGGGCCTATATGCAAGTTCCCCTTGAAGTCTGTCCAGGTCACTCATTATCTGCTTCAAAAATATCATTACCGATGCAAAAAAGGTGGTGCAAGTCATGTTCTCGCACACTTGGCATTTCCTAGTAATGTAGTGAGCAACGGTTAAG
This sequence comes from Nicotiana attenuata, assembly GCF_001879085.1. Classification (NCBI taxonomy): domain Eukaryota; kingdom Viridiplantae; phylum Streptophyta; class Magnoliopsida; order Solanales; family Solanaceae; genus Nicotiana; species Nicotiana attenuata. Next base: position 42,552,341 of record NC_031989.1, read on the forward strand.
ATTCTCTCTCTGATTCTGCCCTTTTCTTGAAGCAACCGCCCTATCTGTTGGGCCCTGGCCTCCAAAGTCTGCTCGGCTACCTGGTTTTGTTCCTGGAGTTGTTGCAAGTCCATTTCTAATTGTGCCAACATCGTGTAGCAGTGCTCTCTTTCAACCTTGAATTCTTTCGCCTGTTTGATCATTTTGTTCTCTTTAATCCCGTGAACTCATTATCGTATTCTTCTTTCAACTGCTTAACCATGCGGGCCCGTTCTTCCGCGTTTTTAGCCAATTGTTTTTGAACCCCGGCTAATTCCCTTTCTTCCTTGTTGAGGTCAAAACTGTAGTCATTCAATTTTTGTCTTAGATTTTTGATAAGCTTTGCATCCTTCGCACTCCTAACGGGATTTTCGGCCGCTATCTTCATCTTCTGGATTTGGGCTCGTAAGGCTTCATTCTCTTTGGCCAATTTCTTATTCTCACCCTCATCGGCTGCGGCTTGCACACTGTTTTCAAACTAAAGGTCTCGGACTTGCCTTTCCAATTCTCCTATTTTAGCTCTGTATTCATTTTCTTTAGCTAACCAGGCCCATTGTTCTTGCGATGATTCGGCAAAATCCTAGAGGTGAGGTCTTTTGGCCGGCCTCGCAAATGCAATTTCCCTTCTATACCAAGCGTGATACTCAGGTGACACTTCTCCTTTAGATCGATCCCGTACACAGGTATTCGCCGCCAAGTATTGACATTCGCTCCAGACCTGGCGAACCTTTGCTTCAGGAAACTGGCCATCAGGACCAATCTCAACCACTTGGATACTAAGATCGTCGTCTTTTGGCACTACTTGGCATCTCCCGAGTTGCCTTAAAACCCGATACGGAGCATAAGGCTGAATGCTCTTAAGACCCATCAAGAGGAAGTGCGGCCCCGCTGCTGGCATATATATGATTTCATTGACAGGTAACCATCCAAACGTCCACTCTATTTGACTGGCAGTGAGGGACCGAAAGTATGATGTCCAACCCGTGACTCCTTCAGGCAGGCTGACCCCCTTAATCCTCGTATAAAACTCCTCTATACAGGTTTTCTATGTAGACCCATAACTCAGGAACTGAGGACGATGGCACAGGTGTTCGGTCATCTACATTTGCAACAATAAATTGCACCCCTCAAAGAAGTCTCCTCCGGCTTTGCAGGCTGTAAGAGCGCGGAAGATTTCAGCTAATATCATGGGCGCAAGAGTGCTTTTGGCTTGAGTGAGTAGAGTGCTGACGACCACGGCTATTTTTATGTCAATATTTCCATCTTTCCTCGGGAATACCAAAAGCCCCAAAAAGACCACCATAAAAGCAAAACGTCTATGTTCTTCCCATTTTTGGCGGTTTCCTTTGCTACATATCTTGTTTTCCGGGTTGTTGAACCCTCCTATGTGGCCATATCTGTGGTATATGAAGTGTGGAGTACAAAAGCCATTCGCCAAGTTTGTGTTGTGGACCGTCCTGCTTATCTTCAGTGAGTCTAAGAATCTGTGCACAGCTACGGTTCTCGGGGCAACCAAGTACTTGTGTCTTAAAGGAACCTCAGCATTTCCGATGTATCCAGCTATTTCTTCTAAGGTCGGGGTGAGTTCAAAGTCTGAAAAATGGAACACGTTGTGTGCCGGGTCCCAACATGTGACCAATGCTCTTATGATGTCTCCCCGAGGCACAATCTTCACCAAACCGGGAAGCCCTTTCAAATATTTTTTGACTTCATCTAGCCCTTCTCCTCCTAGATCGTTCCACCACAGACGCAACTCCAAAGGGATTTTATGCATGATTGAGAAAGGTTCATTTTGAATCGTGCTCATCCTGCACATTTATTAAGGTGATTTAATCACTTATTTTGCCCTAAAAGGGAAAAATGACACTATCTTTTTTTTTCAAATTTCTAATTTAAAACAGACAGCCGGTTTTGCGGATACGGCCTTGTAGCACTTCGAGAAGAAGATTTTAAGGTTGTGCCCGCTAGCCGTTGAAAATGACCCAAGGTAGTTGTTCTCGCAAAAACAGCCTTCCGGCGCCCTTTTAGGGACATTCGGCTTGTTTTAGACAAGAATGGCCTCACCTCACTTATTCATGACAAAATTAAAATTTTGTTGTTTTGGGCTATTTTGCAAAAGGGAAGTTGGACCCGATGGGGTTGCNATCGGCTGAAATATCGCCATTTAAATTTTTTTTTGTATCGGCTGAAATATCGATAAACGTTATTTAAATCCTGCAATCGGCTGAAATATCGCCATTTACATTTTTGTATCGGCTGAAATATTGCCATTTACATTTTTTGTATCGGCTGAAATATCGCCAAACGTTATTTAAATTCTCTATCGGTTGAAATATCACCATTTACACTTTTGCATCGGCTGAAATATCGCCAAACTATTATTTAAATTCTCCATCGGCTGGAACATCGCCTGTTTATTTAAATTTCCGTCGGCTGAAATATCGCCATTTACGCTTTTGCATCGGCTGAAATACCGCCAAATCTTGCATCTCATGGGCTGAAATATCGCCAAACTGTCCAAAGGTGTCATCATTTGGAGGCATCATCCTCATAACCCGAGAATACCATGCCATGGCCCGAGGACCCCACTTTATATCCCGCACATCATTATTCAAAGCCATCATGGTTCGGAGGCACCATCATCATAGCCCGAGAACATCATTTCATAGCCTGCGAATCCTTTAATTCTGCGCTTCATGGCCCAGGACATCATGGTCCGAGGACGTCATCCTAACCGTCCGAGGACAGCATTAATGGTCCAACGGGAACTTGCATCATGTTTAAGTTTATGCACAATATACGCCCGTATTGCTTACTTGCAGGTACACCGCCTAGCATGGCCGTCTCAGCAGGAGCGATCCCGCTCCAGTCCCCACCGCCGATCAAGTTTCAAATACCTCTTGCCCCCTAAAACATCGTGCCCGTCTCTTTCGAATCGCCATCGGCATGTTCCGTCAATGGTTCCTGAACTACATACGGTGTGATTCCTGTAAAACCAGGGATATGTAGGCAGCTCAGAAACCAGAGCTCGGTCAAATGCTTTTCAAATTGCCGCTTTCGGTCAAAATTGGACATCATATCTTTACCCGACAGCTCTTTCATCCTTCCCGGGTAAAGAGGGGCAGCTATGTATTTTTTGTATTTTTTCCTATGTATTTTTGTACCCAAAATACTTTCAAAATAGCATATGTGTGCATATATAAGCACACCCATGAGTTTTGGTATTTTTCATGATTTTTAAACCAATTTATTGCCTGTTTTAATACCACAAAAATCCAAAATTATTCCCAAATTATCATTTTTGGTGAGTAACTTATTTGATTCTCATGTTTACACCAAAATATAAGTAAGGTAATTTTTGCATATTTTTTACAAATTCATTTGGCATTTTTAAAGCTAAATTGCATATAATTGCAGTCATAGCCTATCTTGTAATTTTTAGCATTTTATAATTATAAAATTAATCCTAGCATTTTTAAATCAATATTTATACAATATTTATTTACCCAGTACTCTTAATTTACTCTTAAAATTGTGTTACTATTTTATAAAAAATTAAAAAGGGAAAATTGGCTATTTACAATTTAGCCCCAATGCATTTTAATTATAGCAAAATTGATAACCCAATTCAGCCCCAATTTGAGCCCAACTCACCCCAGCCCAATTACCCAATCAACCCGACCCAATACCCATTAAATCAAACCCGTCCGCTTTCTTTTAATCTGAGCCGTTGATCATTTTTTATCAACGACCCAGACCTCCCCTTTCCTTTTTTAATTTCAAACGACCCCAAACCCTACCCCATTCCTCACAATACGCCGCCTCTGAATCCTCCTCTTTTCTCAACTCTCTCTCAACTCACCTCAAACCCTAGCCGCCGCCTCTTACCGAAACCCTAATCCATGGCTTCCCAGACTCATCAGAGGCCTATACCGGCCTCTCATGGCTTCTATGCGCTCATCTCTGAGGTCCTATGACCAGATCTTGAAGGGGTCTCGACCAAGCCGTTGCTCGATGGCTGTTCTCCGGTCGCCTTCAACCTCTGTCCGACCAGCCAAGGCCATTCGAGCTCAATCTTCGACTATCCTGCCTAGATCTGGAGTTTCCAAAGCCTTTCTCATCGCCTGGGTTTCTTATGAAACCCTAGCTCTAAGGTTCCTTCTATTTATTTCTTAGATCTGCTCCAAGATCTATATGTGTTTGAACGTTATGAGCATGTTTCTCAAAGTTTCCCCAATTTTTTGCTTTCAAAACTCTTTGTTCTTTTAACTATGGTTTTAGGTTAAGTTATTTCGAAGTTCCTCTCTTATTCTTGGCATGTTTCTGACTTTGTTTGTTTGTTTTCCTTATCTGAGTAAGCATGTTGAAAACCCTAATTTTGTGATTGTTTGAATCTGTTTGTTAATATTTCATTCGATTCATACGCTGATCATCTCTAGGTTTGTTTGATGTTAAAAACCCTAATTTCGGGAATTTATTCGAGTTCATGAGCCTATCTGTTTGGTTTACTGAAAACCCTCATTTTTAAGGATTTCACTTGGGACTCTGAAATTGCTTGTTGTTTCACCTGTTTGTCGTCTCTAAACTCAACTGATTTGAAAACCCTAGTCTCTTTGGAGGCTATTCAAAGTCTTGTGAGGTTGTTTGTGCATGCTTGTATGTTTGAAATTATTCAACTTGATGCCTTGTTTCAACATTTCTTTTCTCTATATGTTCTACGCTTGTGATTCTCACTCGACTCTCTGCATGTTTTCGACTCCTTCTCTCTCTATTACACCTTGAAGCCTAACTAACATGCTTTGAATGTCTGCTCTATGCTATTGCTGCATGATGTTTCTTTTGCCATAACTTAGCCTCACATGTCTGCTATTTGTGCATGCATTATATACTGAGTACCTCCTGTGATTTATTTAACTCGAAATTGATTTCAAAAAAATTTTCCTTTCTTGAGATCCTGATTTTACTAGCCTGTCAAAGTCTAATTGATTCCTTTTCCTTTGATTGGCCCCACTGAATCTTTCCAAAAATAATTTCAAATCCTGTACTAAGACTTAATTGCCTATTGTATGACTTTACTGTTTCTTTTATGGCAACAACCATTATGCTTGCAAGGCTGGTTCTCCATTCTTTATTTGGATACGGTTAGTATCCCTTTGAATAAGAATTCCCTGATTAAAGGGGAGTCTTATACTAATTGATTCTGATTTGTGACCATGCCATATTTGTGTTAGATTTGTACTTGTTACCTTATTTCTCTACACGTTTTCAAAGCTATAAATATCTCCTCCCTTTTCTTTGAACACACGAACACAGAACGCAATCGGAGTCCACAAGTCACACTC
>NC_031989.1:42557719-42624073 GCF_001879085.1 Nicotiana attenuata
CATGGGGCGCAAGAGTGCTTTTTGGCTTGAGTGAGTAGAGTGCTGACGACCACGGCTATTTTTATGTCAATATTTCCATCTTTACCTCGGAGAATACCAAAAGCCCCAGAAAAACCACCATAAAAGCAAAACGCCTATGTTCTTCCCATTTTTGGCAGTTTCCTTTGCTACATATCTTGTTTTCCGGGTTGTTGAACCCTCCTATGTGGCCATATCTGTGGTATATGAAGTGTGGAGTACAAAAGCCATTCGCCAGATCTGTGTTGTGGACCGTCCTGCTTATCTTCAGTGAGTCTAAGAATCTGTGCACGGCTACGGTTCTCGGGGAAACCAAGTACTTGTGTCTTAAAGGAACCTCAGCATTTCCGATGTATCCAGCTATTTCTTCTAAGGTCGGGGTGAGTTCAAAGTCTGAAAAATGGAACGCGTTGTGTGCCGGGTCCCAGCATGTGACCAATGCTCTTATGATGTCTCCGAGGCACAATCTCTAACAAACCGGCCCTTTCAAATATTTTTTGACTTCATCTTGCCCTTCTCCTCCTAGATCGTTCCACCACAGACGCAACTCCAAAGGGATTTTATGCATGATTGAGAAAGGTTCATTTTGAATCGTGCTCATCCTGCACATTTATTAAGGTGACTTAATCACTCATTTTGACCTAAAAGGGAAAAATGACACTATTTTTTTCAAATTTCTAATTTAAAATAGACAGCCGGTTTTGCGGATACGGCCTTGTAGCACTTCGAGAAGAAGATTTTAAGGCTGTGGCCGCTAACCGTTGAAAATGACCCAAGGTGGCTGTTCTCGCAAAAACAGCCTTCCGGCGCCCTTTTAGGGACATTCGGCTTGTTTTAGACAAGAATGGCCTCACCTGACTTATTCATGACAAAATTAAAATTTTGCTATTTTGGGCTATTTTGCAAAAAGGGAAGTTGGACCCGATGGGGGTTGCCTACGTATCCCACACCCTGTGGGAATCAAACTGGCGTAGTTCGGGCAAATAAAACAAACTATTTTTGAGAACAAGACTCTTTTCCGTTGGCAAATACACTACTTCTGAAAACAAGACTCTTTTTATATTTTCTTTTTCAGTGACACCTAAAACAAACTATTTTGAAAATAAACTCTTTTTGTTTTTCTTTTCCAATAAAAACACTTTTCTGTTTTTCTTTTTTTTTTTTCATTTTTCTCAAAAATCCGGCAGAGTTTCGGCACTATTTGGACATTGGTTTGTCTAAAATAGGTATTTAACTTTCTACACTGCTATTTCTTTTTTTTGTTTTTCCAACTTTTCCAGATATTCAAAGTCGGTCAGCATGCGAGTCCGAGACAAATAAATGTACACGCAACACGTAAGATGCATAAGGATGATCTTTTCATTTCAGGTTACCTGTCCTAGACGGACCCAACCCCTGTGTTGAGTCCCCTAAGTCATATGCACGTGATGCAAATAAGCGTTCCTACTAGGGATCCGGCATGAAGTCAAGTTATTCTAGGTTCAAAACCTGGGTGTTGATACCCAATTTTTCCCTATGTATTTTTGTACCCAAAATACTTCCAAAATAGCATATGTGTGCATATATAAGCACACCCATGAGTTTTGGTATTTTTCATGATTTTTAAACCAATTTATTGCCTGTTTTAATACCACAAAAATCCAAAATTATTCCCAAATTATCATTTTTGGTGAGTAACTTATTTCATTCTCATGTTTACACCAAAATATAAGTAAGCTAATTTTTGCATATTTTTTACAAATTCATTTGGCATTTTTAAAGCTAAATTGCATATAATTGCAATCATAGCCTATCTTGTAATTTTTAGCATTTTATAATTATAAAATTAATCCCAGCATTTTTAGGTTAATATTTATACAATATTTATTTACCCAGTACTCTTAATTTTCTTTTAAAATTGTGTTACTATTTTATAAAAAATTAAAAGGGAAAAATTGGCTATTGACGATTTAGCCCCAATGCATTTCAATTATAGCCAAATTGATAACCCAATTCAGCCCCAATTTGAGCCCAAATCACCCCAGCCCAATTACCCAATCAACCCGACCCAGTACCCATTAAATCAAACCCGCCCGCTTTCTTTTAATCTGAGCCGTTGATCATTTTTGATCAACGGGCCAGACCTCCCCTTCCCTTTTTTAATTTCAAACGACCCCAAACCCTACCCCATTCCTCACAATACGCCGCCTCTGAATCCTCCTTTTTTCTCAACTCTCTCTCAACTCACCTCAAACCCTAACCGCCGCCTCTCACCGAAACCCTAATCCATGGCTTCCTAGACTCATCGGAGGCCTATACCGGCCTCCCATGGCTTCTATGTGCTCATCTCTGAGGTCCTATGACCAGATCTTGAAGGGGTCTCGACCAAGCCGTTGCTCGATAGCTGTTTTCCGGTCGCCTTCAACCTCTGTCCGGCCAGCCATGGCCATTCGAGCTCGATCTTTGACTATCCTGCCTAGATCTGGAGTTTCTAAAGCCTTTCTCATCACCTGGGTTTCTTATGAAACCCTAGCTCTAAGGTTCCTTCTATTTATTTCTTAGATCTGCTCCAAGATCTATATGTGTTTGAACGTTATGAGCATGTTTCTCAAAGTTTCCCCAATTTTTTGCTTTCAAAACTCTATGTTCTTTAGCTATGGTTTTAGGTTAAGTTATTTCGAAGTTCCTCTCTTATTCTTGGCATGTTTCTGACTTTGTTTGTTTGTTTTCCTTATCTGAGTAAGCATGTTGCAAACCCTAATTTTGTGATTGTTTGAGTTTGTTTGTTAAGATTTCATTCGATTCATACGCTGATCATCTCTAGTTTTTTTTGATGTTAAAAACCCTAATTTTGGGAATTTATTCGAGTTCATGAGCCTATCTGTCTGGTTTACTGAAAACCCTAATTTTTAAGGGTTTCACTTAGGACTCTGAAATTGCTTGTTGTTTCACCTGTTTGTCGTCTCTAAACTCAACTGATTTGAAAACCCTAGTCTCTTTGGGAGGCTATTCAAAGTCCTATGAGGTTGTTTGTACATGCTTGTATGTTTGAAATTATTCAACTTGATGCCTTGTTTCAACATTTCTTTTCTCTATATGTTCTACGCTTGTGATTCTCACTCGCCTCTCTGCATGTTTTCGACTCCTTCTCTCTCTATTACACCTTGAAGCCTAACTAACATGCTTTGAATGTCTGCTCTATGCTATTGCTGCATGATGTTTCTTTTGCCATAACTTAGCCTCACATGTCTGCTATTTGTGCATGCATTATATACTGAGTACCTCCTGTGATTTATTAACTCGAAATTGATTTCAAAAAACTTTTCCTCCTTGAGATCCTGATTTTACTAGCCTGTCAAAGTCTAATTGATTCCTTTTCCTTTGATTGGCCCCACTGAATCTTTTCAAAAATAATTTCAAATCCTGTACTTAGACTTAATTGCCTATTGTATGACTTTACTGTTTCTTTTATGGCAACAGCCATTCTGCTTGCAAGGCTGGTTCTCCTTTCCTTATTTGGATACGGTTAGTATCCGTTTGAATAAGAATTCCCTGATTAAAGGGGAGTCTTATACTAATTGATTCTGATTTGTGACCATGCCATATTTGTGTTAGATTTGTACTTGTTACCTTATTTCTCTACACGTTTTCAAAGCTATAAATATCTCCTCCCTTTTTCTTTGAACACACGAACACAGAACGCAATCGGAGTCCACAAGTCACTCTCACTTAAAAACTCTTTCTCTTTTACTTGTGCTGCTGTGGACTTTGTTTACTCTACTTTCTCCTGCGCTCTTTTGCTTCTCTACTGGTATGTCTCAGTTAGTTTACATGTCTCCACCACAATGTGTTTACTTCTGCCCACTTCTGTCCAATTCTTTAGTTGACATTTGTTTCTAGCATATTGTAACATGTCCCCCCCCTTCCTTTGTAATTCAGTATTTAAATTATGTATGCATCCTGTCAGTTGTTTGTCATGAATTTGATACTTTATGAATCCCAAACCCTCATACCCCTTTATAGGTGAGTTATGGTTCGGGGCATGACAACACTCTAATATTGTTGTCTATGATTCTGGATTGGATTCTTTGAATCCCAAACTCAATCAGCTCCCATTCCCTTTCCCCCTTTATGTGTTGTTGAGCTTTACACTTGGGTCTGGCAGTGTCCTAATCACTGTCCAGACTCTGATCCGACCTTCAAGGGTCTGCTCTTAATGTGTTTGACCAAGCAGGTGGTCAGGGGTGTGCCAGCCTACTTTGTAGCTAGGTATGACCACCACCTGTCATGCCCCCCAGTTCCCTTTCACTTTGCACTTACTCTTAGCTATAAGTTCTGCCCCTCTCTTGCAAGCCATGCTTTGGGACCCCCGAGCTCCCTCTGAACTTGGATGCATGAGGCTCTTCCACACTGCACTATTCTAATTCTGGTAGTATCCTGGGTGTAAGCAATGCTTGGAATCCCTAAGATTCCTTGGAACTTTGAAGCACCTTGGATAAAGAGAAAGCTTTGGAAATCTGGATCCCGGAAGTGGCTCAATCGCATGTTATTAGACATTAAGGTTGAATTAGGCTACTCGGATCTAGCGGTTAGCTTTTGATGTATCCTTTAATTTCCAGTTTGATTCATAGGATTGTAATAATTTTGTATGAAACTCGGGGAGTATAGTAAAAGGGTGTGGGAGGGGTCTTTACTTTTCTTGTATCCAAGGGGTAGAAATCATGAATTAGGATTTTATTCAAACTAGAAATCCTGCCTACAGGGTCTTTAATAATGATTCAATCACATAGAGACCATGCCTATAAGATTTAACGCTTAACTTTACCGCAAAAATCACCTAGAAAGCAAGTCTATAGGATTTAACATTCATGTTCTGTAATGACACATATAGAGATCATGTCTATAGGCTCTTGCATTTCTGCATATATAAATGTCATTAGGCAAACCGTTTATAGGCTTAATAACAAAGTTGCATATAGACATCATGTGCATAAGACTCTTATTGATATCAGGAAAGGGTGTTAAAATTAGTAAACATATAGAAAGCATGCCTATAGGAAACCACGTCTTTAATAGCATCATTCGTTCTTAAACAGTATCGATTGCTGGAACTAGTGTCTTTATTAAAACTGGTAATTTTCTACTTCTGAAGCCCGCTAAAATTGGTAAACCTTTTTCCTATAGCCAATCTGCACTCCCCCGAAACTCGTAAACCTTTTAATCAGTCTACATCTTTTCTGAAATAACTGGTAACTCTTTTCTAAAAATCGGTTTGCATCTTTTCTCTTTGTTTAAACTGATAATTCTTTTTTCTAAAATCAACTTGCATCATTTCTGAAACTACTGGTACCTCTTTGCATCTTTTTCCTGAAATTAATAGATCCTACGCCTAGGTTTTATATTTCAACTCATTAACAAGGGTTGGCTAATTAATGAATTGGGTCAGTCCCTGACAACTGTATTCGAGTTACCTAATGCAGACTCTCTGTTTAAGTACATGTGTTGAACCAGTCCGCTCGCTGCTTAATTTAATCTAAGACCAAATCAGTATTTGTCAAGGCATGCTAAACTAAATGATTGTTTGACTTCTGGGGTTAATTTGAGCCTTGTATGCTTGCTTGTCCTCCCCTTTTACTAGATACTTGTTTTGAATGTCGAGCTAGAATTTTATCCTTTAAACTCCACAAAGGCCCCCATCCCTTTCTTCCCCTTTAGGATTAGAAGTCCTAATACCCCGGGACTAATAGGATTGGGACGGGTAATAGCATGTGATAAGTAAACGTTAATACCTTAACAGGGTGGGAAGGGTAGACATGGAGATGATGATCACACGTTAACACTCCGCGTACAATTGAGTACCAGTGTTGTACGAATGATCCATCTAATGTATAAACCTAGGACCCCTTTCTTCTTCTTTATTAGTTTAATAAAATTTTCTGAATCTTTAAAGCTATTGCATTTTCAATTCCTACTTCTCGCATGATCTTTTCGGATTATTTGAACTAAGTACTTGACCTTTTTCTCCACTTGCACGTTTTTTTACAAAATTGCTCCTTTAAAATTCAGCACTTATTTTAACCTTTTGTGCTTCTTGTACTTGTTTATTTTTTACCTCTAAAGTCACAATTGTAGCATGGCCGGGAACCACACTAGTGGATCTTGAGGGGTGCCTAACACCTTCCCCTCGAGATAATTTCAAGCCCTTACCCAAAACTCTGGTCTGCATCTTTAATTCTTCTAAAAGTGTCCTAATGCACTATAATCATTAGGTGGCGACTCTCCAAACTCTCAAAAAACCCAATTCCCAAATTGGGAAAAGAGTTGTCTTCCCAAATGTCGTGAACCCAATTCTGCGAGGAAAAAGGGGGCGTCGACAGCATGGCGACTCTGCTGGGGACTTTAGGCTTTTACCATTGCATGCTATATGTGACTTTATTGCTTTCTTTTATTGCCTTTGTTTAATGTCTTTATTTGAAACTAACTTGTTTCTTTTGTTTCTTTTTCTTAATTACTTTCATTTATTGCTTTCCATCAATACCTTTGTAATTTTTGAGCAATTATTGTATGAACGTGAAAATACATGTCAATTTGTTTCATCCTTGTAAACTGCATCTTCAACATCATATTCCACTCGTGCCAAACAAATACTATAGCAACGCTTATAATGAGTAGTTGCGCACTTCCAATACTGCTACCCCCTAAATTTGGCAAAGGCATATTTGCGGTAAAACCAGTCGATCAACGGTGTAGTCGACGGTTTCGTGCCTTTCCCTATTGAGTTGTCCGCTCAAGGGTACCAGTCTAGCACTTCAAGATAGAAACCTTACTCCGTTAAACTGTACATGCATCATGGTCAAACCTAGCCGAGTCAGTTATGTTGTCCACATAATGACTCATTAAGATAGCCTTGTCCAAAGTCCACCGGGTTTCCTTGAAACCCAAACGGACACCTCCACGTTCTGTGCATTTATTTGGAGAACTTAAGTGCTTTGCTATGCTAATTATTGATTTAAATAGTCGAGTCTGGTGGGGGTAAGGGCCTAACACTTTGTTTTGCAGAAAATGAGGCACGAGATCCCCAGATTTGGCATGGTAACCAACATTCATCCAAGGCTACTGAATTGGTGGAACGACCTCCATTCTAGTGATCAAACACTCGTCCGCAAGTACCTAGGGAATCTGCCTTCTCTCCTAGAGATTCAACCTAACAACAGAATCATAGAGGCTGCAACATTGTTCTGGGATAGTGACAAATCTGTGTTTCGCTTTGGTGATCTAGAGATGACTCCTTTACTTGAAGAGATAGGGGGTCTAGCTGGAATTCCTTGGGAGACTCCGGGTCTGCTTATGCCAGAAAATCGCAAAGGAAGGGGTTTCCTTAAAATGATGGGGTTGAAGAAAAACCCAGACTTAACCTGTTTGAAAGACTCCTACATCCCGTTTGACTATCTATACGAAAGGTACGGCCATAGCAAGTCATACCTCACCTATTCAGACGAATTTGCTATCACCTCATTGGGGCATGTCCATAGAAGGGTCTTTGTTTTCATGTTTTGCTTTTTGGGGATGATCGTGTTCCCTATGAAGAAGGCTAGGATCCACACCAGACTAGCCATGGTAACCAAAACTTTGATGGAAGGAATTGGTGGGCAAACTTTCAGCATAGTGCCCATAATCGTCACCGAGATATACCGCACCTTGAACAAGTGTCAACAACAAGGCAGTCATTTTGAGGGTTGCAACTTATTGCTTCAGCTTTGGCTCATGGAGCACCTCCAGAAAGGAGAATACCGACAGGAGATCCCACGCAGAGATTGGGATGATCATATCGCCTTCCACCAGCCGAGGCGTATGAATTATATGCCAAAGATGTTCGCTCAGCCAGAGGACGCCAGAGGGTGGGTAGAACTGTTCGAAAATCTGAAAGAAGACCAGGTGCAATGGATGTTTGAGTGGTTCCCTACGGATGAATTCATTGTCCGATCCCGAGATGCACCATTTCTCATACTGATTGGTTTGAGAGGGACTTATCCTTACGTTCCTCTCCGAGCCATGAGGCAAGCTGGAAGAAGACAAATCATACCAAGGGTTGATAAAACAAGTCACCTCAGGGCTGATTTCCAGGACGATGATAGCCCTCACAGGTGCCAAGCTCAGCATTTGTGGCATTGCAAAATCGTTTTGGGGAAGGAATCCATCGAGCCAGACAGGTACCACGCCGGTTGCGTGCCGCATTATTCGGGTTGGTTAGAAGACGATGGCATGGGTCAGCCGAGATTCGTTCGAGGTCACAGAATTGTTGACGAGCATGCTGAAGCACAGGTTAAGTATAATCAACTGCGCAAGAGAATTCGAGAGTGTGAAAGTGAGCATCGGGAAATACAAGAAGCCCATCAGAAATTGATCGAGGAGTGGAAAGAAATGGCTGTCAGCGCCAACAACCGACTAGGATATTTGGAGCGGGGTCTAGTAGAGCTGGAAGGAAAGTTCATCAAGAGGATCGAAGACTGCCAAAACGCCGAAGGAAATGCGGGCGGACATCTGGCCCGAGCCTACTTACTGCTAGGACTACGCGAGTTGGTGGAGCTGTTCGAGGGAGACAAGACTGCCAAATCTGGGGAAGGTCCTTCTGGGACCAAGTAGTTAGGAGTCCTTTATTTTGCTTTAATGATGTAATAAGGCCAATGGCCACTAGTGACATTTACTTTCTATTATTTAGAGTCGTTTTGGATTCGTCTTATTTTTATCAATAAAATGAGGCATTTAGCATTATAAGTTCTCCAAAACTATTTGTCGCTAGGCCTACCTCGGGCACAACGAGGCACCAAAATTAGGGCGCGATTTATATTCTCACCCAATGTGTTTAAATACTGCAATACTTTTTCCTCAGAACCCGCACTAACTTGTTACCTTTTTGTTTTTTTTCTTTTATTTTTATTCCCCTCCCCAAAGGTTAGTTCGTGCATTCTGGCACCATCAGCATACTCCACAAGATCCAAGGGCCCTCCACCTCCTCCTCCTCCGAGTCTTGTCCGGAATAAAAACAAAGGCAAAATGGGAGATACAAGCGCCAGAAAGGAGATTGAGATTCCTCAGGGTACCCCGGTTGCTAAGGAAACTACTGCACAACTGGAACAAAAGCTGTTGAAATTTCGAGAAGAACTGGATCAGGTTCGGAATTTGGCAAACCTGTCATTTTCCCTCACCGCTCCTGATGTCAACACCCAAAATCCCGCACCTCCACAAAACACCCCGCAACCACAGATACAACCCACTCATACCTGTAACACATGCCACACTCCAAATAACACCCCACTACTCATTCCCGAGCCACTGAACACCACAAATGACCATCTCCACAACACTCCTATTTACGTGGATACTGTACCCCACTACGCCCAACCCATCTCAAATGCACCTGAGTCTGATGACAAGGACTCCCTCATCAGGAACTTAGCGGCAGAGCTCAAGAAATTAACCAGTCGAGTTCAGGGCGTAGAAGGTAACAAAGGCATTGAAGGATTGAATTACGAGGACTTGTGCATTCAACCAGATGTTCAACTCCCGGAGGGGTACAAACCTCCCAAGTTCGAAATGTTTGATGGAACAGGAGATCCCAGAGTCCACCTGAGGACCTATTACGATAAGCTAGTGGGGGTCGGAAGAGATGAGAAGATCCGTATGAAGCTCTTCATGAGGAGCTTAAAGGGAGATGCACTATCCTGGTACATCGGTCAAGACCCCAAGAAATGGATGAGTTGGGTAGGTATGGCATCGGACTTCATGGATAGATTCCGGTTTAATACAGAGAACGCACCAAATGTATTCTACATACAAAATTTGAAGAAGAAACCCACCGAAACATTCCGCGAGTATGCTACTCGTTGGAGGTCAGAAGCTGCAAAGGTCAGGCCGACCCTAGAAGAAGAACAAATGAATAGATTCTTCGTCCGGGCTCAGGATCCCCAATATTACGAGAGGTTGATGTTGATCGAGGGTCAAAAGTTCTCTGATATCATCAAACTCGGAGAAAGAATCGAAGAGGGCATCAAGAATGGTATGGTTACAAATCTTGAAGCATTGCAAGCCACCAATAAGGCTTTACAAAATGGTGGCGCGTCCAAGAAGAAAGATGTAAGTGCCGTGATGGTCGCACAGGGAGCCAAAGTACCCTCCTATCCACCTCCCGTTTACCAATCCTCTCTACCTCTCACATATCAACCCACCTCACCTAGATACTCTCAACCAGCACCTGTTTACCAAGCTTATAAGGCTCAACCCTCTCACTACCAATCACCACCCATCCGTCAAAATTTTCCAAGACCCAGACCAAATTTTGACCGCAAACCTCCCAGGCAATACACAGCCATCGCTGAACTGATTGACCAGCTATATGAAAGACTTAAAGCTGCTGGTTACGTCACTCCTATCCCAGCCAAAGCTCCAGAAAATCCCTCCCAGTGGGTCAACCCCAACAAGACCTGTGCGTATCACTCCGGCATGAAAGGACACACCCTTGATGAGTGCCGGGATGAACCAAAGAAACCAGCGGTTACCCTTAACAAAATTGTTGTGCAGAATCAGCCCTCCATGGACGGCGAACTAAATATGTCTATACCTCTAGAATTTGAAGCGCCTCCCTCTGCAAAGGTGCCCAGACCAATCAAGGTTGAATTTGGAGTTCCAAAGGCACCTACACCCTTTGAAGTTGTTGTGTTACCACCAAGGGTGCCTATTCCGGTGGAAATGACTGACATAACACCATTCCACTCAGATGCCATACCATGGGATTACACTACCGAAGCTAAAAGGAAAGGAAAAACAATGATAGGAGAAACGATTGCCGCACAAGGAATGACTAGAACAGGGAGGGTCTACACCCCAGAGCACCTAGCCGAATCCGGTAAGCAAGCCCCGGGACGTCCCATTGAGATAGGACCCGACGATCTTTGGAGGAAAATACAGGCTAAGGAGTACTCAGTCGCTGAACAGCCGAACAAAACACCAGCACAGATATCTATCCTGGCTCTTCTGCACAGTTCAGAGGCTCACAAGAATGCCTTAATGAAGATACTAAGCGAAGCCTATATGCCCAGCAATATAACCGGGGGTGAAATGGCGAATAATGTGGGGCAAGTGTTGGAGAGCCATAAAATAACCTTCCACGAAGACGAGTTGCTGCCAGAGGGTTCGAGCCACAACAAAGCACTGCACATCACCGTGCAATGTGAAGATTATTTCATCACTAGAGTCCTGATTGATGGAGGATCAAGCCTCAACATCCGTCCGCTGATAACTCTCAGAACCTTGGGAAAAAGCCTGCATGAGATCAAAGATGGGGCTATCAATGTCAAAGCCTTCGATGGATCCCAGAGATCTACTATTGGAGAAATCAGCCTGTGCTTACAAAATGGGGCCAACATGGTTCGACGTCGACTTCCAAGTGATAGACGTCCCGGCATCCTATAACTTGCTGTTGGGACGCCCCTGGTTTCACGCTGCCGGAGCCATAGCATCAACCCTGCATCAGGCGATAAAGTTTGATTGGAACCACCAAGAGGTGATCATTCATGGCGATGGTAGTAACCCGATATATAGTCGCCAGACTATCCCAATGATCGGGGGCAGAAGAAAAATAGGTGGAGAGACATACCACCACATCGAAAGGGTCAACGCTGTAGACAAAGACAAGTGGTGGGACAACAAGATCGAAAGTATCCTGAATTGGTGCGGGTACGAGCCTGGAAAGGGACTTGGTAAAAATCTTCAGGGGATCACTAAGCCCATCAAACTGAAGAAGCATGGCACTACCTTTGGCTTAGGGTATGGTTACACTTGGGAAGAATTCCAGAACTGGTCGCCACCATGGCGCGGCCCCTACTATCCATTGGAATTTCCGATACCCAGCCTGGAACAGACCTTCCAACCGGCAGATACTATATATGGGTCAGAAGAAGATGAAGCGTTGGCGGCCATGAAGAATTTGTTCCTGAAGGATGATGATATGGACTGCTGTGTTCTTTTCGAGGAGGAAGGGAAGGAAGGCCCTTCCGTACAAGCTGTAAGCAAGGGAGACCGCCTCAGCAACTGGTCAATTAGGACCGTCAGAGCCCGGATGGTTTCGGGGTAGCAAGGCTAAACAAAAGCAGCATGCATCGCATTTTTTTAGTTCATTTTACTAGTTGATTTTCTTTCCGCATTGTCTTTAATTTCGAAAAGAGCTCCGATGTTTCAAACAGCTTTGACTTTAATCAAAGCATTTCAGTTTATCATATATATCTCGCTTATTATTTTCTCTATCATTTACTCTATTTTATACAGCATTACTATTACTTATCTTGACGATGAACCAACGACTGTGACTTGCAACGAAACAACGCAACAAAAGGACATAGACTCAGAAGAAGATGAAATACCTGAAGAGGTCGTCAGAGAGGTTGAGAATTTTGAGAATAGACCTAAGTCCAACCTTGGAAGAAACTGAGGTCATTAATTTGGGAGATACAGAGAACGTCAAAGAAACTCGCATCGGTGTTCACTTGTCGCCATCAGAAAGGGAAAAGTATATGGAATTTTTAAAAGAATATGAGGACATATTCGCCTGGTCGTATGATGATATGACTGGTCTCAGCACGGCCGCTGTAGCTCACAAACTGCCAACAGATCCAGCCTGTCCACCGGTAAAGCAGAAGCTCAGGAAATTCAAGCCCGACATGAGTTTGAAAATCAAAGAAGAGGTTACTAAGCAAGTCAAAGCTAAGGTTCTCAAGATGGTAGAGTATCCGACATGGTTAGCCAACATCGTGCCGGTACCAAAGAAGGACGGGAAGGTTAGAATNGATATCATAGGATTCCGCATCAAGTTCGTCTGATTCTTCTTAAGCAATAACAATCTGTTAACTGGTCTCTAATGTCTTAATGTTTTCAGCCTCAATCTTTTGACAAAACTCTTTTGAATCAGTATACATTTGAGTTCTTCAAATCAGCACCTCTTCTGAAATGGTTTCTTTCTAAAATTCTGCCTAAATATCTTCCAACTAAGTTTTGGTCTTCCTGAAATTGTCTTTAAAACAGTTCTGCAGTTTACTCTTTCCTTAAGTATTTCTGACTCTGGAACTCCTTTTATGGTTTATACTCATGATTCTCTTAAAACTTATTTCTAAACTGACTGCAGTCTGTACTTTCCGGCATTAGACTACTTTTCTAGAACCAGTACTTTCTAAATCACTCGCTTAAAATACCTTAAGTTCTGACAATTGGATCCAAGTTGCCTAATGTGGGCTTCCTATCTAAAAGTATGTATCGAACCAGTCCGCTCGCTGCTTAATTTTTAATTTTAAAGACCAAACCAGTATGTGTAAAGGCATGCTAAACTATATGTTATCTGATTTACGGGGTTTATGTGAGCCTTACCTGTTTGTCTGTTCATTCCCCCTACTTGTTACTTGTTTTTGAATGTCGATTAGAATTTTTGTCCTTTAAACTCCATAAAGGCCCCCATCCCTTTCTTCCCCTTTTAGGATTAGAAGTCCTAATGCCCCGGGACTGATAGCTTGGGACGGGTAATAGCATGCAATAGGCAAACGATACCATTCCGCGCTCCAATACCTTAACGGGGTGGGAAAGGGTAGACACGGAGATGATGATTACACGATAACACTATGCGTACAATTGAGTACCAATGTTGTGCGAATGATCCATGTAATATATAAACCTAGGACCCCCCTCCCTCTTTATTAGTTTAACAATTTTCTGAATCTTAAAAAGCTGTTGCACTTTCGACTTCTGTTTTTCACGTAATTTTCAGATTCTTCGCACTAAGTACTTGACTTCTTCCTACTTGCACTTTTAACTAAACTGCTCCTTCCCTAAAATTTAGCACTTTTTTTAACCTTTTGTGCTCCTTATTTGTAATAGTTTTCTCGTATTTGCAATGCTTGCTTGTTTACTTGTTTGTTTGCATTCAAAGTCACAATTGTAGCATGGCCGGGAACCACACTAGTTGATCTTGAGGGGTGCCTAACACCTTCCCCTCGAGATAATTTCTAGCCCTTACCCAAACTCTGGTTCTTCATCTCAAATTCTTCCTTAAAGTGTCCTAATGCACTATAATCATTAGGTGGCGACTCTTCAAACTAAAAAACCCAATTCTCGCAAGGGAATAGAGTTGTCCTCCCGAATGTCGTATACCCGATTCCGAACTCGTTTTGGAAGAAAAAGGGGGCGTCGACAGCATGGCGACTCTGCTGGGGACTCTTTAGGCTTTTACCATTTCATGTTATATGTGACTTTATTGTTTCCTTTTATTGCTTTTGTTCAATGCCTTTATTTGAAACTGACTTGTTTCTTTTGTTTCTTTTTCTTAATTACTTTCATTTACCGCTTTCCATCAATACCGTTGTAATTTTTGAGCAATTATTTTAAACATTTATTGTATGAACGTGAAAATGCATGTCAATTTGTTTCATTCTTGTAAACTGCATCTTTAACATCATATTCCACTCGTGCCAAACAAATACTATAGCAACGCTTGTAATGAGTAGTTGCGCATTTCCAATACTATTACCCCCTAAATTTGGCAAAGGCATATTTGCGGTAAAACCAGTCGATCAGCGGTGCAGTCGACAGTTCCGTGCCTTTCCCTCTTGAGTTGTCCGCTCAAGGGTACCTGTCTAATACCCCAATAGAAACCTTACTCCGTTTAAACTGTACATGCATCATGGTCAAACCTAGCCGAGTCAGTTATGTTGTCCACATAATGACTCATTAGGATAGCCTTGTCCAAAGTCCATCGGGTTTTCTTGAAACCCAAACGGACACCTCCATGTTTTGTGCATTTATTTGGAGAACTAAATGCTTGCTATGCTAATTATTTGTATAAATAGTCGAGTCTGGTGGAGTGAGGGCCTAACGCTTTGCTTTGCAGAAAATGGAGAACAAGGTCCCCGACTTCGGTATGGTCAGTATACCCTCACTCTTGCTGACCTGGTGGAGGAATCTCCCATCAAATGACCAAATCAATGAATGGAAAGAGAGGGTCACCAAGGCTAGCGAAAAGATGGAATATCTGGAATACAGTCGGCTGGAATTGGAAGGAAAAGTAAGAAAAAGAGTCACCGACTGCCAGAACGCTGAGGGAAACGAAGGAGAACGCCTGGCAAAGGCATTTTTACTAGTGAACCTACGCGAGCTGGAGAATTTGATCAACGAAGATGCCAAATCTGGGGAAGGTCCCTCTGGGACCAAGTAGTTAGGAGTCCTTTTATTCTTTATTTTTATGTAATAAGGCCAAAGGCCAATAGTGACATTTTACTTTCTATTATTTAGAGTCGTTTTGGATTCCTCTTATTTTTATCAATAAAATGAGGCATTTAACATTATAAGTTCTCCAAAACTATTTGTCGCTAGGCCTACCTCGGGCACAACGAGGCACCCAAAATTAGGACGCGATTTATCTTCTCGCATAATGTCTTTAAATACTGCAACATTTTTTCTCAAAACCCGCACTAACTTGTTACCTTTTTTCTTTTTCTTTTATTTCTTATTCCCCTGCCCAAAGGTTAGTTCGTGCATTCTGGCACCATCAGCATACTCCACAAGATCTAAGGGCCCTCCACCGCCTCCTCCTCCAAGTCCTGTCCGGAACAAGAACAAAGGAAAAATGGAAAACACAAGTGCTAGAAAGGAGATTAAAAGAGAGGAAACTTCTCAGGGTACCCCAATTGCTAAGGGAACTGCTGCTCATCTTGAACAAAAATTGCTGAAATTCCAGGAAGAGTTGGACCAAATTCGGAACTTGGCAAGCCTATCATTCTCTCTTGCTGCTCCTGATGTCAACACCCAAAATCCCGCACCTCCACAAAACACCCTGCAACCACAAATACAGCCTACTCACGTCAAAACCTGCAACACATGCAACAACACTCTATCGTTCATTCCCGATCCACTAAACACCATAAACGACCACCTCCATAACACTCCTATCTTTGTGGAAACTGTACCTCACTACACCCAACCGATCTCAAATGCACCTGACTCTGATGACAAAGACTCCCTCATCAGGAACTTGGCAGCCGAGCTCAAGAAGTTAACCAGTCGGGTCCAGTGTGTTGAAGGTAGCAAAGGCATTGAGGGGCTGAACTATGAAGACTTGTGCATTCAACCAGATGTTGAACTTCCGGAGGGGTACAAACCTCCCAAGTTCGAAATGTTTGATGGATCCGGAGATCCCAGAGTTCACCTGAGGACCTATTGCGACAAGTTAGTTGGGGTTGGAAGAGATGAGAAAATCCGCATGAAGCTCTTCATGAGGAGCTTGAAGGGAGATGCACTATCCTGGTATATCAGTCAGGACCCCAGGAAATGGACGAGTTGGGTAAGCATGGCATCGGACTTCATGGATAGATTCCGGTTCAATACCGAGAACGCCCCGGATGTGTTCTACATACAGAATTTGAAGAAGAAGCCCACCGAAACATTCCGCGAGTATGCTACTCGTTGGAGGTCAGAAGCTGCCAAGGTCAGGCCGGCCCTGGAAGAAGAACAAATGAATAGGTTCTTCGTCCGGGCTCAGGATCCCCAATATTATGAAAGGTTGATGCTGATCGAGGGTCAAAAGCTCTCTGATATCATCAAACTCGGAGAAAGGATTGAAGAGGGCATCAAGAATGGTATGGTAAAAAATCTTGAAGCATTGCAAGCCACCAATAAAGCTTTACAAACTGGTGGCGCTTCCAAGAAGAAAGATGTAAGTGCCGTGAAGATCGCACAGGGAGCCAAGTCACCACCAAAATACCACACCTACCCATCACCTCCACTTACATATTAGTCTATCCCAAATTACCAAGCACCCGCACCTTCCTATCCACCTCCCGTTTACCAGTCCTCTACACCTCTCACATATCAACCCACTTCACCCAGATACTCTCAACCAGTACCTGTTTACCAAGCTTATAACACTCAACCCTCTTACTACCAGTCACCACCCACTCGCCAAAATTTTCTAAGGCCCAGACCAAATTTCGACCGAAAACCTCCCAGACAATACACAGCCATCGCAGAACCAATTGACCAGCTATATGAAAGACTTAAAGCCGCCAGTTACATCACTCCCATCCCAGCCAAAGCTCCAGAAAATCCCTCCCAGTGGGTCAACCCCAACAAGACCTGTGCGTATCACTCTGGCATGAAAGGACACACCCTTGACGAGTGCCGTTCATTGAAAGATAATATTCAGACCCTGATCGACAACAAGGTCATTGTAGCAAAGGAGCCTGCTCCTAATGTCCGTAACAACCCTCTGCCTGACCACAAAGGTGGAGATGTTCATATGATTGAGGTCGAGGATGATTGGGACCCTAAAGGGTCGATAGGTTTGATTGCTGAAGGGGATGAACCAAAGAAGCCGGCAGTTACCCTCAACCCAATTATTGTACAGAATCAGCCCTCCAAGGACGACGAAGTAAATATGTCTGTACCACTTGAATTTGAAGCGCCTCCTTTTGCAAAGGCGTCTGGGCCGATCGAGGTTGAATTTGGGGTTCCGAAGACACCCACACCCTTTGAAGTTTCTGTGTTACCACCATGGCGCGGCCCCTACTATCCATTGGAGTTTTCGATACCTAGCCTGGATCAAACCTTCCAGCCAGCAGATACTATATATGGGTCCGAAGAAGATGAAACATTGGCAGCCATGAAGAATTTGATACTAGAGGATGATGATATGGACTATTATGTTCTTTTTGAGGAGGAGGGGGAGGAAGGCCCTTCCATACAAGCCGCAAGCAAAGGAGACCGCCTCAGCAATTGGTCAATTAGGACCGTCAGGGCCCGGAAGGCTTCGGGCATTACTATTACTTATCTTGACGATGAACCAACGACTGTGACTTGCAACGAAACAATGCAACAAAAGGACATAGATTCAGAAGAAGATGAAATACCTGAAGAGGTCGTTATAGAGGTTGAGAATTTCGAGAACAGACCTAAGTCCAACCTGGAAGAAACTGAGGTCATTAATTTGGGAGATACAGAAAACGTCAAAGAAACTACGCATCAGTGTTCACCTGTCACCATCAGAAAACGGAAGAAATATACGGAATTTTTGAAAGGGGTATGAAGGACATATTTGANTTCGACGTCGACTTCCAAGTGATAGACGTCCCAGCATCCTACAACTTGCTGCTGGGACGCCCCTGGATCCACGCTGCCGGAGCCGTAGCATCAACCCTGCATCAGGCGATAAAGTTTGAATGGAACCACCAAGAGGTGATCATTCATGGCGATGGTAGTAACCCCATATATAGTCGCCAGACTATACCAATGATCGGGGGTAGAAGGAAAATAGGCGGAGAGACATACCACCACATCGAAAGGGTCAACGCTGTAGACAAAGACAAGTGGTGGGACAACAAGATCGAAAGTATCCTGAATTGGTGCGGGTACGAGCCTGGAAAGGGACTTGGTAAAAATCTTCAGGGGATCACTAAGCCCATCAAACTGAAGAAGCATGGCACTACCTTTGGCTTAGGGTATGGTTAAACTTGGGAAGAATTCCAGAACTGGTCGCCACCATGGCGCGGCCCCTACTATCCATTGGAGTTTCCGATACCCAGCCTGGAACAGACCTTCCAACTGGCAGATACTATATATGGGTCAGAAGAAGATGAAGCGTTGGCGGCCATGAAGAATTTGTTCCTGGAGGATGATGATATGGACTGATATGTTCTTTTCGAGGAGGAAGGGGAGGAAGGCCCTTCCGTACAAGCTGTAAGCAGGGGAGCAACTGGTCAATTAGGACCGTCAGAGCCCGGAGGGTTTCAGGGTAGCAAGGCTAAACAAAAGCAGCATGCATCGCATTTTTTAGTTTATTTTACTAGTTGATTTTCTTTCCGCATTGTCTTTAATTTCGAAAAGAGCTCCGATGTTTCAAACAACTTTGACTTTAATCAAAGCATTTCAGTTTATCATATATATCTCGCTTATTATTTTCTCTATCATTTACTCTATTTTATATAGCATTACTATTACTTATCTTAACGATGAACCAACGACTGTGACTTGCAACGAAACAACGCAACAAAAGGACATAGACTCAGAAGAAGATGAAATACCTGAAGAGGTCGTCAGAGAGGTTGAGAATTTTGAGAATAGACCTAAGTCCAACCTGGAAGAAATTGAGGTCATTAATTTGGGAGATACAGAGAACGTCAGAGAAACTCGCATCAGTGTTCACTTGTCGCCATCAGAAAAGGAAAAGTATACAGAGTTTTTAAAAGAATATGAGGACATATTCGCCTGGTCGTATGATGATATGACTAGTCTCAGCACGGCCATTGTAGCTCATAAGTTGCCAACAGATCCAGCCTGTCCACCGGTAAAGCAGAAGCTCAGGAAATTCAAGCCCGACATGAGTTTGAAAATCAAAGAAGAGGTTACTAAGCAAGTCAAAGCTAAGGTTCTCAAGGTAGTAGAGTATCCAACATGGTTAGCCAATATCGTGCCGGTACCAAAGAAGGACGGGAAGGTTAGAATCTGTGTCGACTACCGGGATCTTAACCGGGCCAGTCCCAAAGATGACTTCCCCTTGCCAAACATACACATTCTCATCGACAACTGCGCCAAGCATGAGTTACAGTCTTTTGTTGATCGTTTCGCCGGATACCATCAGATATGGATGGACGAGGAAGATGCAGAGAAAACGGCTTTCATCACGCCGTGGGGAATGTATTGTTACAAAATGATGCCATTTGGGTTGAAGAATGCTAGCGCCACCTATATGAGAGCCATGACTACTATCTTTCACGACATGATACACAAGGAGATCGAGGTATATGTGGACGACGTCATCATCAAATCCAAGAAAGCCACTGATCATATGGAAGATTTGAGAAAGTTCTTCAACAGGCTGAGAAGGTATAATCTGAAACTGAATCCCGCCAAATGTGCGTTCGGGGTTCCTGCCGGAAAACTACTGGGTTTCATCATGAGCCGTCGAGGGATAGAATTGGACCCGTCAAAGGTCAAAGCCATTCAAGAATTGCCACCGCCAAAGAACAAGAAAGACGTGATGAGTTTCCTGGGGAGACTCAACTATATCAGCCGGTTCATAGCTCAGTCCACAGTCATTTGTGAACCCATCTTTAAAATGCTAAAGAAAGACGCTGCTACTAGATGGGCCGACGATTGTCAGAAAGCCTTTGACAGAATCAAGGAATACCTGTCAACGCCGCCAGTCTTGGTTCCTCCCGAGCTAGGAAGACCTCTATTGCTTTACCTTGCGGTATTGGATGGAGCATTCGGTTATGTTCTGGGACAACATGATGAAACGGGGAGAAAGGAGCAAGCCATCTACTATCTCAGCAAAAAGTTCACCCCGTACGAGGCCCGGTATTCTCCATTAGAGCGCACCCGTTGTGCTCTGACTTGGGTAGCTCAGAAATTGAGGCATTATTTCTGTGCTCACACTACTTATCTCATATCCAGGAGGACCCGCGGAAGTATATTTTCCAGAAGCCCATGCCCACTGGCAAGCTCGCCAAGTGGCAAATCTTGTTGAGTGAGTTCGACATTGTTTATGTGACTCAGAAAGCAGTCAAGGGTCAAGCCGTAGCAGATCACGTTGCCGAGAATCCCATTGAAGGAGAATACGAACTACTGAAAACGTATTTCCCTGACGAAGAAGTATCCTTTGTAGGAGAAGATATTGCGGAATCCTACGATGGTTGGAGGTTGTTTGTCGACGGAGCCGCAAATTTCAAAGGAGTTGGCATAGGGGCAGTCCTAGTATCAGAAACCGGCCAGCACTACCCGGTATCCGCCAAGCTCAGGTTCCCTTGCACAAATAATATGGCCGAATACGAAGCTTGCATCCTGGGGCTCAAGATGGCCATTGACATGAACATTCAAGAGTTACTAGTGATCGGGGACTCAGACCTGCTCATACATCAAGTTCGAGAAGAATAGGCCACCAAAAACTCTAAGATACTTCCCTACCTGCATCACATACAGGAGTTGAGGAAAAGATTCATAAAGACTGAGTTTCAGCATGTCCCCAGGGTCCAGAACGAGTTCGCTGACGCATTAGCCACATTATCATCCATGATCCAGCATCCAGACACAAATTTCATTGATCCCATCCCAGTAAAGATTTATGATCAGCCAGCTTATTGTGCTCACATTGAGGAAGAAGCAGACGGAAATCCATGGTTCCACGACATCAAGGAGTACTTAACAACAGGGGAATATCCAGAACTTGCCAACGCCACTCAAAAGCGCGTGCTCCGGAGATTATCCAACAACTTCTTTCACAGTGGAGGAATCCTGTACAGGAGGACTCCTGATTTGGGTTTGCTAAGGTGTGTCGAAGCAAAAGAAGCATCCAGACTATTGGACGAAGTGCACGCAGGGACCTGCGGGCCGCACATGAATGGTTTTGTCTTAGCAAAGAAGATACTCCGAGCAGGGTATTTTTGGACGACTATGGAAACAGACTGTATCCAATACGTTCGCAAGTGCCATCGCTGTCAGATACATGCAGACATGATAAAGGTGCCTCCAAACGAGCTTACTGCAACAAGCTCACCGTGGCCATTTGCCGCCTGGGGGATGGATGTCATTGGACCTATCGAGCCTGCCGCATCAAATGGGCACAGATTTATCCTGGTGGCAATCAATTATTTTACTAAATGTGTTGAGGAAGCGTCATACAAAGCAGTGACAAAGAAAGTTGTGGCAGATTTCGTCCGTGACTGTATTGTTTGCCGATTCGGAATTCCGGAATCAATCATCACTGATAATGGTTCCAATCTCAACAGCAACTTGATGAAAGCAATGTGTGAGGCATTCAAGATCAAACATAAGAACTCTACAGCCTATAGGCCTCAGATGAATGGAGTCGTGGAGGCAGCCAACAAGAATATCAAGAAGATACTAAGGAAGATGGTCGAAAGTCACAAACAATGGCATGAGAAGTTATCATTCGCTTTACTAGGATACCGCACCACAATCCGCACATCGACCGGAGCAACTCCCTACATGCTGGTCTATGGTACAGAAGCGGTCATCCCCGCCGAGGTAGAGATTCCCTCCTTAAGGATCATACAAGAAGCAGAGGTGGACGACGCAGAATGGGTAAAAGGTCGCTACGAGCAGTTAGCCCTTATAGATGGGAAAAGGATGAATGCAGTCTGCCACGGTCAGTTGTATCAGAACAGAATTTTTGAACTACGCCTGACCTGATTCCTATTTAAGAGGGGATACGTAGGCAGCCCTATGGGTTCGGTCACAATTTAATAAAAATTTCATGTCCCCCTATTATTGGAACTGGGGCAGAATTTTGAGGAGGACCCTCAAAATTCCGAAGTTAATTTTTCATCCGTTCAGCGCATCCGTCAGAAGTGCCAGCCCAGTAAACTGGGGCAGAATTTTGAGGAGGACCCTCAAAATTCCGGAACAAGAAAGGTTGCAATGCTTTGAACCACGTCGCAGTCGTTGGTTCATTTAAACAAAACCATTTTCTACTTACGTCATATTTGTTAAATCATGCATAACTATGACAGCTGCTGTTTAGCGACGCTACCCCAACGTCAAGCAGGACGAGCAAAGGCCACGGGAAGACGAACTAACCTTCCCCCTTTTACAAAACTCACGATTTTTTCTTCGAATGCAGGCACTCAATTCGCAATGTCATTAGATATATTTACGCACTCATACTTTCTCAAGAATGCAACTTCTCAGAATCATCACCTATTTACAATTGATATCCGTACACAACATCCCCAGCAGCCACAATGATGCAATCAGCTATCAGCTATCATCTACCAGCTAAGAGATTTCATTACTATTCGCCCTTTTAATTCTTGCATTGCATAAGGCTACTTTTCTGCCTTCCGAGACTAAGCGTTGTCTCCATCTGCATTTCCTGCATTGCATAAGGCTACCTTTCTGCCTTCCGAGACTAAGCGTTGTCTCCATTTGCATTTCCTGCATTGCATAAGGCTACCTTTCTGCCTTCCGAGACCAAGCGTTGTCTCCATCCTGCATTATCTGCATAAGGCTATCTTTCTGCCTTCCGAGCTCTACCTCCACTTGCATGGCTGAAATATCGCCACCTTATCTTTCTTGCGTGGCTGAAATATCGCCACTTTTACTTACGTCGTGCAATCGGCTGAAATATCGCCATTTAAATTTTTGTATCGGCTGAAATATCGCCATTTACATTTTTTGTATCGGCTGAAATATCGCCAAACGTTATTTAAATTCTCTATCGGTTGAAATATCACCATTTACACTTTTGCATCGGCTGAAATATCGCCAAACTATTATTTAAATTCTCCATCGGCTGGAACATCGCCTGTTTATTTAAATTTCTGTCGGCTGAAATATCGCCATTTACACTTTTGCATCGGCTGAAATACCGCCAAATCTTGCATCTCATGGGTTGAAATATCGCCAAACTGTCCAAAGGCGTCATCATTCGGAGGCATCATCCTCATAGCCCGAGAATACCATGCCATGGCCCGAGGACCCCACTTTATATCCCGCACATCATTATTCAAAGGCATCATGGTTCGGAGGCACCATCATCATAGCCCGAGAATATCATTTCATAGCCTGCGAATCCGTTAATTCTGCGCATCATGGCCCAGGACATCATGGTCCGAGGACGTCATCCTAACCGTCCGAGGACAACATTCATGGTCCAACAGGAACTTGCATCATGTTTAAGTTTATGCACAATATACGCCCGTATTGCTTACTTGCAGGTACACCGCCTAGCATGACCATCTCAGCAGGAGCAATCCCGCTCCAGTCCCCACCGCCGATCAAGTTTCAAATACTCTTGCCCCCCTAAAACAACGTACCTGTCTCTTTCGAATCGCCATCGGCATGTTCCGTCAATGGTTCCTGAACTACATACGGCCTGATTCCTGTAAAACCAGGGATATGAAGGCAGCTCAGAAACCAGAGCTCGGTCAAATTCTTTTCAAATCGCCGCTTTCCGTCAAAATTGGCCATCATATCTTTACCCGACAACTCTTTCATCCTTCCCGGGTAAAGAGGGGCAGCTGTTGATAACCAATTTTTCCCTCTGTATTTTTGTACCCAAAATACTTCCAAAATAGCATATGTGTGCATATATAAGCACACCCATGAGTTTTGGTATTTTTCATGATTTTTAAACCAATTTATTGCCCGTTTTAATAGCACAAAAATCCAAAATTATTCCCAAATTATCATTTTTGGTGAGTAACTTATTTCATTCTCATGTTTACACCAAAATATAAGTAAGGTAATTTTTGCATATTTTATACAAATTCATTTGGCATTTTTAAAGCTAAATTGCATATAATTGCAATCATAGCCTATCTTGTAATTTTTAGCAATTTATAATTATAAATTAATCCCAGCATTTTTAAATTAATATTTATACCATATTTATTTACCCAGTACTCATAATTTACTTTTAAAATTGTGTTACTATTTTATAAAAAATTAAAAAGGTAAAATTGGCTATTTACGATTTAGCCCCAATGCATTTCAATTATAGCCAAATTGATAACCCAATTCAGCCCCAATTTGAGCCCAAATCACCCCAGCCCAATTACCCAATCAACCCTACCCAGTACCCATTAAATCAAACCCACCCGCTTTCTTTTAATCTAAGTCGTTGATCATTTTTTATCAACGGCCCAGATCTCCCCTTTCCTTTTTTAATTTCAAACGACCCCAAACCCTACCCCATTCCTCACAATACGCTGCCTCTGAATCCTCCTCTTTTCTCAACTCTCTCTCAACTCACCTCAAACCCTAGCCGCCGCCTCTCACCGAAACCCTAATCCATGGCTTCCCAGACTCATCGGAGGCCTATACCGGCCTCCCATGGCTTCTATGCACTCATCTCTGAGGTCCTATGACCAGATCTTGAAGGGGTCTCGACCAAGCCATTGCTCGATGGCTGTTCTCCGATCGCCTTCAACCTCTGTCCGGCCAGCCATGGCCATTCGAGCTCGATCTTCGACTATCCTGCCTAGATCTGGAGTTTCTAAAGCCTTTCTCATCGCCTGGGTTTCTTATGAAACCCTAGCTCTAAGGTTCCTTCTATTTATTTCTTAGATCTGCTCCAAGATCTATATGTGTTTGAACGTTATGAGCATGTTTCTCAAAGTTTCCCCAATTTTTTGCTTTCAAAACTCTATGTTCTTTAAACTATGGTTTTAGGTTAAGTTATTTTGAAGTTCCTCTCTTATTCTTGGCATGTTTTTGACTTTGTTTGTTTGTTTTCCTTATCTGAGTAAGCATGTTGAAAACCCTAATTTGTGATTGTTTGAGTCTGTTTGTTAAGATTTCATTCGATTCATACGCTAGTCATCTCTAGGTTTATTTGATGTTAAAAACCCTAATTTTGGGAATTTATTCGAGTTCATGAGCCTATCTGTCTGGTTTACTGAAAACCCTAATTTTTAAGGGTTTCACTTGGGACTCTGAAATTGCTTGTTGTTTCACCTGTTTGTCGTCTCTAAACTCAACTGATTTGAAAACCCTAGTCTCTTTGGGAGGCTATTCAAAGTCCTGTGAGGTTGTTTGTGCATGCTTGTATGTTTCAAATTATTCAACTTGATGCCTTGTTTCAACATTTCTTTTCTCTATATGTTCTACGTTTGTGATTCTCACTCGACTCTCTGTATGTTTTCGACTCCTTCTCTCTCTATTACACCTTGAAGCCTAACTAACATGCTTTGAATGTCTGCTCTATGCCATTGCTGCATGATGTTTCTTTTGCCATAACTTAGCCTCACATGTCTGCTATTTGTGCATGCATTATATACTGAGTACCTCCTGTGATTTATTTAACTCGAAATTGATTTCAAAAAACATTTCCTTCCTTGAGATCCTGATTTTACTAGCCTATCAAAGTCTAATTGATTCCTTTTCCTTTGATTGGCCCCACTGATTTCCAAAAATAATTTCAAATCCTGTACTTAGACTTAATTGCCTATTGTATGACTTTACTGTTTCTTTTATGGCAACAGTCATTCTGCTTGCAAGGCTGGTTCTCCTTTCATTATTTGGATACGGTTAGTATCCGTTTGAATAAGAATTCCCTGATTAAAGGGGAGTCTTATACTAATTGAACCTGATTTGTGACCATGCCATATTTGTGTTAGATTTGTACTTGTTACCTTATTTCTCTACACGTTTTCAAAGCTATAAATATCTCCTCCCTTTTCTTTGAACACACGAACACAGAACGCAATTGGAGTCCACAAGTCACTCTCACTTAAAACTCTTTCTCTTTTACTTGTGATGCTGTGGACTTTGTTTACTCTACTTTCTCCTGCGCACTTTTGCTTCTCTACTGGTATGTCTCAGTTAGTTTACATGTCTCCACCACAATGTGTTTACTTCTGCCCACTTCTGTCCAATTCTTTAGTTGACATTTGTTTCTAGCATATTGTAACATGTTCCCCCCCCCCCTTTCCTTTGTAATTCAGTATTTAAATTATGTATGCATCCTGTCAGTTGTTTGTCATGAATTTGATACTTTATGAATCCCAAACCCTCATACCCCTTTATAGGTGAGTTATGGTTCGAGGCATGACAACACTCTAATATTGTTGTCTATGATTCTGGATTGGATTCTTTGAATCCCAAACTCAATCAGTTCCCACTCCCTTTCCCCCTTTATGTGTTGTTGAGCTTTAGACTTGGGTCTGGCAGTGTCCTAATCACTGTCCAGACTCTGGTCCGACCTTCAAGGGTCTGCTCTTAATGTGTTTAACCAAGCAGGTGGTCAGGGGTGTGCCAGCCTACTTTGTAGCTAGGTATGACCACCACCTGTCATGCCCCCCAGTTCCCTTTCACTTTGCACTTACTCTTAGCTATAAGTTCTGCCCCTCTCTTGCAAGCCATGCTTTGGGACCCCCGAGCTCCCTCTGAACTTGGATGCATGAGAGCCAGCTCTTCCACACTGCACTATTCTAATTCTGGTAGTATCCTGGGTGTAAGCAATGCCTGGAATCCCTAAGATTCCTTGGAACTTTGAAGCACCTTCGAAAAAGAGAAGGCTTTGGAAATCTGGATCCCGGAAGTGGCTCAACCGCATGTTATTAGACATTAAGGTTCAATTAGGCTACTCGGATCTAGCTGTTAGCTTTTGATGTATCCTTTAATTTCCAGTTTGATTCATTGGGTTGTAATAATTTTGTATGAAACTCGGGGAGTATAGTAAAAGGGTGTGGGAGGGGTCTTTACTTTTCTTGTATCCAAGGGGTAGAAATCATGAATGAGGATTTTATTCAAACTAGAAATCCTGCCTATAGGGTCTTTAATACTGATTCAATCACATAGAGACCATGCCTATAGGATTTAACGCTTAACTTTACCGAAAAAATCACCTAGAAAGCAAGTCTATAGGATTTAACATTCATGTTCTGTAATGACACATATAGAGATCATGTCTATAGGCTCTTGCATTTATGCATATATAAATGTCATTAGGCAAACCGTTTATAGGCTTAATAACTAAGTTGCATATAGACATCATGTGTATAAGACTCTTATTGATATCAGGATAGGGTGTTAAAATCAGTAAACATATAGAAAGCATGCCTATAGGAAACCTCGTCTTTAATAGCATCATTCGTTCTTAAACATTATTGATTGCTGGAACTAGTGTCTTTATTAAAACTGGTAATTTTCTACTTCTGAAGCCCGCTAAAATTGGTAAACCTTTTTCCTATAGCCAATCTGCACTCCTCCGAAACTCGTAAACCTTTTAATCAGTCTACATCTTTTCTGAAATAACTGGTAACTCTTTTCTATAAATCGGTTTGCATCTTTTCTCTTTGTTTAAACTGATAATTCTTTTTTCTAAAATCAACTTGCATCTTTTCTGAAACTACTGGTACCTCTTTGCATCTTTTTCCTGAAATTAATAGATCCTACGCCTAGGTTTTTATTTCAACTCATAAACAAGGGTTGGCTAATTAATGAATTGGGTCAGTCCCTGACAACTGTATCCGAGTTGCCTAATACGGACTCTCTGTTTAAATACATGTGTTGAACCAGTCCGCTCGCTGCTTAATTTAATCTAAGACCAAATCAGTATTTGTCAAGGCATGCTAAACTAAATGATTGTTTGACTTCTGGGGTTAATATTAGCCTTGTATGCTTGCTTGTCCTCCCCTTTTACTTGATACCTGTTTTGAATGTCGAGCTAGAATTTTATCCTTTAAACTCCACAAAGGCCCCCATCCCTTTCTTCCCCTTTAGGATTAGAAGTCCTAATACCCCGGGACTAATAGGATTGGGACGGGTAGTAGCATGCGATAAGTAAACGATACCGTTCCGTGCTTTAATACCTTAACAGGGTGGGAAGGGTAGACATGGAGATGATGATTACACGTTAACACTCCGCGTACAATTGAGTACCAGTGTTGTGCGAATGATCCATGTAATGTATAAACCTAGGACCCCTTTCTCCTTCTTTATTAGTTTAATAAAATTTTCTGAATCTTTAAAGCTATTGCATTTTCAATTCCTACTTCTCGCATGATCTTTTCGGATTATTTGCACTAAGTACTTGACCTTTTTCTCCACTTGCACGTTTTTTTACAAAATTGCTCCTTTAAAATTCAGCACTTCTTTTAACCTTTTGTGCTTCTTGTAATTGTTTATTTTTAACATCTAAAGTCACAATTGTAGCATGGCCGGGAACCACACTAGTGGATCTTGAGGGGTGCCTAACACCTTCCCCTCGAGATAATTTCAAGCCCTTACCCAAAACTCTGGTCTGCATCTTTAATTCTTCTAAAAGTGTCCTAATGCACTATAATCATTAGGTGGCGACTCTCCAAACTCTCAAAAAACCCAATTCCCAAAGTGGGAAAAGAGTTGTCTTCCCAAATGTCGTGAACCCGATTCCGCGAGGAAAAAGGGGGCGGCGACACTGGGTATATGTTCTTGACTGTGTACCCGAGCGGACAACTCGAGTCGAGGAGGGGGCTACGTACCGGGAACCAAAAGGCCATCCGGCTTAGTAACTTGTCCGGCCTCTTTCCTATTTTAAGGTATGCCACTAACAGAATAGGGAGTCTCAACCAGTGAGCACATCCCCGGAGGTGAGAAAAGAAGGGTTTCGCCACAGTTTATATACAATTCAGATAATATCAAAGCGGTAAAAAGCAATATTTTGCACGTTAGTCCCAAACATGTAATAAAATCAGATAATAAACAAAGCCAAATACAACAATTTTTCCAAGCTTGAATTCTGAACCCTGAACCGAAGTTCTGGGTCCTTGTCCCCAGCAGAGTCGCCAGAGCTGTCACACCTCCTTTTTACCTACACCCCGCAAGGGTGTAAAGGAGTTTTTCCAATTAAAGGACAATCGAAACGGGATTTGTTTATTAAGATTCAGAGTCGCCATTTGAGAGATTTATGGTGTCCCAAGTCACCGGTGAAATCCCGAATCGAGGAAAATATGACTCTGTTTAATAGTCCGCGAACCAGAAATCCGAGTAGGGAATTCTGTTAACCCGGGAGAAGGTGTTAGGCATTCCCGAGTTCCGTGGTTCTAGCACGGTCGCTTAAACTGTTATAAATGGCTAAATATCTGATTTTCATACATGTCTTAATCTATGTGATTTTTGACTTTAAACCGCTTTATTATTAATTTTTAAAGAGAATTGCAACGTCGTGAAAACACGTCTCGAACCACGTCACATAAATGCACCCGTGGCTTTTGACACATTTCAACTCCGTTGGGATTTGGATTTGGGTCACATAAATGTGCACCCGAGTTTAGGAAGGTAATATTATTAAATGCCTAACCTAAAGCAACTAGCGCATTATTAACTTTGCGGGAAGCCATGGAATTTGCTAAATGGCGCATCCCGAGATCTACATATTTTTAGAAAACAATTAAGAGGGCCACGCTATTTGTGATTTAATTTGGCACGACGCACCTCATTTTTATTTTAAAGGTCAACCTGAAGAACTATGATTTTATTTAGTATTGTCTCTAAAGCCTAGTTAATTGGTATTATTTAAGGACTACTATACTTCAGGTCCATGACTTTCATGCAATCCAAGTCCTCAGCAGTTTTTGGGCCTTGAAATCAGCCCAGGAAGCAGGTAAATGTTGCTGTTTTTTATTTAGAACTTGCCCAGCTTTGGGCTTTCTGACATTGCCATTGGCCCAGGCCTCAAATTATACTGCCTAGGCCTCAAATTAATTGAATTAAAAGGGAAATGGGCCTGGCTATTTTTCAGCTGGTCCTGCATTGAGCCCAATCCTTACAATCCAACTAACGTGAGCCAAAGCTCAGTCAATACTAACAATGAAACGAAAATAGAGAATCTGACGATCTATTTTGAGCAAAACGTGATATCAACTAATGGTGATCTACCTACAAACTTAACCGCATTTGTTAACAGTTAAACAGGGATTATCATGTTTATTGGAATAACAACGAACACGATGATGCTCAGTTTACAGCCTAGCACCTAATCCAGCATTTTTAAGCAGCCTTTAAGCCTTAGTTCACACGTTCTAAACAGTTCCATGACAGGAAATTAACTACAACTAACATGAAATTATTCTATCAACCTACCATGAAATTAACTACTACTAATGTTTAACTCATAATGTTCACATAAATCTGAAAAATAGCAGCTCATACAGTCCAATTAGTACAATATAAACAATGACCTAAATAACATTATTGAACTTAATATCTGAGTACACGAATCAGGAAATAAACTAAATCAAAACTCGTGCTTCAATTCTTCAAATAAATGCGTTCTTCACATTTTCAACTCACAATTATCAGAGTTACAACTGTGTACCTGGAATGGATGTGAAATGAGAAGAAGGAGATAGAGTCAGCAGCAATAAACACGCACAACAATCACAACCAACAGTGGTTCAACCCAGAAATAATCCGAAATGAACCCAGTAGATGTTTTCACACCAAATCAGACAGAAAGCCGATCAAAATAGCTTGAATAACACCAAACGGATTTGAAAATGCACCCAAAACACACTCTGAAACTTCAGCCGCTGATCACAAGGAATTTCATGCCATTTTTCATATTTATCTAGGTTTCGAATTTGTAGCTAGTATTTGAAATTAATCTAAGAAAACTCAATGTAACAGTATTTTTTGGAATTTTCTGTTGTTTTTGTTTGTTTGTTTTTTTGGTTTTTGAAGAACTAGATCTAGAGTTTTTGATTTGAAATTCAAATCTTCAGCTTGTGAAGACTTGTGGAAATCTGGGCGGAATTTTCAGATTCTGAAACTCTTTTTTTCAGGTGCTCAAAACTTACTGTGCAAGGCAATAAAGACTGCCTTTTATAGGCAAAAACTAAGGGCAACCCTCATATTTCTATTTTACCCTTAGTCCCTCTTTTATTTTTAGATTTTTAACTATTTAGTCCCTAAAATTTTGGCTTGTTGCTCAAATTTTACTACTAACTTTCTGAAAATCTGTTTTGAATCCCATCTAGAATGTTCTAGGGAATTCCAAATTAGTTATTGCAAGATTCTTATCTAGAAAGACCTATATTGCCCTTGTCCTTATTCTGAAATTACTAATCCTAGTCAAACTAACCCCATCCCCTTCACCTTAGTTAGTAACCATGGTTAGTTACTCATAGGGAATGAAATTCAGCTAAGTCTAAACAGATCCTACAATTTAACTAATTAACTCAAACAATTAATCAAAAAATGGAACTTAAATCTCACTGAATTATTAATCCAAACTAAACTAACTCACTGAACAGGTCAGCAATTCAAACGAATTAAACTAGGCTACAAACATGCATTTCCTAATCGAAACAACCACAAGTTCAAACTAGCAGAAAATCAAAGTGGAAATCATAACAGAATTAAACCATAGTAAGGATTAAAACAAAATAAAACACTTAACACGGGGAGAATTAATCAGATGAGGAGAATTAAACAAAATAATTAACATGTGGAGAATTAAACAAAACAATTATCTGGCTTCAAAACTGATAATCAGGAACCTAACCTAAAACCTAAAACACTAATTATGAACTAATCTAATCTTAACAACATATAAATCAAACACAAAAAGAGAGGAAAACTTACTTATGTGAAGTTAAACCGCACTGGATGATGATTCAAGCACCGGAATGATGTGAACGTGTGTTCTTCACCAAGAACAAACGAACACATTATCTCGAGGCTCGAACTCAACTCTGGACTCAGACAATTGGGGAAAAACTTGAGTAACTCGGACTTTAGGGTTCTACCGTTCTGAGATTCGAGATTCGAGCAGATTTGGAAACTTTCGAAGATTATAACCCATGGATTCGTAAAGAGGGAGATGAGGAGGCTATGTGGTGTTAATTTGGTAAGGATTGGGCGATTTAGGGTTTTGACAGAATCTTTGATTTTAGATTCGAAGACCTTGACAGGGATTCGAGGGATGGGGTTTGGGGTTTGGAAAGAGGAGAAGAAGGCGGTTCAAGGGTGTATTTTTGGGCAGGAATGGAGACCGGCCGCCGCCGTGAGGCGATTTCCGGCGGAGGTCCAAGGCGGTGGGTGGTGGCGTTATATATCTCTGATGAAATGAGAGAGATGAGAGGGTGAGGGGGGTCTAAGGGGGTAGGGTAGCATTAGGACACATTTATATTCAATAACCTAGGCAGTTCCCATCCGTTGGATCATAAGAATCAAGGGCTGTGATTAAAACTCGGGGAAATGGCGTCGTTTCGTTTAAATGGGGCTTGGACCGGACTGGGTTAACATTGGGCTGGGTTCATGATTTTTGGGACGGGAATCGTTTGGGCTAATGCAAATCTGGCCCAAAAACATAACCCAGGCTATTTCCTCTTTCCCCTTTTATTTATTTTCCTTTCTTTTCTTTTTCAATTTCAAAACAAATTAATTCCCTCTTTTCTTTTCCTTTTCACAAAAAAAAAATCGAAATTAATTCCTAAAATTCAACTAATCCTAAAACTAATTAAACACATATGATGATTATCACAAAAATAAAATTTAAAAGAAACACCATTCAAGATCAAGATCAAAAATTAAAAATGCAACTTAAACAAATATTTTTTTATTTTCCATTTTATGAAACAATTACTTTCATAATTAATCCTAAAATGTAGAATTAAAACCCTAAGTGCAGAGGTCAAGTATTTTTGTATTTTTCACTAATTAAAATGCACAAACAAAATGCAAACAATAAAAATGTCACAAAAACCCACAAAATTGCAAATAATGAAAGAAATCATTTTGTTCGAATTTCTGGGAGTAATTCATATAGGGCAAAAATCACGTGCTCACAGAGGGTGAATGAGAACTAGGTTTAGGAGTATCATTTTCAATAGTGGTGGAAGAGGGAATGGAGAGAGGTGTTTCACTAGGAATGAAGGAGTCAAGGGTTTGCTCTAGAGTTTTCTCGACTATGGTGGGAATGATTGGTTAATCTTCAGCCATGGTAGAGAATGAGTTTGAAAATTCTGGAAAGGGCTGAAGAAAATATATATATATATATATATATATATATATATATATATATATAGAGAGAGAGAGAGAGAGAGAGAGAGAGATGAGAGGGTTTTAATAAGAGAAGAGGCAATTATGAGGGATAGAGAAACCGATTCTGAAACGACGGTAGTTTTGTGGGGAGGTGCAACGCTTCAGAGGGAAGTGAAAGGATTTGAATGAAAAGACATGACATACAGGGCTGTAAAGGTTGATGACATGGCACTCAATTTTTGTTTCTTTTTGAGATATGTATGTAAAAGCACAAGACTACTAACCTGTGGTAGAAGAAAAGGTTCTTGACCGGTCTTTCAAAAATTCTCAACCCTATTTTACTGCTCATGCAATGCTTTTGCAGTTTCTATAATCATCATGCATGTCTATCTGCAAAGGTATTGAAGTGAGTTAGACTTGGCCGGAAAATACTTAAGCTAATTTTACCTGAATGTGATTTTCATAGCCATATGTAGGAATCGGTTCTCAATTAGGCTTTATTAGCACTAGTTCCAGCCTGTTTCTCACAAAGTGTTCTCTGC
Organism: Nicotiana attenuata; assembly: GCF_001879085.1. Lineage (NCBI taxonomy): Eukaryota > Viridiplantae > Streptophyta > Magnoliopsida > Solanales > Solanaceae > Nicotiana > Nicotiana attenuata. The sequence continues at coordinate 42,591,775 of NC_031989.1, forward strand.
TTAGGGCTTTGGTGAAGATATCTGCAATTTGATCCTCTATGCTGCAGAACTTCATACAGATAAGCCCATTTTCCACATTGTCTCTGAGAAAGTGATGTCTCACATCAATGTGCTTGGTTCTTTTGTCCTGGATTGGATTTTTGGCCATGTTGAGTGCACCTGTGTTATCACACAGAAGAGGCACACAATCAGTGTACACTCCAAAGTCATCCAATTGTTGTTTGATCCATAGGAGCTGAGCACAGCATGAAGCTGCAGCAATATATTCTGCTTCAGCTGTTGAAAGAGCTACTGAATTTTGCTTTCTTGTCCTCCATGAAATAAGACATGATCCTAGGAAGTGAGCCATTCCAGGTGTGCTTTTCCTGTCCACAAGATAACCTGCATAGTCAGCATCAGCATACCCAATAAGATTAAAATTATCACCTGAAGGGTAGTACAGAACCAGGTCCTGTGTTCCCTTAAGATATCTCAGAATTCTTTTGGCGGCCTTCAGATGAGATTCCTTGGGATTTGATTGAAATCTTGCACATAGTCCCACACTGAAGACAATATCTGGCCTGCTGGTAGTGAGATAGAGAAGAGACCCAATAATGCCTATATACATTATTTGATTTACAGGGGAGCCAGATTCATCCATGTACAGTTGAGTGGCAGTGGCAATGGGAGTGTCAATCACTTTTGATGCTTCCATATCAAATCTCTTTAGAAGCTCCTTGATGTATTTCTGTTGACTGATGAACGTACCCTTTGTAGACTGCTTCACTTGAAGACCCAAGAAGAAATTCAACTCACCCATCATGCTCATCTCAAACTCACTTCCCAAGAGTTTTGCAAATTCCCACATATTGAATCGGTTGTTGCCCCAAAAATGATATCATCAACATATACCTGAACGATGAGTAGGTTCCTCCCTCGTTTCTTCAGGAACAAAGTGTCGTCAATTTTTCCTCTTGTAAAACCATTTTCTAAGAGAAACTTTGACAACCTTTCATACCAAGCTCGAGGAGCGTGCTTCAACCCATACAGTGCCTTGTCCAATTTGAACACATATTCAGGGTATTCATGACATTCAAAACCTGGAGGTTGCTTTACATATACTTCCATTCAGAAATGCACTTTTGACATCCATTTGGAACAGAGTGAATTACATATGTGATACAAAGGCAATGAGGATTCTGATAGCTTCCATGCGAGCAACCGGAGCATAAGTCTCATCATAATCAATTCCTTCCTCCTGATTGTAGCCTTGGACCACTAACCTTGCCTTGTTCCTTGTAGTGTTTCCATGTTCATCAAGCTTATTCCTGAATACCCACCCGGTTCCTATGATGGTTCGATTTGAGGGTCTAGGTAACAGGTGCCATACGTTGTTCCTTTCGAACTGATGCAGCTTATCTTGCATGGTTGTGATCCAGTCTGCATCTTTTAAGGCTTCCTTAATGTTTTTGGGTTCTATTTGGGAGAGGAATGCTGAGAAGGCAAGTGAATTTTTGGCTTTTGATTTGGTTTGGACTCCTGAATCTAAAGGAGTGATTATTTTGTCAAGAGGATGGGAGCTTTTGTGTTTCCAGTTGGGCACTTGGGCTTCATTTGTAGAGGAGCTGGGTAACCCTGACTGATTCCCTTGTATTCTTCTTTCAACTACTTGTGGGGTACTTTGAACTGCATCAACCACTTTTTCTTCAGCTTCAGTGGTTGTAATTGTGGTACCTGGTTCCTCTCCGACTGATAAGGAAGAGACTGAATTGTCTTCACTTGGCTCATCATGTCTGCCTTTCCATTTGCCATATCAATGACTTCACCTGGAACCAGCATAGGCACTCCATCTTGATCATCCATGTTGCTTTTCTCACAGGAGAGGTAGGACTCGTCAAATATTACGTGTATACTTTCCTTAGCACACTGAGTCCGCTTGTTGTAAACCTTGTAGGCTTTACTCTAAGAAGAATATCCCAGAAAGATCCCTTCATCCCTCTTTGCATCAAAGTTTCCAAGCTGATCCTTTCCATTGTTGAGAACATAACATTTGCACCCAAATGTTCTTAAGTGAGTCAGCTTGGGCTTCCTTCCAATTAGCAGCTCATAGGGAGTTTTGTTCAAGAGAGACCTGATCATGCACTTGTTTACCAAGTAGCAGGCAGTGTTGACAGCTTCAGCCCAGAAGTTCTTAGGAATTCCATTATCGATCAGCATTGCTCTTGCCATTTCTTCAAGGGTTCTGTTCTTCCTTTCCACAACTCCATTTTGCTGTGGAGTTCTTGGGGCTGAGAATTTATGGGTAATGCCATTCTTGTTGTAGAATTCATCAAACTTAGCATTGTCAAATTCTATTCCATGAACTGATCTAATGCATGCTACTATTTCCCAATCTTTCCAACTCTAGGAATGTATCCCTTTTTCCCATTGCCAAAGGATACACTCCCTCCTTGCAGGGCTTTTAGTGAAAGAAAGTCCATGGTATTCCCAGTCATGTGCTTTGAGCATCCACTGTCCATGAACCATTGTTGACTGCTTCCTTTCACTGTTCCCTGCAAAAGAAAATCAAGGGTCAGATTTAGGAACCCAAGCAAGTTTGGGTTCCTTGTAATAAGCAATAGGATGAATAAGTGCTCTTTTAGTCCATACAGGTAACATGCGATTTTTATGGGTGGCACCTGGTCCCTTTTCAGGAGTTACTCTTTCAGCAAAAACTTTGTTTTTTTGAAGAGACTGAACCCTGGCTTGGCAATTTTCTTTGAAATGCCCATTGTCCCCACAGTGGGTACACAACCAATTATCAGGTACAGTAACATACTTGCTATGAGGGTTGTAAAGAGTTCTCCCCGTTTGAAACCCTATTCCCTGCCTGTTTCCACCATTGTTACCGTACATGGCAGTAATAGCATCCGAGGACCAGGTCCACTTAAGAGACTTTTCAAGGTCATTCTTTACTCTTTCCAAATCTGCTTGAAGTTGTCTAGTTTTCTCAAGTTCAACACATAAACTAGTTTTTACAGCATTTAACTCGTTTTCAAGCTTGATATGTGCTTCACTGGCAACTCATTTTCCTTTATCAGAATTTTCAGACCTACATTCTGCTTTGAGTTCCTCTATTGTTTCCTTCAAGTCTATAATCACAACTAAGAGGTCATCTCTTTCTTGCTCTAAGGCATCAACTTTCTCCACTAAGTCATTCTTTTCTTTACTGAAATTTTCGATGTTTCTTTTAAGTCAACAACTACTACCATCAAATCGTCTCTTTCATGTTCTACACTAGCAATTTTCTCAGTTAGAACCTCCTTTTCCTTTTCCAGATTACCTATGGTTTCCTTCAAATCAACCACACAAACTACCAAGTCATCTCTAGTTTATTCAGTGTCTCCTAACTCTATGGTTATGGCATCATTATCATCTACAAGACTATGATAGGCATCAATTAACACATTTGCTAATGACATGAGTTTCTTAGGAGATTAGGATTTCATATTTCTCTGAACATCCTTGAAATTTACCTCATCACTGTCATCATCTTCATCATTGTCTGACTGAGCCATCAAAGCAAATATTGAATCGTATTCATTTGCTTCACTTTCAACTGCTATCATAGAACTATCACCTGCATCATTTTCTTCTTCAGACTCACTGGAGGAGTCTCCCCATGCTGCAAGAGCTTGCTTCACAACATTGTCAGCGGTGTTCTTTCTTTTGAAGTGTTTGTGGGGAACCGGGTTCCTCTTGGCTGCTTTATCAAAGTTGTACTTGAAGTGTTCTTGCTTTAGGAGAGGGCAATCCTTTATGAAATGCCTTGGCTTTCCACATTTATGACAGAGGTCATAATTCTTTGGTTTGCTGGAACTGCCTCTCTTTGGTATGCCTCCATTCCTTCTGACCATTTTCTGAAACCTTCTGGTTAAGTAAACCATGTCACTGTCTTCCTCACTTGAGTCATTGCTTTCAGCTTTGAGTACCAGGTTCTTTTCCTTCTTTGGTTCTCTTCTTTCACTGTCCTTCTTCTTCTTCATTTCGTAGGTTTTCAGATTCCCAACTAGCTCATCTATGGTCAGCTCCTGCAAATCCTTTGCTTCAGTAATGGCATTCACTTTATTCTCCAATGAACTGGGCAAAACACTGAGCATTTTCCTCACTAGCTTATTCCTAGGAATGATTTTACCAAGCGAGTGTAGCTCATTTATGATGGAAGTGAATCTTGTGTGCATGTCTTGAATGGATTCATCGTGCTTCATTCTGAAGAGCTCATACTCAGTGGTGAGCATGACAATCTTAGATTGTTTTACTTGAGTGGTTCCCTCGTGTGCTATTTGCAAAGCTTCCCATATTTCCTTGGCGGATCGACAGGCTGAGATCCTGTTATATTCATCAGGTCCTATGCCACACACCAAGATTTTCTTGGCACGAAAATTTTTCTCCACAGCTTTCCTATTTGCATCGTTGTATTCCTTCCTGGTTTTTGTCATCGTCACTGAAGGGTCTCCGACCTTCTCTGTTGGGACATAAGGACCATCACAAATAACATCCCACAACTCAGAATCTTCTGCCATGATAAAGTCATGCATTCTTGTCTTCCACCACCCAAAGTATTGCCCATTGAACCTGGGTGGTCTGTATGTAGACTGACCCTCTTCGAAATTTGGTGGAGCAGCCATGAGGATCCTTTCTAGGTGTTAACCTGATAGAAAGAACCCGCTCTAATACCAATTATAGAATATATGAGTCCACCAAACTATATAGAGACCAGGTCCTATATTAGTTTCCACAAATGACGCTAATGTAACAGTAAGTAAATGGAACAGGGAACTTTTACGTGGAAAAATCCCTGCTCAAGGGGATAAAAAAGCCACGACCTACACTAGTAGGATTTCAACTTCACTATGAGCAAACTTTAGATTACAACCTATTCAATCTAGGAATTATACTCTTAATCGATCACTAACTTGTAATACACCTATTACAAGCCACTTTGCAATACACCTATTACAAAGACTTCAACTCATGACTAACTCTAGTCACGACACAAACACTAAAGGTTTATGGTTTTTGAGGGTTTCCTAATTAGAGCTTCTAGATAAACAAAGTAGGAATTACAGTGAAGAACAATTTCAAAGTTACAACTTAACTAAGGACATACAATAGACTTGCTGTAGGAACTGGTCTGTAGTAGTGTTGTACTTTGTTCTTGATGCACTTGAGAATTGAATGCTTGACAGATGAACGGTTGGAGTGCTTAAATGAATTCTCAAGTGTTCAAGTGATGTTTTGTTGTAATGCTCTTTGTTAATACAACTTGGATGACATCACTCGAATGATGTAATCACTTGGTTGGTCAAAGGGGGGTGACTGTTGTACTGTGCTGCACTGTTTGCGTGTACAGTGCAGGCAGTCACTTTCCAGCTGTAGACAGTTGACTTCGTACTGCTGTTAGGGAAACACAAGGGGATCAAGTCCCTGTGTTGATTCTTTATCTTCTGAAGTCATAGCAACTCACATTAGCTCGAGTTAGATGATTGAGTTGTGTACCAAGTATGTCAGGTCCCTTATATGGTTCTTTGACAGTAAGTTTGTTAGATCATTAAAACATAAAGCTAAGGTAATGTAAACCCATCGAAGGAACTCTCTCCTACGACTATTAAGGAGGTTCCTTCTATTTTTTGGGTTGATTGAATCACCCATGTATTGTTAAAGGAGGTTCTGGTGTAGTCCCCTCCATTGTGCTTTTTTGCTTAATACAACACCACCCAGCATCCACCTGGGCAACTTTATATAAAAAAAAAAGTTAATTAGTTAAGTAACTGACATGTCTACAATTTGAATTTATAGTTCTTGGTGTTTTGTCAAATAGTCTAGGATTCGTTGGACATCATTTTCAATATATCTAGCTACATTCAATTTTCAAACATCAAGTGTCAAACAAATCATAATTACTTAAAGGAAGGAGAAAGCAATACAATTTTTATTTTGTATTGGTAATCCCTGTCTTATATGATCAAATGTTTGGGATACAAATTATAACCCCACTGAATTTGATAACATATTATAACATGTCAGTACATTTAGGAAGCTAAAAACCCAAGAACCCAAAGCATTTTGAATTGGTTTCCTCAGCTTTTCCAAGACCTCATTTTACTCTTTAAAATAGTCTTAGAAGTACCTCAATTCAAGTCTAATTTACTACGAGTTCCTATTCTATTAAACCATATAGTTCTCATTATAGTAACTGAGAAAAGAGAATGGAGTGATCTTCTATACATTAGTATCTCATTTTTCATGCTATTGCATCGGCTTGCAAACAGTTATGCAAGAGAAACAAAAAATTCTGATAGGTTATTATATATTTAATCGCTTAAAAAATAAAAGTGCGATGTGTCTAAAGGTCCGTGATCGTGTATAATTTTGAGTACCAGTCTGATTTATCATATTCTGATTTGAATTATGGAAGCTGATTCTATATTCCGAAACATGAGAATCAATCGAGGGAATAAAGTGAAGGAGGTTTGGGGCCAAGTCTACCTTCTTTTCGCCCATTTTGTAGATGTTGAAGTGGGAAAGTACTGGCTGCAAGACACTGATATAGTATAATATTATCAACAACTTTGAGTTTGCAAAAGATAAAAGATACCTTTTTGTTGAGTGGCACTAGAATCGTAATCATTTACAGTAATAAACAACTCGTAGTGATTGCTAGTTCATAAAGCTACATATTATTGGTTAGTATTAACGGCCAATAGCGCTAGTATCTGTTGAGAAGAAAGGGGTCACTTAAATGTAAGTAGTGGTTAGCTTATTTAAGTGTGGTTAGTCAGTTAGAGAATTAGATATAGTTAGTGCTTGATATACACAATTAGTTACACGTGTGTATATATATATGTGTACAAATGTAATAGAAGGTAGAAGAAAATAGGAGTTGCATTTTCACTGTTACATTCATCTTCTTCTCTCAGACCTCTCTTCTCTTCTTCTTCTTCTTTCTCTTCTCTTCCTCGTTGATCTAGGGTTCTGCAGGAGATCAATCTCCATAATTCAACATGGTATCAGAGCTCCGAGCTCAGAATTGAAGCTCAAAGATCGATCCGCAATCTTCTCTAATCTCCAATTTCTTTGAAAAATTCGAAACTCTGTTCAGTCCTCAACAATGGCGGTTGATGAATCATTGAACGAAAGTCCTCCTACTACTACTACCGTTGAAAATGCCTCGCATGCAACATCAGAGGATGAATTTGAGGAAGGAGTGACCGTAGCAGTCACTCATCCTTTGTACCTAGCTCCTGGCGACACAAGTGGAATATCCTTGATCTCCTTTCAGCTCACCGGCACTGACAATTACTCTCTATGGCATAGATCTATGAGAATTGCACTGCTTGGTCGAAATAAGCTAGGGATTGTCGATGGTAGGTGGCCTAAGGAGCGATTTCGTGAAAAATACTGGTATCAATGGGAGAGGTGCAATGCAATTATTTTGTCGTGGCTGATGAATGCAGTTGCTCCCACATTAATTAGTGGAATTGCATATGCTACCAGTGCACAGGAAGTGTGGATGGATCTGCAGGAACGGTTCGACACGGTAAATGATACACGCTGCTATAACTTACACAAGGAAATTGCCACTTTAAATCAAGGTACTACATCTATTTCTTTTTTTCTACTCAAAACTCAAGGACCTTTGGGATGAGACTGAATCTGTAGTACCTACTCCTAGTTGTGATTGTGTCAAAACAAAAGAATTCATTGTGCATTTACGTAAGCAGAAGGTGTATCAATTTCTAATGGGCCTTAATGACTCTTATTCTCAAGCACGTAGTCAAATCCTTATGATGAAACCATTACCAACAGTAAACCAAGCCTATGCTATGCTTATGAGTTATGAAAGCCAGAGATCTATTGCTGCTAATGCTGGTATATTAGGATCTGTTCCCAATGCGAACATAAATGCCTATGACTTCACTGCCCTGTATAGTGCAAAGCCTAGCTTCAATCCAAAGTTCAAGAAAAACTATAATACTCAATGTGACTTCTGTAAAATGAAAGGCCATAGCAAAGAAAATTGCTACAAAATCATAGGATATCCACAAGACTATAAGACTAAAAGGAAAGGGGGAGCTGGTGCTTATAATGCTATGGTAGAATCAAGTTATGGTGTGACCTTGCACAACAATCATCCTTCTTAAGACAGGGCAATGAAGCATATGCCCATGTATCAAGGCAATCAGTTTGTGAATCAGGCTTTTGAGAGTTTACAGGGTCAAGGAATCTCAAGCACTCAAAAGCACGAAAGTTCTTCCTCCTCACAATCTCAGGCATCAACAAACTCTGCTTCACAAGGTGGTGGTTTTCCATTTACAAAGGAACAATATGATCAGATAATGCAGATTCTGAACACTAGCCCTTCACCTCCTACTCAAGCAAATGCTGCAGGTACTGATACTGCTCTCTTAGCATCCTCTAATTCACAAGAACAAGAGTGGATTATTGACACAGGTGCAACAAATCATATGGTGTCAAATGTAGATTTATTAACCAAATCCTCCCTAACTACACCCTCTAAGCCTAGAAGAGTTCTGCTTCCTAATGGAGATGTTACTCAAGTTACTCAGATTGGAGATAGTCACATTTCAAATAAAAGCACCATTAAGGATGTGCTTTATGTCCCTCAATTCAAATTCAACTTATTATCAGTCTCCAAGGTGACAAGAGAACTAAGATGTTTTGCTTCCTTTTATCCTGATTTCTGTGTATTTCAGGATCTCTTCAGTGGCAAGGTGAGGGAGATTGGTAGGGAAAGAGAAGGCTTATACTTTCTACAGAGGCATGGGGCCAAGAAACTTACTGCTGTTGCTCTAGTTGCAGCTGGAATAAAGTCAAGAACTACAGATATCACCTTATGGCAATAAAGGCTAGGTCATATATCTAGTGTTGTTCTCAGAAGATTATTTCCTACTAAACTAGCTAGTATTGCTGATACCATCAATAAGTGCACTTTCTGTCCTTGTGCTAAATAAACTAGGCTGCCATTTCCTACTAGTTATACTAAGAGCACTGGTGCATTTGATCTAATCCATGTAGATGTTTGGGGCCCCTACAAGTATGCAACTTTTGATGGAAATAAATACTTCTTGACTGTTATTGATGATTTTAGCAGAAAGACTTGGTTGTTTCTTCTGAAGTTAAAATCTGATGTGTGTGTTGTTCTCACTCAATTTATTGTGTTTGTTCAAACTCAGTTTAACAAAACCTTGAAGGTTATCAGATCAGACAATGGGTCTGAATTTGTTAACTCTGTATGCACCACCTTATTCCAGAAGTATGGTATTGTTCATCAGAAGACATGTGTTTACACCCCTCAGCAGAATAGAGTTGCTGAGAGGAAACACAGACATATTTTGGAAGTGACTAGAGCCTTAAGGTTTCAGGCAAATATTCCCATCAAGTACTGGGGTCATTGTGTTCTTGCAGCAGCCTATCTTATTAACAGGATGCCTTCTTCTGTACTTAATGGATTGTCCCTATTTGAACTATTATATGGCAGGGCACCTAACTTAGATCATTTGAGAATACTTGGCTGCTTGTGCTATGCCAAACAGGTGCAAGAGACAGATAAACTCCTTCCTAGAGCTAGGCCTACTGTCCTTATGGGGTTCTCTGATTCTCAAAAAGGGTACATCCTGTTAGACTTGGAGAGTCATTGCTTTCTCAACAACAGAGATGTGTCTTTCAGGGAAGACATCTTTCCTTTCAAGGATTATCCTGCAACTATGCCACCTGTATTCTTGCCTCCTGAATCTCCTCCTACTAATGCTGAGCTCAGAAGTAATACCTCACCCTGTTCTCCTCCTTCCTCTATTGATTCTGATCCTGCTACTAATGATTCCGAACAAAATTTCTCTACTCAGCATCAATCACCAGCAGGTATGACTCCACCTGACTTGCCTTCTCAGGAACCTAGCTGCCCTGGCCTAAGGAGGTCCATTAGGCCTAGACAGGCTCCTCTTTGGATAAAGGACTTTGTATCTATGCCTGGTCATAAGGCTGTGCCTTACTCTATCTCCAATTATGTGTCATACAATGGTCTTTCTCCTACTATCAGGCCTACTTAGCTGCATTTTCCACCATAGTGGAACCCTCCTCCTTTGAAGAAGCTGCTAAAGACCAGAGGTGGGTAGATGCCATGTAGGCAGAGATTGCTGCTTTGGAAGCTAACCACACTTGGGATGTGGTTCCCTTGCCTGCTGGTAAAACCCCCATTGGGTGCAAATGGATTTACAAAGTCAAGTACAAGGCCTCATGTGAGGTTGAGAGGTTCAAGGCCAGGCTTGTTGCCAAGGGCTACAGCCAGCAAGAGGGTATTGACTATCAGGAAACCTTCAGTCCAGTTGTCAAGATGGTTACTGTCAGATCTGTTCTTGCAGCAGCTGCTTCTGAGCATTGGCACATCCACCAGATGGATGTGTACAATGCCTTCTTACAGGGTGATTTGCATGATGAAATTTATATGACTTTGCCTCAAGGATTTCAGAGTCAGGGGGAGAGTAGACCATCCTGTAGACTCTTGAAATCCTTATATGGCCTCAAACAGGCACCAAGACAATGGAATGCCAAGTTGTCTGAAGCACTTGTGCATTTGGGCTTTATGCAGAGCCAACATGATCACTCACTATTTGTAAAAGGAACAGGGAATCACACTGTTATCATCCTTGTTTATGTGGATGATATGCTTCTAACTGGACCTGATCTATCTCTTATCAATGCAGTTAAAGCTCAGCTACAACAGACTTTCAAAATGAAGGACCTTGGGGAGTTAAAATATTTCCTAGGCATTGAATTTGCCAGGTCTCAGCAAGGCATTCTGATGCATCAAAGGAAATATACACTTGAGCTCATTTCTGAGCTAGGACTAGGGGCTGCAAAGCCTGCAGCAACACCTATTGAAACTAATGTCAAGCTCACTACTAAGGAGTATGATGAACATATTGGTGTACTTGAAGGCACAACAGATGATCTCCTAACAGATCCTAGTCAGTACCAGAGATTACTAGGGAAACTACTCTACTTAACAGTCACACGACCTGATATAGCATATAGTGTTCAGACACTGAGTCAGTTTATGCAGAAGCCAAAGAAATCACATATGGAAGCTGCACAAAGAGTGGTCAAGTGTGTAAAAGGACAGCCTGGACAAGGCATACTAATGTCCAGCAGGAAGATGAACACTATTACAGCATATTGTGATGCTGACTGGGCTGCCTGTCCCCTCACAAGGAAGTCAGTAACTGGTTTCTTTGTCAAATATGGTGAGTCATTAGTGTCTTGGAAGTCAAAGAAGCAAAGCACAATCTCTAGAAGCTCAGCAGAATCAGAGTATAGAAGCATTGCAGCAACAGTAGCTGAGATAGTTTGGATACTTGGACTATTCAAGGATATTGGAATAAGGATTGAACTGCTTGTGAACATACTCACAGACAGTAAAGCAGCAATCCAAATAGCTGCTAATCCAGTATTCCATGAACGCACGAAGCACATTGAAATCGACTGTCACTTTATACGAGAGAAAATACAGAATGGGCAAGTGAAGACAGAGTATGTGGCAACTAAGGAACAACTAGCAGATATACTAACCAAGGGCTTACCCAGAGTTCAACATGAATATTTGTTGTCCAAGCTAGGGGTACTTGATATCTTTATACCACCTAGCTTGAGGGGGAGTGTTGAGAAGAAAGGGGTCACTTAAATGTAAGTAGTGGTTAGCTTATTTAAGTGTGATTAGTCAGTTAGAGAATTAGATATAGTTAGTGCTTGATATACACAATTAGTTACACGTGTGTATATATATATGTGTGTACAAATGTAATAGAAGGTAGAAGAAAATAGGAGTTGCATTTTCACTGTTACATTCATCTTCTTCTCTCAGACCTCTCTTCTCTTCTTGTTCTTCTTCTTTCTCTTCTCTTCCTCGTTGATCTAGGGTTCTGCAGGAGATCAATCTCCATAATTCAACAGTATCCAGGCCAACTTGAGCACATCTCTAACTATTCTACCTTTCACCAGCACCGCACCGGTAACTTTTCACCAACATGTAGATGGAGAAATCACCTAGCATTTTTGTCTTTGCTGAAAAAATCACCTCATAGTTCTCACTTCATTGACGGTTAGGACGTAATCTTGGGTGCTATTACTAGCCAATATTTCTGATTGAAAAGCTAACTTCAGTATTTACTTCTGAATTCTTACTTGCAAGTAACATCTGTTGGTGTGCGAATAAAGTTCCACATGGAAAATAGAAAAGAAAAATAAGCTAATTATAAGGAGTTGAATAATCTTAATGGTGTGAGGCCTTTTGGGAAAAATCGTGTGGGCTTGGTCCAAAGCGGACAATATCACACCATGTTAAGAGTATCTTTGTGCCATTTTAGCCCAACAACACCATCAGTGGAAGTCATCTAAATATTCTGCTTGGTAAGCTATATGTAATGCACTTTGACCTTTCATTTGAGATTTAAGCATCAAATTCTCTTGGAACAGAGATCATAGAATCCAAAAAATAGAAGGAAGAATCTAACTAATCCGCATAAAGCAAGAGTACATCTCATCTGGGCACTACCAAAAGGCAACCTCTTTACCATAAAGTTATCCATTCTTCAATCCTCACTAATATAAAATGTCACCACCATTTACATCATTTCTCTTCCTCTCCCTTATTCCCTTTACCATCGGTGTTTAATCACCAACCAATCATGAATTTCAAGAATTCTTCCACTTTAATCTCCTGCATATTACTCCTTATTTTTCCTTCATTAATCTCATCACAAGCATGCCAAAGATTTTGTGGCAACATACCGATGAAATACCCCTTTGGCACTGGACCTGGCTGTGGCGATCCGCGTTTCCAGCCGTTCATTACCTGCAACAATCAGCAGCTCACATTCAAAACTCACACTGGATGCTACCCTGTCACATCCATAGATTACAACAGCCAAGTTTTATACATCAGTGATCCTTCTATGTCAACTTGTGCTTGTACACAGCCAAGCAAAGGTTTCAGTTTAGACTGGAAAGCACCATTCAACTTTCATGATGAAACAGTTTTTGCTTTGCTCGATTGCTCAACCGATTCTTCGCCAATTTACCAGTCCAACGGAGGGATGAATTCGACGTTCCCTCTATGTGATTCTTCTCAGGGGGATCCTGTTTGTAGTCTTCTCTATTCTTGTCAAGCAATGAGCAGGCTTAATCTCCCAACTTCCACTTGTTGTGTTTACACTCCAGTTGATCTTGGGCCGTCGTTCGAGATGGATTTGGAGAAACTGCATTGCACATCTTACTCAGCTCTCTATGGTTTCAATGGTCAAGATACCAATCCACAGGCCTGGAAATATGGAGTGGCATTGAAATACAAGTTCAATTTCAACAATGATTACCCTGAAATGTGTGCTAGTTGTGAAAAGACTAATGGAGTTTGTGGATATTGTGGTCCTTATAATTCTTTTATTTGCAACTGTCCAAGTGGAGTTAACACAACAACAGATTGTTTTCTTGGAGTACCCTGGAGTAACAGTTTTAGAACTGTCCCTTGGCAAACTGGTAAAAGAAATTTTGAGATTTTCTAATGCATTCTGTTGCTTCTGAAGTCTTACAATTACTGTGTTGTTTTTTGCAGGGCTGTTATTGATCAATGCTTTGGTATGGTTTATTATTGTGTCCCTGATGTATGATCAAGCATAAATGGAACTCAAGGAAGGAATTTGACTTGAAGTCTTTTTGCTTAACATTAATTGGTTTATGGAGAATCCACAATCTCCTTTGCTTAATGTAATTTGTTGAGTGTGAAACAGAACTGTTGAAAAGAAACAAAGAGTAATGCAAAGGCTGGATTTTCTAGTTGATCCTCAAGTCAATGTTCCATAAAATTGTGCAACAATGATTTTGGATTTTTTTTTTTTTTTATTACTGTTCTCTCTGTTTTCTCCAATTAGATCTTTGTGAACTGCCAGATAACTCAAGAAAGACAACTGATTAGGCCTGTCCTCATTGACATAACCATAAAATGTCCTCAAAATCTCATTTAGAATTAAATACATTTATAGACTTCACAACTATTTCCAAGCAAGGCCTGCATGTCATTTTAGAAATGTTCTTAAAAGGTTAATAAACATATAACAGAGGGTTACTGTTGTTAACAAGCACAATTGCCAAAGCTCTTCTTAACAAAATCAAGACATAAACCTCGAGCATATTCTGACACTAACATAAAACTAAACACAACCGCAAAAGGAAATTAATTACTACATTCAATATATAAAGACCACGAAATTTTGGGACAACATGAAACATATTGTGGGACATTATATTGGCCTAGAGATGAATTAATAAAAACAACATACACACCACAAATGTTATATAGAAAAAGTTCCGTATTCTTTTGAGCATCTCCACCAAGAAGGAATCACTTTGATCCCCAATGTTCTTTCTTTATCACAGTGGTAGGCAAAGTTTTCCACCCATTTAGTTCTAAAAATGATTCTTATTCCACCTTATCCTTTGCCTTTATGAGTAGAGGTTACTAGTAAAATTTCAAATGAGGAAATGAAGGTTCTCTAATTCTTTAACATATATAAATACATCTTGAATTGTTTTCCCCACCCTTAATAAGAGGTTTTCGGTTCGAGCTTTGAAAATACAGAAATCCCGGGTAGGGAGCGCTTCTTCCCTAATAAACTCTACGCAACACGAATCTGAATTAATTGGGCTAGTGAATTTCAGATACCAAATGATTAAACACTTAAACCAAAAAATAAATAAGAAGTTTAAGAATCCAAGAATAAGATGACGATTTCCTCAACTCCATCGACTATGCTTCCGTTGGTGCTAGCCGATGTTCGAGTTATATCAAATCACACTACATGATTAGGCTAAGGAAAGAGGGAAAGGAAGAAAAAATGACGCAAGACTAGATTCCATGAATGAATGCTCAATATATTAATTATTCCAGCTAACTGTGTTATGTACAAACAGAATTACATCATTCCTAAGCATTTACTAGCTAGCCAGGAATTTTTTTTTTTTTTTTGTCAAACATCCAAAAATATTCCTTGCTATTTCTTGCTTAGGGTGATCAAAACGCTTCAGAGTAACATATATATGGAGATAACATAGTTTCCTAAAAGTGAGTTTGTGAACGAAAGTTTATATTATACTCCAAGGACGATTTTATTATATCTTTATGGACTAAGCAAGGCTCGCCTTTATAAAGCGACTAAAAGTTCATCTTCTGCTTCACTTTTATTTGTACTTTCGAAATTCTTCAACCAAATTGGATGTCACACTTCAGATATCAATATGACAACACAAGTATGATTTAGCAAAGTCACATATCGATTTCGCAAAAGCTAAGTAGTATCTATGGATGTCAGCAACTTTTAGACTTTTCAAAGTTAACCGAAAATTAACATAAGTTTCCATCTCAACTAGGGCCGTCAATATGGACCGGCCTAGCCTCACCTAACGTAGAAAAGCACGGTCTAGCCAGTTTTTGGACTGGTCATTCAAAAATAGCTAGCGTTTACCAAGTCAATAAAAAATAACCACTATTTTGCTGTAACAGAGACCGGTCCAACATAATATACTGGAGTTCGGTGCACCTGTGTATGAACTTCCAGCATGTTATGCTGGAACTCCAACACACAGAAAGTTCCAGCATAATATACTGGAGATTCGAGCACTTGTGTATGAATTTCCAGCATATTATACTAGACCTGTATACTTTGCTGGAACTCCAGTATATTATGCTGGAGTTCTAGTGTACTTATACTGGAACTCCATCATATTATGCTGGAGTTCCAGCATACTTATCCTGGAACTCCAGTATATTATGCTGGAGTTCTAGTGTACTTATGCTGGAACTCCATCATATTATGCTGGAGTTCCAGCATACTTATCCTGGAACTCCAGTATAATATGCTGGAGTTTAAGTATACTTATGCTGGAACTCTAGCATAATATACTGGCGTATTTTTCGGGTTTTGAACAGTGTTTTCGCTCAGATTTATCTTTACATGAAAAGTGGCTAAATTTCGATTACTTTTGAAACTGGGCTATTTTTGAATGACCACTTGTAAATCTGGCTATTTTTGAATTTCTCCCTAACCTAATGCAATCCACACGAGCTTTGGCATTAATGGGTTGGTGTAACGACCCGGCCGGTCGTTTCATGAGTTATAGACCCGTTTCTCCCATTTCTGCTTTCTTTGGTGTTCTTTAGCTGTGTTTTAACGTATCGTGTTGGTTGATCCGGATCCGAGGTGATTTTGGAGTGGAATGAGACACTTAGCTCTTTTGAGAAGGCTTAAGTTGGGAAAGTTGACCGGATATTGACTTATGAGTAAACGACCTTGGATTGGAATTTTGATGGTTCTGTTAACTCCGTTAGGTAATTTTGGACTTAGGAGCGCGTCCGGAATGTGATTTGGAGGTCCGTGGCAGAATTAGACATGAATTGGCGAAAATTGGAAATTTGGTGATTTTTGGTCGGCAATGGAAAATTTGATATCGGGGTCGGAATGGAATTCCGGAAGTTGGAGTAGGTTCGTAGGGTCATTTATGAAGTGTGTGCAAGACTTGGGATCATTCGGACGTGATTTGATGAGTTTCGACATCGTTTGTGGAATTTAAAAATTTAGAAGTTCTTAGGCTTGAATCCGAGTGTAACTTGAAGTTTTGATGTTGTTTTGAGTGATTCGAAGGTTCGACTAAGTTCGAATGATGTTATGGGATGTGTTGGTATGTTTGGTCGAGGTCTCGAGGTCCTCGGGTGAGTTTCGGGTGGTTATTGGATCACTATTTGGCTTTGGAAGTTGGAAAATATCTGATATCTGGTGTTGGAAAGTTGCATGTCTCGGATCTTGGAAGTGCGGCCGCGGAGGGAATTTCGCGGACCGCGATGGTACTATGTGTCCTTAACAGGATTTCGCGGACCGCGGTGAGGATTGTTTGGCCATGGTGAATTTTATGCGGATCGCGATAGTTGATATCCCAGGGCCCACGGCCGCGGTAGAATTTTGCGGACCGCGGTGGGGAGTGTGCAGCCTCGGTGAGAAATACGCGGACCGCGGAATGGAAGTTCAGAGAGCACTATATAAGCGAGGTTTAGGGTTTTATTTCACATCTTGGACTTTGGGAGCTCGGTTTGAGGCGAATTTTCGGAAGTTTTTCAAGGAAATCATTGGGGTAAGTAATTCTAACTCGATATTGGCTATTAATCACAAATCTATCATTGATTTCATCATTTGATTTGCAATTTGGGAGAAAATGTGTAGAGTTTCATAAAATGAACATTTGGGCTTTGGAAGCCGATTCGAAATCGGAATTGAGTGAAATTAGTATGGTTAGTCTCGTAATCGAATGGGTTGTCGAATTTTGTGACTTTTGTCGGATTTTGATACGTGGACCCGGGGCCCGGCATTTGAGTTAACCTTTTGACTTTTGAACTAAAGCTTAGCATTATCTTATGGGATTGATTCCTTTAGCTCGTGTTGATTGTATCGGATTATTTTTGGCTAGGTTCGAGGCATTTGGAGGCCGGTTCGAGAGGCAAAGGCATCGCGGAGTAGGATTTTGGCTTGGTTGAGGTAAGTAACGCTTTCAAACTTGGTTCTGAGGGTTCGAAACCCCGTACTACGTGTTATGTGATTAGTATTGAGGTGACGCACATACCAAGCGACGGGCGTGCGGGCGTGCACCATGAGAATTGTGACCTGGTATATTCTATGGTACCGATTAGTGATCCTATCTTGTTGATATCTGTGTTTCTTCATGTGATAAAGTAAATGGACTGTAAATCATGCTAGTTATCAAGCTAGGGCATTACGTCGATACTGTTGGGCCTCGAGTGGTCGTTTTCTTGTTATCATCTCACTGATTTCATTGATATTCTGTACTCAGTCATATTCATGCATTTCATCACTTCTCAGTCTCAGTTGCTATTTACTTGAACATCATATCATTGTTCCGGGATAGTTTCATGGCATTTGTGAGCCCGTGGTGAGACTGGAGAGTGATGACTGAGTAAGGCCGAGAGCCTGATTATGAGTGACAGTTATTAGGTCGGGCTGCACACCGCAGCAATTATAATGATGATTATGATATCGCTTAGGCTGAAGGAGCCCCTCCAGAGTCTGTAACACACCCCCTGTGAGCGCGGTTGATTATATTCAGGGATGGATCTTCCCTTGGTATGGAGATGGATCTTCTCCATGAGGCTGGATTGGCCTGTTTTTCCTCGGTACTGGAGACTGATAGCTAATGATGTATATATTCCGGGATGAATCTTCTATGGGCCGTATGAGCCATATACAGTACCGAGTGGTTGTGAGGTTATTATCATTATCTGGAGATGGATCTTTTCCATAGGGCTGGATTGCCCTTCCTCAGTACTGAGTGACTGCTGTCAGAGATGTATATATTCCGGGATGGTTCTTCCCTGGGCCGTATGAGCCATAAACAGTACTGAGTGGACAAGCATTTAGGATTGTGTACACATGAGGCACTCAGCATGGCGCATTATATACAGCATGTGCATTGGCATGTAGATGTAGCAGGGTTATATTTCTTTATCATGATTCATATCTGCTCTGCTTCACTGTTTTGAGCTAGCTATTAACTGAAAGCATGCCTACATTTCTGAACGTTATTTCTATTATCCCTGATGAGGTTGAGTCCGTCACTACCTATCAGTCCATAGTATGGACTTGCTACTTACTGAGTTGGTGTACTCACGTTACCCCCTGCACCTTGTGTGCAGATCCAGTTACTTTCGATCCCAGTGGCAGTCATTGATCGAGGTTGCAGGCTTAGGAGATTGTTGAGGTATCTGCATGGCGTTCGCAGGCCTTGACCCTCTTTCTCTATTCTAGATGTGTTTTAGTTGAATTCGGTAAACATTATAATAGACTATGCTATTTCTCTAGACGCTCATGCACTTCATGACACCCTGGTTTTGGGTTGGTTGTATCGTATTATGAATTTTGCTTTATGTTTTAAAAAGTTATTTTTAAACGCTAAAAGTTTTCCGCAAATGGTCCCTATTTTAGTGTTGTGGTTTTGAATTACGTTGAGTTGAGGCTGGCCTAGTTCCACGATAGGTGCCATCACGATGGGTTGAGTTTTGGGTCGTGACAGTTGGCATAGGCTGGGCTAGCACACTATTCATAAGGGCCTTAAAATAGTTAGGCCAGCCCAATGGTCCACCTTTTTAAAAAAATAATTATTTTATTTTTTTAAAAATTAAATTCTAACCTAAAAATATCAAAAATTAAATATTTGCAAGTCAAAAAAATGTGTTTTTAGACTGAAAGCATCTACTGACATTGATCCAATAGATTATAATAAAACACTAAAAAGAGAGAATACGATTTCATTTATTAAAAGTCTAAATTTATAATAAAACACTAAAAAGAGAGAATACTATTTCATTTATTTAAAGTCTAAATTCAAAATAAAGGACTCATAAAAAATTTCATGGCACTTTCGGGTTATCCAGCACCTACACATCATCTTCATTTGAATCCGCTTCTGTCAATGTTGTCGTAACATCTTTATTTCATCTACATCTACAATTCCTATGCATTATTAATTATGATTTTATGATTTAAGTATTTCATAATTTGAATTTAACTCTTAAAATTTTTAATTTTAAGACTTTGATCCGTTAATACGATGGACTTAATAGACTTTGAGTTTGTGCTACTCTTCTTATAATTTAGTTTTATATTCTTTTTATTTGTTAATTTTTAGTTAAATATTTTTTTATTAGTCCCACGAGCCAGCCTAGCCCAGCCTCAGTCAAGCCTCATAGGTCGCGTGTTTACTTGGGTCGGGCTAAAAAGTCTCGTTCTTAAAAGGGCTCTAAAAATCTTAGCCCATCCTTAATAAATTACGGGCCGAGCTAGGACCAGCCCAACGAGCCAAACCTATATTGACGGCTATAATCTCGAAAAAATTAATCGAGTTAGCCACTTTTTGGACAGATTATTAAAGTTTAGCAGTTTTTCAAATATAGCAAAGTAGTCATTGGTTTGACTAGTAAATTGATGTTTTTGCCCTTAACTAAAATACAAAATATAACGCCAGCAATCAGTGCTGTAGTTTGAAGCTTTGATAAGTGGAACTTCAACATAATATGCTGGAGATCAAACTTCAGGAACGATTTCTAGTGTTTGAACCTTTACTAGTTCAAACTCTAAAACGATTTCTGATTTTTAAACACTTTACTAGTTCAAACTCTAGGAACTTTTTACTGATTCTAAATTTGAATTATAAATTTTGTTCAACAGAATGGAAGTTCTCGCTTACGAGACTCTCAAAAAGCACGACGAACTCGAGACGACGAGATGAAGCATTGCGGGAGAAGGAAGAAGCTTCAAGAACAATTGAGAAGGTATCCATGGAACTAAAAGAAGCAATTAAGTAGAAAGATGAATTTTCTAACCAGATAGAGGAAGTGAAAGGGCAAAAGAATCTATGAGAGGTGCGATCTAAACTGCAGGTTTAATAATTTTGAAGTTGTAGTGAGAAACGATGATGCTGCAATATATGTGCAACACTAATAAAGCAACCAACTATAGCATTTCTGGATGCATATGATAGAAAGATCTATCCATATAGTGCTTGGGAAGTAAACACTGTTAGATCCAAGTTTCAGTGATAAAAGAATAACATATCTCTATTTGTTGGTACATTCCAAGAGCAAAGGAAAGGACAAGTAAAATTGTCAAAATTTTGTAAAGGAAGACAAGAACGAAAGGAGAAAAGGAAAAAAGAGAAAAAGATCTCTAAATATCTAACAACCCATGCGAAGGAAGATAAGAAAGGAAGGACCAAAATCGAAGGAGTTCAAGATTACTAAGAATCCTTACAGTGAGATGGCCTCTGAGAGATTAAGTTGAGAATAGCGCTCGCTTTTCTAGTCAGATGCATATCTGCTTACTTATCTAGGATTAATGGCTCTTTACTAATATAATACCATATAGGACACTTCCTTGAAGAAAGTCGTACTCCCATCAGCTTTTAAGTAGATAAAGAAGTTAAGGCGCCTGACATATCTATCAAAGAGCTGAAGATCTAATCATTGAAGGAAGACTGTTGAATTCCAAAATCAAAAGATAAATCAAAGGCTATTTGCTGAAATAAGGATTCGCCCTCTTGTACTTTCAATTGGTACCAGAGTAGGCCTCACATTTTGATTTTGCTTAACAGCTAGTGAGAAAAGATTATGTAAAATCAAGTAATCATCGGAGCTCTACTTCAAGAAGGGACTTCACAGGCAAGACCTCCATAAATGGAAAACACTTTCACACTGGAAGGTTCACATGAAAATTAATGCGAAATCATATGATGTCATAGTTTGGCGCGTAAGAAAAAGGGATATTATCCAATTCTAGCAGCAAAGTCTGACAAAAAAGCAGATGTAAAAACATCCACTGAACCCATCGATTTAGATGAATACTCTGATGAACAAATGGCAATAGTACAAGTTAATAGCAAGGCACGAAATCTTCTATACAATGCGATAAGCGGAGAAGATTATGAGAAGATCTCAAGTTGTGATACAGCTAAAGGAATGTGGGATAAGTTGGAAGTCACTTATGAAGGAACAAGCAAAATCAAGGAAACAAGGATAAATCTGTTGATCCATGGTTATGAACTTTTTCAGATGAAGGAAGGTGAATCCATTGAGGAAATGTTTGCTCGATTCAGTAAAATCATTGGACATCTAAAAGACTTTGGAAGATCATACTCAAGTGGTGAGCAAGTTTGAAAAATCCTAAGAAGTCTGCCTACTACTTGGCAAACAAAAGTAGTAGCACTCGAATCTCGCGATCTAGACAAATTGTATGATGAACTACGAGAAGATGTCATTGCTTTTGAGAATCTCAGAAAATGAGGACAGGAAGAAAAGAAGAAAATAGTTGCTTTCAAAACCTCGATCGAAGAATCTGAAGATCAAAATGAAAATGAAGTTGAGGCTCTAGAAGAAGAGACAGCCATGGTTTCCAAAATAATGTATGGGCTAATGAGACGATACAGGAACACCAAAAAGGGAAGAATGTCCTCCGGAAGAATCTCAAGACAATACAATGAACAAGAAAAGAATAATGAGAAATGTTATGATTGTTAAAAATATGGTCATATACAAGTCGAATGCCCATATCTCAAAAGAAAAGCCTCGAGAGGATTTAACAGAAACAAATCTTTTGCAAGTTGAAGTGATGAGGACAACTCAGAGCATGAGAAAATTGCAAATCTGTATTTTATGACCATATTAGAAAACGATATGAACAAGTTCTCAGGCTGTTGGACTGATGAAGATGTATCCGATGACGACAACAAGGAACCACAGAAAAGCTTCATGGCACGTGGTGAATCTAGCAAGGTAAGACCCTATGAACGTGATAGATGCAATGAATTACAAGATATTCTTGATCTCACCCTAAAAAAAGTCTCAAAAGATTCTAAATGAATTGAAGAGACTGAATAGGGAGAAGAAGGACTGAAAACTTAAATTTGAAATTGGTGAAATCGAAAGAGATGTACTTCAAGAAGAACTTTAGGAATTACAATTGCAACTCAATGGCATGTGAAAATCCACCACCCACAGCTCTGTCAGGTGTCACGATCCAAAAGTCCAACCGCAGGGTTGAGATGGATCCTAACACAAAATGCCAGGCAAGCCAACATAAACATATAATATAAAAACAAAATAGTGAATATCTAATAACTGATTAGAGTCATAACATAAATCATCTCAAGATTTGGTGCTACAAGTACATGAGAATCTAGATTTAGCTAAATACAAGGGTTTCAAAAGAAATACAACATTGTTCGGAATAAAATAGAAACAACATAATTAAATAGGAAAGTGACTTCTAAGTCCTACGAACGGGATGCAACTCTACCTCGAGTCACTACTTGGTATCCGCTAAGTGCCTCTCACGAAATGTAAAATTGTAGTATGAGTACAATCGGTCCAATGTACTTAGTAAGTGTCAATCCTTATCCCGACGAGGTAGTGACGAGGCTAAACAAGACACCTACTAAAACCTATGCAGATATATATATATATAACAACCGAAATAACCAGTAAAGAAATTAAAGTAGTAACGGGGAGAGAACATATAAAAGGGAGAAAAATCAGAACAATAAACACAGAATCATCAAGTAGTCTCTTTCCAAATAGGCAACGAAGCAACCAAGTAAATTTACAATTCGAAAATCAAATAAAGCAATGAAATCATCAAATACGGCATCACCTTTCATGCTTTTACTCTCATCCTCACCATGTAATATGATAAATGCAATAGCACGACATTACCCTTTGTTGTTTTACTCTCATCCTCACCATATGATACAATAAATAAAATAACACGGTATCACCCTTTGTGCCTTTAATCACTTCCTCACATGATATGATAAATGATAATAAAATAATAAGTTCACGGCATCACCCGTCATGCTTTAATCCTTACAATCACTCAATCAATGATAACAATATGCAAATAAGGTACGGAAACACCCTTCATACTTTTAACTCCTCCTCACGAAGCAACAACAATAATCCAAAGTATCAATTAAGGTGGGAAGCAAATTTCAACTTCATCCGTGGTGTTATGATAAGAAAAATCACCTTTCGTTATCCCAACATTTTCAAAATAAGCAATAAACACGAAAGCGAACAATTAAAGGAATAGAAATCTAACTAAGCCATAAAAGTATAGTAAATGGAACAACACGGTACAATAAGACAACTTCCACCCGCATGTTTTAACCCATAACGATGCATATATACTCGTCACCCTGCATATACACCGTTCCCACAAAAAATTCATGTAGCATAACCACGACAGTTACCTCACTCCGCAACCAAATTAATTAATCAACCACAACCTTGCCTCTCGAACAAGTCTCCAAACCGACAGAATCTAGCCAATTATCGATCAAACAATTCAATATAAGCTTTAGAAACTACTGTCTTGGCGTGACGGTACAATATAGCATGATAAGGTGACAACCCATGTATAATCAAGATGATATCAAAATCTACCATATCAAGAAGTAGGAGATCCACGCTAGTCTGAAGACTCCCAATAGTAATCAAACAGGAGCGATAGACGCGATCTACAATAATATAATCTCCCACAGGCGTGGGCACATAGACAGGAGCACTCAAAGAATCACAAGGCACAACCAGATATAAAGCAAAATAGGATGACACGTAGGAATAAGTAGAGCCCGGATCAAATAGAATTGAATCATCTCTATGGAAAACTGGAACAATACCTGTGATAATAGCGTCACATGACTCGGCCTCTGGCCTAGCTGGGAAAGCATAAAATTGGGGTTGGGCCTCACCACTCCAACCTGCGTCTCTGGGATGCCCTCTAGCTGGCTGGCCTTCCACCTCTAATGGCCTGGCCTCCATCTCTAACAGCCTAACCTCCACCTCTGGCTGCCTGACCCCTGCCTCTAACTGTCTGAGTGGGCGGTGGAGAAATCGGTGCCGGGACCATGGCACGAGAACTCTACTGTGGCATGCTGCCCAACAATCTCGGACAGAACCTCCTGATGTGACCAGTACCTCCACACTCAAAACACCCATCCGTTGTAGCTCCTGAAGCGGAAGCTGACCTGAATGGGCCGGATAACAACGGTGATAGCTTTGAATTAGAGGCGCACTGATAGGAGCTGATGATGTACTGTAGGCTAGTTATCCAGAATGAGGCACATAAGGACCAGGATTCCCTGAAGCACTATGAGATGCATAAAGCGCTGATTGAAATGCCCTGGGAGGATGGCCTTTAACAAAATTACCCCTTTCTCCTGACGAGGCACCACTGAAACCACCGAAATGACGAGGCCTCTTATCAGACATCTGCCCCTCTCCTGAGCACGAATCATCTCGATCCGTCTAGCAATATCTACAGTCCTCTCGAAGGTAATATCATCTCCAGTCTCCTTGGCCATCTGTAGCCAGATAGTGAAAGTGAGCCCATCAATAAATCTCCTCACTCTCTCCCTACCAGTAGGGATCAAGATAATGACATGGCGAGCTAGGTCAACAAATTGAGTCTCCTACTGGGTAACAGTCATACTACCCTACTAAAGACGCTCAAACTGTCTGTAGTAATCCTCTCTCAGAGTGACAGGGATGAACTTCTCTAGAAATAGCTGTGAAAACTAATCCCATGTAAGTGCAGGCGAACGAGCTGGTCTAGTCAACATATAATACCTCTACCATCTCTTGCGGAACCAGTCATCTTGCAAAATCGACACCATTGGTCTTAACTATACCCATGTTCCGCAACACCTCGTGGCAGCGGTCTAGATAATCTTGTGGGTCCTCAAAAGTTGTACCACTGAAATGAATATGAAAGAGCTTGGTAAACTTGTCCAACCTCAACAAAGCCTCAAAAGACATAGCGGGCCTATCACTGGCCTGTGCCGCAACAACCAGCTGAACCACCCCAATTGGCGGGGCTGCAGGGATCTGATACTGGGGAGCCACCTGCTCTGGGGTGTCAGTAGAGGAAGTCTGTGCTCTTCCCCCAGCACGAGAGACGTTTGGTGCCACCAAAAATATATCGGTCTAGGCCACACTCTCCATAAGTCCCACCAAACGGACTAGAGCGTCCTGAAGCACTAGAGTGGCTATGAACCCCTCCGGGACTTGAGCTGGTCCAACAGGTACAGTCTAAGCTAGAACCTCCTCCTCAAAATCTACCTAAGGCTCCATTGCAGATGCTACTGCTCGAGCTCTAGGCTGAGTTCTGCCTCTGCCTTGGCCTTTGGCGCGACTTCGGCCTCGACATCTGACTTTGGTCGTAGCTGCCACTGGGCGCTCCGGCTCCTCTATGGCTACAGATGTTCTGCGTGTTCTCGCCATCTGCGAGAGAACAAGAAAAGAATTGTTCAATCATCAATGATAGAATAAAATTGCATGATAGAGAAGTAAAGAAGTGGAACTTTTCCTAAACTCCATAACCCCTGGAAGATAAGTACAGACGTCTCCATACCGATCCTCCAGACTCTACTAGGCTTGCTCGTGACTCGTGAGACCTAGGTAACCTAGTAATTTGATACCAACTTATCACGACCCGGAATTTCCACACTCGGGACCCTGATGGCGCATAACATAAGCAAGCAACGTTAAAAATAGTTTCTAGCCATTTTTAACAAAATGTAATTAAATGATACCAAGGGACTAAATAAACTGAAATAGAGGGAATAAGCCAAAATGTCAACGATATCTAGATACAATCTCAGAACTGGTGTCACAAGTGCACGAACGACTAGAATAATACAAATAATAGTCCGAATGAAAGTAAATCTACGAGCAACTGTACCTCAAGTCTCCGCCAGGCAATCAATCCGAGCAATCTACTGACCGTCACTAGGTCCGACTCCAAAATTTTCACAAGAAGTGTAGAGTGTAGTATGAGTACAACCGAGCCTATGTACTATATAAGTGCCGAGCCTAACCTCGACGAAGCAGTAACGAGGCTAAGGTAGGTCATTTACAATAACCGTACGCAGTATAATAATAATAACAACAAAGGAACACAGTAAAAGTAAAACAGTCAACTTATGAAAATAAACTCAATCCTCGAAATCAGTAAAACCAGAAACATCAGTCCTTAGAATATCGTACGAAAACACTAAAAGCCATCACAATGTAATAATGAATATAAAACACACAATCCATTATGGCGCGCAACCCGATCCCATCGTACAAACTCAATATCCTCTCCTATTTCACCGTTTCAATATCAAGAGTAACAAGTAAAATCCGTTCTAGCGCGCAGCCCGATCCCACCATACAATCAGAATCAATATCATAATCCTCCCTTATTTCACCATATCAAAATTACATATAAAGTCTGTTGCGGCGTGCAACCTGATCCCACCCTATCGATATCAATCCTCCCTTATTTCACCCGTTGCAGCGTGCAACCCGATCCATAAATAGATTCAATAAGTGAAATCAACTCAATAACTCAATTCATAAGAATCACTACGATTAAAGAATATGAAAGCAAAGCGTAAAAGGAACCTCGTACCAAATCAAGGAATGCTACAAGTAATAAAAGCAACAAGACAAGCCAAATATGTGACAGTTAAAGTGTACAAGTAAGACAAGTAAGGCAGTAGCAATTAATGATGGAATCATGGAAGAAACAGGCATTTCAAAACAAGAGTAATAAGTGACAAGTAACAAGTTAAGGCATAAGAAACAATTAAGGCATGTATCAGTTAAAACATGGAATGAAATAATTAATGAAATATGGGAAAACATGAAACAACTATTTTGATGGCGTATATACACTCGTCAACTCACAGCCGTTACACATGTACATCACATAACATATAGATTAAAGGGTTCCCAATTCCCTCAAATCAAGGTTAGACCCAACACTTACCTTGCTCTACAAGCAAATCAAAGCTCAACTGGGGCCTTTCTTCTAAAATTCACCTCCGAACAACCGAATTTAATCAAAATTGACTTAATATCAACAAACAATCCTAGGAAAATCAATTACAATACATAAAGCTAAGATCATTATACTTTTCCCAAAAGTCAACAAAAGTCAATGCCGGGCCCGCTTGGTCAAAATCCAAGATTCGGACCAAAACCCGATTACCCATTTATCCTGAGCCCGATTATGTAATTTGTTTTGAAATCCGACCTCAATTCGAGTTTTAAATCCCAAATTTATAAAAATTCCTAATTCTACCCAAATCCCTAATTTCTACCATGAAAATCCAAGATTTAATGTTGAAAATACTTGGAAAGTAATGGGTAATTGAAAAAAAAATAGATTAAAAGTTGCATACCAATATTTGTGGGAAGAAAATCCTCTTAGAAAATCGCCTCTAGGGTGTTTCGGGTTGAGAGTTTGCAAAAAATGAGCTAAATCCCGCATTCTCAGCTTTTTGTCCAGGCGCATATGTCGTAATTGCGACTTGGGGTTCGCAATTGTGAACCCCGCAAATGCGAAAAATCTATCACAATTGCGAAGAAGTCGCATCTCTGCTTCGTTCGCAAATGCGATGGTTTCGTTCGCAAATGTGACCAAT
Source organism: Nicotiana attenuata (assembly GCF_001879085.1). Taxonomy (NCBI): domain Eukaryota; kingdom Viridiplantae; phylum Streptophyta; class Magnoliopsida; order Solanales; family Solanaceae; genus Nicotiana; species Nicotiana attenuata. Next base: position 42,619,888 of record NC_031989.1, read on the forward strand.
TTGATCGTAATTGCGAACCAGCTCACCCAGCCCCAAATTGCAAATGCGAAGAATTTGTTCGCAAATGCGAACCTATCGCAATTGCGATCCTAACCTCGCAATTGCAAGTTTTGAGACCTGTGCACAAAACCAACAAGATCCTACTCTTTCAAACACTCCGCCACACGTCTGAAACTCACCCAAGCCCTCGGGGCTCCAAACCAAACATGCACACAAGTGTAATAACATCTTACGAACTCGCTTGCGTGATCAAAATACTAAAATAACACCTAGAACTATAAATCGGACATCAAAATAAGTGAAATTTTTAAAGAAACTTAAGAACTTTCAATTTTACAACCGGACATCCGAATCACGTCAAATTAACTTCGTTTTGCACCAAAATTTGCAGACAAGTCATAAATACTCAAATGAACCTATACCAAGTTTCAAAACCAAAATTCGAACTCGGTAGTAACAAGGTCAACCTACGATCAAACTTAGGAATTCTTTAAACCTTTAAATTGCTAGTTTTCAATAATTACGTTAAATCAAGTTAGGGACTTCTGAATTCGATCCCAGGCGCCCAAGTCCCAAATCATGATACGGGCCCACCAGAACTATCAAAATACTGATCCTGATCAGTTTACATAAAACGTTGACCGTAGTCAGCTCAAATGTGTTTTAAGGCAAAATTTCATATTTTCTTTAGTTTTTCACATAAGGATTTTCCGAAAAAAGATACGGACTACGCACACAAATCGAGAAAAGCTAAACAGAGCTATTCGAGGTCTTAAAACACAAAAATAAGGGCTAAAACTGAATTGACCTATCGAGTCATCACATTCGGTGAGCCTTATATCGGGGCCTTGTGTTTGTATTGACATATGTATATCATTTTGAGGTATAGTAGTAGCCTTGTCACCGACATTTCGTACTATTCTTATGATTATATAGAGGCTTCGTAGATATACAGTGGGTTGTATTTTGAATAAGGGAGAAACTATAAGCATTGCTCTTGACAGTTGACCTCACTTACAAACTATGAACATGTATTATTTTTGCCTTTTGTAACTTGTATGAATTTTCGCCTTCAAAAGGAGTGGCTATTTACTAATAGCTTTTTAAGTACTGGTTAAATTCTAATAGCATAGGTTAAAAATGGTTATTTTTTAATTTCTTCCTCTAATCTCAACCTTGAGAAAAAACTTATTGAAATCTTTCGGGAAGATATTAACAACGAAAGGTAGGGTAGGCAATTTCAATTTATGTTCACTGACCTTTACCCACTGTAACCATCTCATTTGTAATCATTTTTTTTAAATTAGTAATAAATTCAATATTTATACTAACAATTACTATTTTGTTATGCAATAATCTAGGAGCTCTTAAATGGGTATTCATATTGAGGCTAGTTGCACATGGGAAAATACTTACCAGAGGCAAACTGCTACAATGGGGAATGAATGTACCACAATATATCTTGCCCTCTCTGTGATAGTGGGATTGAGAGCATATCACACTTACATTTTTTAACGTGACTATGCTGCTTATATTTGGAATAAGATCTTGTTCTGGCAAGGAGTTAACAGAAGGGCCATGGATTGGCTAGAGGAATTAAAGCAGGCGGACTTCCGCCCTCCAATCCTCTAAATTCTTATTTTAGAGGATTTTTAGTTAACTTAAATCTAGTGATAATAAGTTAACTAAAAAATCCTCTAAAATAACAATTGTGACAAAACTACTTTTATTGATGTTTTTAGAATATGCAATCATTTTAAAGGATATTAATACTAATAAGTAATAACAAGAAGTTTATATTTTTAGAAAAAGTTACTAAATTCAAACTCCACAAATCTTCAACAGGCCGGGTTGGAGGGCAACGTACATGCTGTAAACTCTTCAACTTTCGCCATATGGTATTGTCGTATTGAATCTCACCTATGTAATATTCGCCTCTCCTTTCCCTAATAGTAATAATTAAATTTCAACAGGCAGCTTAATTGCAATGGCTATAAAAAGTGACCATTAATCTGGGTGCCTATCTATGTAAAAATTCCACCGGATTCCTATTTGATCGCCTCCTTTTAACCTATTATAGCTTTTCTCAAAATACTTACCTAGTACCCAGGCGTAAAGATATGTTTCTTTAGCTTCTTTCTCTATTTGATCGCGAACTTCAAATGCGAATATTACCCGAAACTTCAGGCGAACTATAAACTTGATTATGTGAGGTTTGTGCGGGAATTTCTGACACGAACGCGTTTGAAGTTTGGGAGAACTTTGGAGCAAACACTACTACTAGTATATTTGTTGGAAAGTGGGTAAGTTTATAAATTTTTGTGCATTGTGACTTCTCTTATAATTACAGGCTGACTTCCGCGTTGGACCTAAATCTGATCCGACATATAAGAGAATTTAATGGGCCCGTTTTGCGTCCTATGGCCCAACTACTTGGGCAGGAGAACAGGCCGGAGCATTTGCATCTATACCCGTTTTTTGTGCCACATTTTAACTTGTGCCCGCTTTGCAAAATAAATTGCAAGCATACCCGCTTTTTCACATAACTTCAGTCCAGGGGCTGAAGTTTTTCTTTTGTACTGGAAAACTTCAGCTGAAGTTTTTGTCTTTGTAAAATAAAAACTTAAGCTCTAGAGCTTAAGTTTTCCAGTAATAAAATAAAAACTTAAGCTCTAGAGTTGAAGTTTTTCTTTTGTACTGGAAAACTTCAGCTCTAGAAAAACTTCAGCTCTAGAGCTGAAGTTTTTGTCTTTGTAACCGGAAAACTTCAGCTCTACAGCTGAAGTTTGCCAGTTATAAAATAAAAACTTCAGCTCTAGAGCTGAAGTTTCTATGTTGTAACTAGGAAACTTCAGCTCTAGAGCTGAAGTTTTTGTCTTTGTTTCTTGTACTGTTTCTTGTACATTCATCAAAGGAATTACATGGAAATATCTAGCAATTTTTGGCGGATAGTCTTGAAATATCATGTTTAAGTAGCTACATATTATTTCCCGTTAAAATTTGTTAGAATGGTCAATGAAAATCTGACGATTACATATCGTGCAAAGCTAAATCCAGAAAATCTATCTTCTTCAGTTACCGCAAAGCATGAAACTAGCAAGTTCCAATCTCATATTCTATTTGTAAAGGCTTATCTCAAACACTAACTACAGTGAAGAGCAAGAACTGTGGTATTGAAGAAGAAGAAGAAGAAGAAGAAGAAGAAGAAGAAGAAGAAGAAGAAGAAGAAGAAGAAGAAGAAGAAGAGGAGAAGGGGAGGAGAAAGGGATGCTGAAGTTTTTTAAAAAGTGGGTACGGGTGCAAACAGAAAGACAAAGCGGCTACAGGTTAAAAGGGGGCGCCCAAATAGGGCGCCCCGTGCAATTTTTACGAACAGGCTTGATGGAAAGAGAAATAGTTGTCGGAGAAATTTACCCAGAATACAAGTGTTTGAAGAGTTATTTATAAAAGTTACAACTATTTTAAAATAATAACATAATATACAACTAGTACAATCTTTTACCCTCTTAATTAAATTAACATGAAATTAGGGATTGTGATTATAGTTATGAGAATCTTAAATGCATAATTATCTATGATTTTCTTAAAAGTATCTCCACTTAATATAGAATTAGGGATTTCTTCTACTTCAAATTTATCAAATTTTCTCTCTTCTTCAATTATCTCCTCATAGTAGAATGCAATTAACATCGACATGGTGCTGCTGCCGACAAGTTTTTTTTTTAGGTTGCCAATGGGGCCTTCATTCGTGTGAGCAATATCAGACCCAATCCAAAATTCTAGATTTAAACTTAATTTTCCATTTTCTTCATATAACGGTGGCTTCAACTATTTTCATAGTCTTTTCCAACCATGGAATAAAAGTTTTAGGACTGAATTTTTCTAGTTTACATTCATTTATGTTCATTGGCGAAGGATGCATATAAATTTATTCTTCATCTCTTCAACTCTCCATCTCCTTTTCGTCATAACATCGAATTGTCTTTCAATGGATGATTTTACTTTAATATATATATATACATATTGTGAAAGAACCACCCGTGGCAAAATTTTCAATACGTTCCTGAGAGCGAGTTATGTGCACCAACTCAATCTATTTGTGGAATTTATGTGATGTGTGTGGTGGTAAAAAATTGTCACTTTTACGGTTGTGCTTTATATTTCTTATCTTCCCCCGAACCCCTTA